>NW_020954589.1:14782731-14810942 GCF_900497805.2 Vombatus ursinus | reverse complement strand
GAGAGAGAGAGAGAGAGAGAGAGAGAGAGAGAGAGAGAGAGAGAGAGAGAGAGAGAGAGAGAGAGATGAAGCAAGGACATTCATAGCAAATTGAGACCAGAGTCTAGGCCTGCTGATTCTCAGAGCTTTTGTCTATGCCAGGCTCTCTGTCTCTCCCCCTATCAGATGCCCATGCACCCCCTGATTTTTGGTCTCTCTAGAAAGCCAAGAAATAAATAAGTAAAAGCAGCAAGTGGATAGACTTTGGCTACCCCGTAGGATGAATTTCCTATCATGTTGGGGTATCCCTATAGTCTGTGCTTGAAGTGGGTTCAGGAGTCGTGCTTTTCTGAAGACTGGGGAAAAAAAAGAGTACATCTAAGGGGCATCTAGGTGGCACAGTGAATAGAGCACCGGCCCTGAAGTGAGGAGGACCTGAGTTCAAATCTGGCCTCAGACCAAACACTTGACACTTACTAGCTGTGTGACCCTGGGCAAGTCATTTAACCCCAATTACCTAAAAAAAGAGTACATTTTCCAATTTTCTGGGACAGGGGATCTTAACTCCTTTTTTTGTGTCATACCCTTGGGAGTCTGGCAAAGCCTATGGAGTCCTTTTCAGAATAAAGATTTTTGCTTACATTCATAATTGAGGGAATGAAATTTCAGTTAGGGGTTAGTGAAAATAAAGATGTCTTTTCCTCCATCCAAGTTCATGTAACGCCTGAAATCTATCCCTAAGGGGTCAATGGAACCCATGTTAAGAACCCTTGGTCTAGGGGCAGTCTTTCCTTGAAAGGTGGAGATGAAGTATTGAACTATTTGGTGCAGAGATAGTCTTTAATCAAAAATCACCCTTCCCTCACTGTTCCAGACCTTCCTTCCTTCCTTCCTTCCTTCCTTCCTTCCTTCCTTCCTTCCTTCCTTCCTTCCTTCCTTCCTTCCTTCTTTCTTTCCTTCCATCTGCAGACACTAGAAGACTGCCCCAAAGCAATGCTTCTTTTCCATTGGATGCTACAGGGTAAATTGCAGGGAAGGATAAGGAGAGAAGAGGAAGATAGGGCAATTTAGGGCAGGATCTTTGAGCTCCTCTAGGGGGCAGCTAGGTGGTACAGAGGATAGAACACAGGGCTTGGAGTCAGAAAGATGTGAGTTCAAATCTGGATTCAGGCACTTACTAGATATGTGGCCCTGAGCTAGTCACTTAACCTCTATTTGTCTCTGTTCTTCATCTGTAAAAATGGGGGAACTTTGGAGAAGGAAATGGCAAATCAGTCCAGTATCTTTGCCAAGAAAAGTCCATGGGTTCACAAAGAGTGGGACATGAATGAATGACTGAACAAGAAGTGCTGCTTAAGGGAAATCATAATACATATCTATTCAGCAACCTGCCCATCCCCTCCCCCAGGTGTGGGGCACACACACAATGTCCAGTGGCAAGGATCCTTACTTAGTTCATAAAGACACATGCATACAGTTGCAGACACAGACACAAAAGGTAGGCGTACATCTACAAAGACAAACCCTCAGCTGCAAAGAGACATCAGATAATCACAGTTATGCAGAGACACACAGACATAGAGACACAAATACACACACAGAGACCCAAGAGTCAGGCACAGACAGGCAGTTTTACAGACACACAAGTTGCTCAAAGGCACACAGACATAGCCCCCCCTCCCAACACACCCAGAGCTCCTTATTAAAAGACCCTTCCTGGTGCCTCATTATCCCTGCCTTGTCTCCACAGTCACTGGGAGGAAATGACTGTTTGGCCAATTGGTTAGAAGCAATTTCACCACCACTCATTTCCCCAGCTCAGCCGCCCCCAGAGGAATCTAATCTCGCTGAACAGAGAGGAAAATCAGAGATTTTCAAACTAGTCCAGGTTGGTTCACAAGACACTCCCCACCAAGGTGGGACAAGGACAGCAGGGTGACTGAATGACAGTTTTCAAGCCTGTTTAAACACATTCAGAATGAATTTAGCCTGTGGGTATGTGTAGTCCTCTGATGTTTTTTTGTGCAGGGGCTTTCAGAAGTCCCCAACTAGATAAGACTCAGTTCCTGCTCTCAGGGAGCTCTAGTCCTCCTCCAGAATCCCAATATTAATGTTGATCAGTCTCAGCAAATCAACCACACCATTCCTCAATTCCAGTGTCTCACCTCTATCCATGTTCAGCTGTATACTCGTAAGGTCACACCAAATTCCATTCTCTCACCTCCATCTTTGCCACTCTCTCACTCGTACTGAACCTTTTCTTTCCTCTTATGGGGAGATCTAGTCTCTTGACCCAGGCTTATTCTCCCCCTCCTCAATTTTGTTTTCACTTCTCTCCATATTTGGCCCTAACCCCAAGAGTGGCCATACTATAATAATAGTCACATTTGCTCCTTGGGAGGAAAGCTATGGCAAATTTGGACAGTATACTAAAAAGCAGAGACATCACCTTGCTGATAAAGATCCATATAGTAAAAGCTGTGTTTTTTTCCAATAGCAATATATGGCTATGAGAGTTGGACTATAAGGAAAGGTGAGTGCCACAGAATCGATGCTTTTGAATTGTGATGCTGTAGAAGGCTTTTGAGAGTTCCTTGGACAGCAAAGAGATCAAATCAGTCAATACTTGAAGAAATTAACTCAGGCTGTTCTTTGGAGGGACAAATACTGAAGCTGAAGCTTAAATACTTTGGCCACATAATGAGAAGACAAGACCCACTGGAAAAGACCCTGATGTTGGGAAAGATTGAAGGCAAATGGAAAAGGGGATGGCAGAGGATGAGATGGATAGATGATGTCATGGAAACAATGAAAATGAACTTGGACAGACTTCAATGGATAGTGGAGGATAGAAGAGCCTGGAGTGCTATACCATGGGGTCTTGAAGAGTCAGACATGACTGAACAACTAAATAACAACAACATATAATACTTTAAGGTTTGCAAAGCACTTTAAATGTTATCTCATTTGACTCTCACAACAATCTTGTGAGGTGGATCCTATTATTATCTTAATTTTACAGATGAGAAAATTGAGGCTCAGAAAGGTCAAGTGATTTGGCCAGGGTCATACAGCTAGTAAGTGCTAGGGACAGGATTTGAACTCAAGTCTTCCTGACTCCTAGTCCAGTGCTCTCACTCACTGTGCCTCCCTGGTTACCTACATAGTCTTTTCTTGACCTTCCACTATTCCCAACCATTTAGGTCCTTATCCCTGGGTCATCCCTACCATCTAATTCCTCTGCTCCTGCTCCATGACTGGAGAAAGTTGCACCATCAAGTTGATTTCACTCACTACAAATTTATGATGCATCATCTCAGCTAGGCCACCCATGATGTTCTGTATTCCATCTATTCTGTTGCTCAGTCATTTCAATCATGTCTGACTCTTCATGATCTCATTTGGGGTTTTCTCAGCAGAGATACTGGAGTGGTTTGCCATTTCCTTCTCCATTCATTTTACAGATAAGGAACTGGAGGCAGACAGGATGAAATGACATGCCCAGGGTCACACATCTAGTAAAGTGCCTAAAGTCAGATTTGAACTCAGGTCTTCCTGACTCCAGGTCTGGTGCTTCATGTACTATACTACCTAGCTGCCCTTCTTCTATCTATTCCACATACCCACTGTTCTAAGCCTTTTCTTTTCACCTTTCATTCACAGCCACTCACTTACCATAGAAAGAATATCAAATTTCAAGTCAGAGAATCCAGGATTGAATCTTGGCTTTGTCATTTAAATTTTGGGGGCAATTAGTTTCTTCATCCATAAAATGAAAGTGTTGGTCTAAATGGCCTCTAGCCTACTGC
Organism: Vombatus ursinus; assembly: GCF_900497805.2. Taxonomy (NCBI): domain Eukaryota; kingdom Metazoa; phylum Chordata; class Mammalia; order Diprotodontia; family Vombatidae; genus Vombatus; species Vombatus ursinus. The sequence goes on along the minus strand of NW_020954589.1, from coordinate 14,807,154 downwards.
CTTTGCTAACTCTGTACCCTGTGGCTGGAATGCTCTGCCTTTTCCATCCTTTAAGGCCAATTCACATGCGGCCTGGCTGACAAAAACTTTCTTTATCTATCTGCCCAGTTGGTAAGACATTTCCCTTTAAGCCCTCACCCACAGCATTATTTGCATTTTTGTAACGGTGACCATTCAATGGAGCTCATGGGCAGGGCAGAGACCTGACCATTTCCAGTGACATGTGTGTTCAAGGGTACACTGGTAAATTTTTAACAACCAGCTCTCCAGAAGAAAAAAAAACAAAAGGTATACATGCCACACTTTTAAGTATAATCTATACTAACATTTCATTCACCACTTCTTTAAATTAACAATCAATAAAATAATAATCAATCCTGTTTTGTAACATTTGCCTATTTCTAAGGCATAAATGCTCGCACTGAAAATTTAACAACTGACTTTCATAAACTCTTTAAAATGAATAATTCTCTCTCTGTATCTCTCTCCATCTCTGTCTCTGTCTGTCTCTTTCTATGTCTCTGTCTCTGTCTCTCTCTGTATCTCTGTCTCTCTGTCTCTCTGTCTCTCTGTCTCTCTGTCTCTCTCTCTCTTTCTCTCTCTCTCTCTCTCTGTCTTTCTCTCTTTTTCCCTCTCTCCAGAACCTGTGGCAATTAGTTCTTTCTGGGACTTTCCATGAATGAAGGTCATCTTCTCTATCCCTCAATCTCCAGCAGAAATGGACCACTGCTTGAATGTGATAGATAGAGCGGGGACTTAGTGAGGCAAGTTTGAGCCTGGGTCTCTCAGTGCCTTTGTGTTTCTTTTTGTTGAGCATAGGTGATTGAACATCGATCCTGAAACAGATGTTTCCAGCCTTGGAGGTAACCTTGTGAGTTTAAGATGTCAGGAGCTCCTGGCTCCCTCAGTCAGTGCTGGCTGAAATACAATTACTATAGCACTTCTTAGAGGAGAAGAAAACCACTCACATGAAAAGGAACCCAAGCCCTGGCCTAGCTTAATAAAAGACATGAACCTTAAAAGAGACAGAGCAGAGCCAAGTGAAAGGTGAAATGCTTTTTAAAAATCTTTTTTTGGGGGAGAGCTAGGTGGCACAGTGGATAGAGTGCCAGGCCTAGAATCAGGAAGACTTGAGTTCAAATCCAACCTGTGACACTTACTAACTGTGTGACCTTGGACAAGTCACTTAACCTCTCTTCACTTCAGTTTTCTTGTCTGTAAAATGGTGATAATAATAGTAACTGCCTCCTAGGGTTGTTGTGGGGATCAAATGACATAACATTTATAAAGTGCTCAGCACAGTGTCTGACACATAGTAAGTGCTATATAAATGTTAGTTATTCAATACAAGGATCTAAGACATCTCCAAAGGCCTAATAATGGAAAACGCTATCCACATCCAAAGAAAGAACTGTGGAGTTTGAATGTATCTTGAAGCATATTATTTGCTATTTTTTTCTTCTGTTGTGTTTCGTTTCCTCTTTCTAGTGGTTCCTCCCATTGGTTCTAATTCTTACTTACAACATCACCAGTGTGAAAATATGTTTAATAGGAATGTATATGTATAGCCTATATCAGATTGCACACCATCTTGGAGAGGGAGGTGGGAGGGAGGAGGAGAAAAACTTAAAACTCAAAAGCTTATGGAAGTGATTGTTGATAAATCAAAATAAATTAATAAAAAACAAAACAAAACAAAACAAAAAATAAATGTTAGCTATTGTTATCAAATGCTGATTCAACAGTCTTACAGAATATTTGGTGTATTAAAAATCAACCTCCTTCATCAATAAGAAGGAAGGCTCACATGCATCAAAATATTTATAGCAGCATTTATTGTGGTAACAAAGAGCTGGAAATAAAGGAGATGCCCATCAATTAAGGAATGGTTAAACAAATTATGGTATGTAAATATAATGCATTATTACTGCACTGGAATAAATGATGAATGTGATGAGTACAGAGAAGCATGGGAAGATCTACATGAACAAATGCAGAGTGAAGTAAGCAGAGCCAAGAAGACAATATACACCAAAACTACAACAGCATAAAGTGGAAAGAACAACCACCATAAAACTATCAAAAGTGAATCTGGCAAAATTACAAATAATAAATATGGCATTAAAGAAGAAACATGGGGTAGCTAGGTGATGCAGTGGATAGAGCTCTGGCCTTGGAGTCAGGAGGACTTGAGTTCAAATCTGGCATTAGACACTTGACCCTTACTAGCTGTGTGACTTTGGTCAAGTCATTTAACTCTGGTTGCCTCACCAAAAGAAAAAGAAGAAGAAGAAACATGAAACACTCCTGGCCCACTCCTTTGCAGATATGAGAGGTCCATAGGTGGGGATCATTGCACGTATTTATCAGGCTTGTTTGATGAGTACTTGATCAGTTTTGTTGATTTTCCCTTCTTTTTTCTTCTTTTCTTTAAAAATTATTCTTTGTTATGTGGGATAGCTTTCTGGAAGAGATGGAGAGAAATATATACACACACACACACACACACACATATGTGTGTGTGTGTGTGTGTGTGTGTGTGTATTTTGGTGAAACAATTGGGGTTAAGTGACTTGCCCAGGGTCACACAGCTAGTAAGTATCAAGTGTCTGAGGCCAGATTTGAACTCAAGTCTTCCTGACTCCAAGGCCAGAGCTCTATCCATTGCACTACCTAGATGCTCTAGGAGAAATATTTTTCAATGTCAAAACAAACTATCAATAAAATTTTATTTAAAAAATCAATTCTCTCCTGGTAGAATATGACAGCAGCTGTAAGTTACTACTTTGTGCTGACATTTTTTGTCAATGTGTGCTTGTGAATTTTTCTGAACATGAATTTATGAAATTTAATAATAATAATTGTATTATTGGACATGAAGCAAACCTAAGCTTAAAGGAATTCTTCCTGGGACTCTAGGTTGGGGTTGTAAAGAGCCAGAGACTAGGGGAAAATGCCTGACCTCTCTCTTTAAAGGTCAGATTACTTCAGAACTGAACCATATCTACACACGTAGGTTTAGATTTAGGGGTTCCCTTAGAGAAAGAGGGCTAGTGCTCCAGCCCCACCTACCCCAGGGCCTATCGGTGGTTGAATGTTATGTACATATACCGTTGTGTCGTATAGCTATACATGTAGGAAGGAAGGAAGGGAAGGAGGGAGGGAGGGAGAGAGGGAGGGAGAAAGTAGGGGAGGAAGGAAGGAAGGAAGGAAAAAAGGGAGGAGGGAAGGAGTGAAAGAAGTAGGAATTCAGTCAATAAATGTTTATTAAGCACCTACTATGTGCCAGACACTATGCTAAGTGTTGGGGATACAAATAAGAAAAGGAAAGATAGACCCTTCCCTCAAGAAGCTCACAAGCCAATGGAGGAGACAACAAGTAAACAAATATATACTAACAAGCTATATAGAGTATTAAAAGAAAAAAGAAGAGAGGGAAGGCACTAGAATTAAGAGGGGTTGGAAAAAGCTTCCTGTAGAAAATGATATTTTAGTAAGTTAGTTAAGAAGGGAGGAAGGAAGGAAGAAAGGACTTATTAAGCACTTACTATGTGTCAAGTACTGTGCTAAGGATGAAAGTTGGACATTAGTAAGGATTTCTTCATCATGAGAAGTTAATGACACTGGGGTGGCGGCAGGGAGGACTGCTCATGTGATAGAGGTTGGTTGTTTTGGGTTTTTTTTTTAAGAAGTTGATGGCAAGCTATCATTTAGAACTGTCCAAGTTCGATTCTGCCTGGAGGCAGAGGCATGGACCAGGTAAACCTTTTGAGGGTGACTTGAATTTGAGGAGATTATTTTCCCGAATAGAAACCGATGAGGCCCAAAGGGAGAGTCAACCTCAGCTGGAGATGGCTGGGCATGCGCTTGGGAAAAACTACAGCATCATTAGCATCAGGAACAATGTCAGTGGCATGACCCTCACCATCATTACTGCTTACTAATAGATGTGTGTTGAATTGGATTGTCATCACATCACATCATCATCGCCATCCCTATCATCCTCATAACTATTACTGTCATCCTCACCATTGCTCCCCTCACCATCCCCAAACACTCATCATGCACCTGTCACCAACCAGCTAACTTTGAAAGAGCATTAGACTTAGAGACAAGAGACTTGGTTGACACTTGCTAGTTGTGAGGCTTTGGGAAAGTCTTTTCACCTCTGTTTCTTCACTTATAAAATGAGGGTTCTATTATTCGCACTATCTACCTTGCAGACTTACTGTGACAAAAAGTGCTCTGTAAAAGTTAATGCACTCTATGTGTACATTATTATTGTTATTAATAATTATAATTGTGGATGCCATAGTACTCAGTTTGTACAGAGGAACACTGCCAGGGCACCCCAAAGTTTGCAGTACCCTTCCCTCACAACGAAACAGAGTTGAGCAATCACAGAATTAGATTATCCTACATCTAGAGTTAAAAAGGACTTTAGAGGTCCTTTAGTTCCCCTCCTCCACCCCATTTTATACTTAGACCCTAGTAGGTGACTGTATACGCCAAATTCTGGGCTTTAGCTAGCCTGGGGGCATTTGGACCCATGGACACTGTCCAACGTGGGCAAGGTAAGACAGGAAGCATTCATTGAGCACTTACTATGTGCCAGGCACTGTGCTAGTGATGAGGTAACAAATGTCAATGAGGCTTACATTCTAATACAGAAACAGAAGCTGAAAAGCAGAGGAGGATTGTCAAGAAGGAGAGGTACCCATGTGAGGAAGTGAGAGTCAGAAGCAGAGCTAGGAGGGGAATGTGGGGACATCTGGGCTCCAGGTGAAAGTCTGTCCTCCCCTATACAAGTAATTTTGTACATATAGGTCTTTTTTCTTTTTCTTTCATCTCTTCTGGATGCAGACCTAGTAGTGGTATTGCTGGGTCAAAGGGTATGCACAACCTTATAGCTCTTTGGGGCTAGTTCCAAATTGTTCTCCAGAATGGTTGGACCAGTTCACTACTCCACTAACAATTCATTAGTGTACCTGTTTTTCCTTCATTCCTTCCAGCATTTGTCATTTCTGATAGGTGTGAAGTAGTACATCAGGGTTGTTTTAATTTGCCTTTCCCTAATCAATAGTGATTTAGAGCATTTTTTTCATATGACTATGGATAGCTTTGATTGCCTCTGAAAACTGCCTGTTTAAATCCTTTGATCATTTATCAATTGGGGAATGGCTTTTATTTTTATAAATTTGTTTAACTCTGAAAACAGCAGCACAAAAAAGGCTAAAGCTTGAGACAGTGCCTCCCCACTCCTAGGTGAGCAGAACCCAACTTTAACATGAAGTTTAAACTGAAGAAATAGGCTGGAAAATGAGCAAATAACAAAAGAGGAATTTGACCATAAAGAGCTACTACAGTGGCAGGGAGGACCCAAGACATAAACTCAGAAGAAGATCACAATGTGATAGCTACAAACAAAGCCTCAAAGAAAAATGCTAATTGCACCCAAGCACAACAAGAATTCCTGGAAGAGTTAAAGAAAGAGATAAGAATGGTAGAGGCAAAATTGGAGAAAGAAATGAAAGTGACACAAGAAAATTATTAAAAGAGCATTAACAGCTTGGTAAAAGAGACCAAAAATACTAAAGAAAACCACACCTTAAAAAACAGAATTGGCTTAATAGTAAGAGGCACAAAAATTCACTGAAGAAAATAACTCCTTAAAAAGCAGAACAGGTGAAATGGGAAAGGAGGTAAAAAGTTATTCATGCTTTCAAGGGGGTGTGATCCTGGGAGAGTGTGGTCCCTGCTCTCCTGGTCTGTACTTTGGTTTTTACCCAGGAAGGACCCCTGGTTCCCTGCAGCCACAAGTACTAGTGTTTTCTTTGCCTTGGAACTGAGACCAGGGCCCCTGCTCCTGTGACTGACCCTTCCCCCAGTGCTCCTTTCCACCCTGGAGCGGCAACCCAGAATAGCAATAGATTTGCCAATCAGTGACAGCTATACCCAGTGCCAACAAAGGGTGCCCTTTCTGACCAGTTGTCTAACCCTCTTACTTTCTCTGGGCTAAGAGCTCCTGAAGCTGCTACTACTGCTGTGGCCACTGTTGCCACTGCTACATGTGCGGGCTCCAGACAGTCCTCTACTCTGGTGACACAGATTTCTGCTGACATCCTAAGTTTTCTCAGACCAGAAAAATCTCTTCCCCCCCTACACCAACCCACATAGTTTTGTTGGCTCTGCCACTGCAAAATTTGATTTGAGGCATTATTTTAAAGTTTGGAGGGGAATGTTGAGAGAGTTCAGCTGGGTTGCCTCTAATCCACCATCTTGGTTCTGCCTTATCTCAGTGTATTAAATATGCAGTTCAATCAGCATTGCTTACATCGTGGTTTATCAGGATGACCACGAGTCTTAGAATCGTAATATCTGGCATCCAGTCTGACCTTCTACTCACACTAGCTATGTGAGTCTGAGTAAGTCAGTTTCCTTCTCTGGGCCTTAGTTTCTTCATCTGTAAAATGGAGATAACAACATATGCGCTCATCTCACAGGGTTAGGGGGAGGGAGAAAAGCACATTAAAGCTCTATAGAAATATGAGCTATTGATATTTTTCTATTTACTTGAATCCAGCATTTATTAAGTACTTTCTGAATGATGGCATAATGAGGGATAATGGCTAAGACTCGGCAATTGATTGGATGGGGTGGGATAAGGAAAAGAGATGAATCAAAGATAACTCTAAGTTTTTTAATCTGGTTTTTTTTTTGTTTTTACTTTTTTGATGAAGCAATCACGGTTAAGAGACTTGCTCAGGGTCACATAGCTAGTGTCTGTGTCAAGTGTCTGAGGCCAGATTTGAACTCAGGTCCTCCTGACTCCAAGGCCAGAGCTCTATCCACTGTGCCACCTAGCTGCCTCCTAAATTTTTTAATCTGGTGGAAGAATATTGATTCTCTCCACAGAAACAAGGAAGTTTTAGAGAAGAGAAGAATTTGGAGAGGGAAATATGCTGATTTCCATTTTGGACACAAGTTTGAGATGACTTCAGGAGCGTTCTGCTAGGTGCTGGGGATATGAAGATGAAACCAAAATAGTTCCTGTACTTGAGGAATTTACATTCAGCTGTAATATATAGGGAAATGTAGGATATACACAGATAAGTACAAAGTAATAGGACTCTGGAGCACTAATAATTGGTGGCAATCAGGAAAGGCTTCATGTAGGAGGTGTCAGCTAAACTTCAAGAAAGCTAGTGATCCTAAGAGTTATAGATAGGGAGAAAGTACAGTCCAGACATGTTACGTAGCCTGAGCAAGAGCACAGAGAGGAGAAATGGCATGCCAAGTTTGGAGAACGGATAGTAGGCCAACATATTAGGAATTAAGGGTAGTATTAATGAAATATGTTTAGAAAAAGAGACAGGATCCAGATTTTAGAGTCCTTTAAGTATCAAGCTAAGGAGTTTGTACTTTTTCTTAAAGGCCATAGAGAATGACCAGAGCTTCTTTAGCATGAGAATGATGTGGTCAGACTGGTTTATTAGTTATTAATGGATATTAATACATTTATAATTAGCAATGTTAATTAGGAAGCTATGTGGAGGATGGATTAGAAACTAGAAGCAAGGATTCTAATTAGAAGGCTATTGCAATAGTAGGATTAGTCTATCAGTTAATAAATATTTATTAAGCACCTGCTCAGTGACTGATACTGTGTGGAATGCTGGTGATACAGAGAGAAAAAGGACATGGTTCCCATCCTTTACGTACATACATTCTAATAGGGGGAAGTTTGAATATATATGTTTATGTATATGCATATATTATACATATACATGAAACACATACACATTGTATGTAACACATCAGCTTTGTATATGTGTTGTTGTTGTTGAGTTGTTTTTCAGTCACATCCAATTCTTCATGACCCCACTGGGGTTTTCTTGGAAAAATACTGGAGTGGCTTACCATTTTCTTCTCCAGCTCATTTTACAGATGAAGAAACTGAGGCAAACAGGGTTAAGTGACTTGCCCAGGGTCACACAGCTAGTAAGTGTTTGAGGCCAGATTTGTACTCAGGAAGATGAGTCTTCCTGACTCCAGGCCTGGCACTCTATCCACTGAACCACCTAGCTACATATACACACATATGTGTGCATGTATGTGTGTGTGTATATTTTGTGCAAAATAAAATTATACAAAACAAATCCCAGTTACCTTTTTTGGGGGAAGAATGAAGCACAAAGAGCTTGGAGAATTAGGAAATGCCTCATGCAGTAGTGCTTGAGCTGAGAAAACTAGGAATTCTAAAAGGCAGAGATGAGAAGGTTGTGTGTTCCAGATATGGGGCAAAGCCTATGCAAAGCAATGGAAATGGGAGATGTAGTGTATAACAGCAAGATGTTCAGTTTGGCTGCACTATAGTGTATAGATTATGTGAAGGTGATTAATAAATACATAATAAACCTGGAAAGGCAGGTTGGAGCCAAGTTATGAAAGGCATTAAATGCCAAATAAAAGAGTCTGTATTTGATTCCAGAGATACTAGAGAGTCACTGGGGTTTATTGAGCAGGGCATTGATTGACACGGTATAGATGAGAGGTGATGAAGGCCTGTGGTAAAAGCCATGTGACCAGAGAAAAGGGAATTGATGTGAGAGACACTGTAGAGGCATAATGGCTGAGACTTGGCAGTTGATTGCATGGTGTATGATAAGGGGAAGAGATGAGTTGAAGGTGACTAAGTTTTTTAATCTGGTGAAAGACTATTGATTCTCTCAACAGAAACAGGAAAGTTTGGAGGTGGGAAGCATCTGGAGGGGGAACTATGATGATTTCCATTTTGGACACAAAATTGAGATGTTGGCAATGCAGGACTGGAGTTCAGGAGAGAAAAGAGGGCTAGAAATATAAACTTGTGAGTCATCTGCATAAGGATGATCATCAAATCCCTTGGGGCTAATGAGATCACTGAACAAGAGCATAGAGAAAGAGAAGAGAGCCCAGAACAGAGCCTTGGGGACACCCATGATCCTGGAGATGGATGATGGTCCAGCAAATGAGGCTAAGAAGGATCAATCAGACAGGAAGGAGAGAAGGAGGACAGAGCAGTGTATCACAGAAGCCAAAGCAGGGGGCATTTGGGAGGAGGGGTGGTCTATAAGTGGCAAAAGCTTCACAGAGATCAAGCAGCACAAGGGCTGAGAAAAGGCCTTTGGATTTAGAGATCTTGAGTAACATTAGAGTGGCAGTTTCAGTCAAGTGATGAGGTCGGAAGCCAGATTGCTCGAGGTTGAGAAGTGAGTGGGAGGTGAGAAAATGGAAGCACCGAGTGTAGACAATCCATTCTAGGAGTTTGAAGTAACAACATGAATTAATTAACTACTTTCTAAAAGAAACATTTAAATATAGAAGTAGTCCGTTCTGCATACCACTGCCAGATTGGTCTTCCTGCAGCATTGCTTTGCACATGTCAGCTCCCTTCTTAAAAACTTCCAATAGCTCTCCTTTGCTAACAATAATAAAACTTCACATTTTGTAGCTTATTTTTGTTTTACAAAGCACTTTTCTCACCACCCTATAAAGAATATAGCATTAAATGACCAGAACACAATTCATGTGAAAAGAACCTGGAGGTTTTAGTGGACTGCAAGCTCGATATTCCAGTTTTACAGATGACAAAACTGAGACTCAGAGAGGGGAAGTGACTTGTTCATGGTCACACAGCTAGTGAGTCTCAGAGCAGAGATCTGAACCCATCTCTCTTGATTCTAGACCGTTGCTTTTCTATCACACTACAGATAAAGCTGTAGCTCCTTAGTCTAGTGTTCAGGGTCCTCCAGGATCTAGCCCAAACCTACCTTTTCTTATCTCTCACTTGTCCTTTATCCACAATCTTTAGCCAAATAGGAACAATCATTATTCTCTGAACATGCTCATTTTTGCCTTCTTGTCTTTGATGATTATGTTCGCCCTTCCTGGAATACCCTCTGTGACTTCTCCCCATCAACTGAAATCTAACTCTCCCTCAAAATCCTAGTTCCACCTCCTTGATAAAATCTTCCCCACCATCTCTAACATCAGTGAAAAACTCCTCCTTCAAGCTCTCATAGCATTTAATGTCTGTCACTTACAAGGCCCTTGACATTAGCTGCCTGGGACTGTTAGTTATCTTTCTCAGTGCATATATCTCCCCAGTCCACAGAATCTTAGAGTTAGAGATAACATTAGACGTCATGTACTCCAACATCTTAAGACCAGAAAAAATCCCTCTATAGCATCCCTGGAAAAATTATCATTAAGCCACATTTTGAACATCCCAAGTGACAGGGAATTCACTACTTTTCAAGATAGCTTATTCTATTTTTGTTAGCTCCTATTGCTGGAAAACTTGTCTTTATACTGAAATGAAATCTCCCTATGCCTTTCTCCTATTGGTACTAGTTCTGCTCATTGGAGTCACTCTGAATAAGTCTCAGATATTTAAAGATAATGGTCATGACCCCCAATTTTGATTTTTCCAGCAGAAAGATCCTCACTTATTCTCACTGATTTTTGTATGATGCAGTATTTGGATATTTTACTCTCTTGGTTGCCTTCCTTTGGATGAACTCCAGTTTGTCAATACCCTCTTAAAAGTGTGATGCCAAGAATTGAACACAATGTTTCTGATATGTTATGATTTTTTTCAGAGTACAGTAGGACTATAATATACCCTATTTGGGGAGTTATACTTGTATTAATGCAGATCTAGATGAAATTATCTTCTTTGGAAGTAATATCACGTTATTAACTCAAATTGAGCTTGCAGTCCACTAAAACCTCCAGGTTCTTTTCACATGAATTGTTTTCTAGTCATATATCCCAACCGTGTGTTTGTGCAATTAATTTTTTTAACCCAAGTGCAGGCGTTTACATTTATCCCTATTACATTTCATCTGATTGGATTTGGCCCATTGTTCTGGACTGTCAGCACCCTGGAGAGTAGCTAGGGGCAGCTTTGAATTGGGTGCTTTGTCAGCACTATTTCAAAGGACAAGGAAGAGCAGCTTGCTGCTGAGTATCATAGCGTAGTCATAGTGGAAGAGGGGAAGGTGAGACTTAGATTGGAGGGGGGTAGGGAGCTTAAGGAGAAGAAAGAGTGAACCTCCTCTGTTAGTAGTTAGAGACTGACTACTTTTGTGGAGCCCTGTAGCATTTTCAGTTGTCTTTGGAAAGTGACTCAGGTCCAGACCAGCCTCTGAGGCAGGAGAAAGGAATGGTCATGTAGTAATTATTCTTAGGTGACTTTCAAATGTCACTGTGTATCTTTCCTGAGATGCTGAATGAATAGAAAGGATGCTCTGTGTGTGTCTGTTTTCCTTCCCTTGGATTTCCTTTTGAATGGACAAATGAATGAATAAATGAACAAAAAAGCACTTATTAAAAAACTTACTATGTGCAAAGCACTGCGCTAAGTCCTGAAGATATAAATAGAAAAGCTCTCAGGGTTTCCTCATTTGTAAAGTGGGGATGATAATAACTGTAGTACCTACCTCCTAGGGTTGTTGGCAATGTATATAATGACAAATGAGACAGTGTATATGAAGTGCTATATAAACACCGATCATTATTGCCTTAGAAGACTATTTCATCTGCCTTAGAGACAAGTTCATTTAGATTTGCTAAGTGCTCCATCTCCTTACCCATCTTGGCCTGAATTTGCTCCTAACTATATTTATTCTATACTTTGAAGATCAAGTCTCCATCATTGAGAACATGTTAGCAAAATAAGTTGTAAACCCTTCGTGAGTGAGGACTATATGTCTTATACCCTTTCCTATCTCTAGGATTCTATCACAGTGTTCTGCACATAGCAAATGCTACAGAAATGTGTGGTTGATGAAGCAGCAGCAATGGAAGAAGAAGAAGAAGAAGAAGAAGAAGAAGAAGAAGAAGAAGAAGAAGAGGAAGAAGAAGAAGAAGGAGGAGGAGGAGGAGGAGGGGGGGGGAGAAGAGAGATTTTAGAGATCATTGAGTATAATTTCATTTCACATATGAAAAAACTAAGCCTTGAAGAGGAGAGACCAACACAGAAAAGTTAGCGTCTGAGCGAGGGACAATCAGAACCCATTTCTCCTGACTCCCTTATCAGTGTCCACATGTTGAATAGAAAAGACAAAAAAAGTTACTAAACATGGCTATGTAATAGTTTTCTCTTAACTGTGTTTGTAACTATGAATAGCATAAGACAAATTATACCTAAACATGAATGGGCAGTGAGGGGAGAGGCTCTTCTGGTGGAGTGGAAAGAATACTGGAACTGGAATCAGATAACCTAGTTTGAATCCTGACTCTACTGCATATTAGCTGTGTGACTTTGGACAAGTAACTTCCTCTCTCTGAAACAATGTCTTCATGTACAAAATGAAGGGGTTGGACTGAATGAGTTTTAGGGTCACTTCTACTTATAGCCTTATGTAATGTAGAGGAAAAACCTAGTAAGGTACTCTTGAATATCTCTTCTCTTGACAAAGTTAGCTCTTGGATAAGGTATTAAGTCACTTAGACTTGGGTGTTTCCCTTGTCCCTTTTACATCACATCACGGATGACCGATTGATTCATAGCTAGTTCATATACCTGGGCTAGACACGGGGACTTGGCTTTTCAAATGGAAAACAGAGACACAGACAGAGGAAGTCAATGCTGAGAGATGCAGAAATGAGAAGGGATTATACGTGGGATCTCAGACTTTGTTTCCTGGGGAGGCAGTAGAGGGAGGGAAGCTTGCACATCTTTGAGGAAACTATAGGGAATCACGGCATATCCAGAGATAGAAGCAGAGTGGTGAGCAGTTCCTGGAGCAAGCTGAGACTTGCAGGGCTTGTAAGCTGCCAGCAGTTGGGGTAGCTGCAGGAACAACAAATGAGCTCCTGAACCAAGTAGGAGGAGTGTCAAGGGACAAAGCCACAACATGGAGGAGCTGACTCAGACCTTGTCCTTCACTGATACTTTGAGCTATGTAGATACTGCAGGTTCAGAGAGAAGGGTCAATTTTCTATTTATCCAAATCACTTTTCCTTAGTAAGTAGGGTTGGGAGTAGGAGTTCTCAACGTCACAGTAGGATTACAAGACTTGAAAGATTTGAGGACCATGCATGTCTCTAGTGAGGAGGAAGGAGGGGGAGAGGAAAGAAAAGTTGTTTTGACTGTTTATGGGCTCAGGTGTGACTCTGCATTTTTGTTGGGTTAATTAAAGCCTGTTCTATATTCAATGATTTGTTAGCGTAAGTGGAAAACTGAGGCTTCTTTCACTCTTTCTGTAGATTTTGGAAATGAACCAAATGCTGGTGTTCCCAGGAGAAACCTTGGGTGGGGACGTGAGCCAAAAAATTATTAAGAAACTTCCAAGACTGAATCCAGCCTATGTAAATTGAAGCTTCAGTTCTGGGCCACTGGTTACATTTACAGGAGGACATTTTATAAATGTATGTAAGAGGAAAAGTAGGTAATTAAAGAGAGAAGCTGAAGGAGACTCTTATTCAAGCAGAACAAAACTGGAAGGTGGGATTGTGTGAAGAAGTTAGTAGTGATCTATTAATCTGGGAAGACTTCCTGGAGGAAACAGGATGTTCATATCTTTTAAAAGACAACAATTATTAGGGATACTGTCTTCACCAATATGCCATCTACTCAAGGGGTTCTACCTTGGAAGATCGACTCAAGTTTGGATATCCACAACTTCTTCAACTCTTCCTCAGTTGCCTCTCCTCTCTGGGGGGCTAGAGAGTTGAACATTTAACTCCTCCAAAACCTTCCTCTATAGAGGGCTCACAACATTTCTGGGACCTCCATTTTCCCATCAGCAGCTCTGCTTGGCTTTAACTCCATGCCTACACTTTGGGTGCCCCTGGCACTTTCCCCACTACACAATTTTCAACTTCCTTTTGAATGTTGTCTTTCCCCACTAGACTGAAAGCTTCTTTAGGTCAGGGACTATCTCTTTTTCTTATTTGTATACTCAGTGTTTAACACAGTGCATGGCACACAGTAGGCACTTAATAAATGCTTATTGAATCAAGATGTTGTCTTTGCACTCATCTCATCAGTCTTTAGATAGTTGAGTCAGTGACAAGAATCTGTCCACACCACCCATTCTCAGTGGCATTTCTATGGAAGGAGGTCGGATAGTCTTTTATGATGATGCAGCTGTAAGGATGTCTGCATGGGTAAGAGTTGAACTAGCTCACTTTTGGAGGTCCCTTCCAGATCTGAGATTCCGTGAGTCTTAATGTACCCAAGCCCCCCACCTCTAATGGGGATGAGCAGCCAGGTGCTTCCATGAGGCAGGGAGAGCCAGAGGACTGGGAAACACTGGTCCTTGAAGTGTCCTAAACGTCACTTCCCATTAGGGATAATGGAGAAAGCTGCTGGGGCCCATTTTCCATCTGGAGGTTTGCTATGGGAGTTGGGTCTGATGGTCTCTGGAGAAGCTAAAGGAAATTGGGTCTCAAGTGGGAGGAGGGTCTGTCCTAGAATAACAGCCTCACCTCCAGCAACCCCCCTCCCTCTCCAAGCAGATCTTCTGTCATCCCCAAATGCTTTTTACCTTGGCTGCCTTTTCAAGGGTAAACGTCCGAGCCTGGAGAGGCTGCAGCAGCAGGAACGGGGATGGGGGAGGTTGGGGGCAGAATCCTTTACATTCATTTCAGGCTTTCTGCTTTTCTAAGCATTTTCTTACTTGTGTCTTATAACATATACATTTTTAGAGAACTTTGGAACTTTCTAAGAGTTATCATGTCACTGGCTCAGGAGAAAGAGCCCTAAACTTGGAGTCAGAAGATCTGTGTTCAAATCCCTGCTTGGATGCTTCCTAACTGTGTGACCATGGGTAAGTCATTTCCCCTCCTCTAAACCTTAGTTTTCTCATTTGTAAAATTAGGATAATAATACTTACACGTAGCTGTTGAGATGAAAGAACTTAGTAGCTTGAAAGGCCCTAAATGGCATCATGGATCTCAGAGCACTTGGAGTCAGGAACACCTAAGTATCAATCTAACCTCAGATATTTACTAGCTATGTGACCCTAGGCAAGTCACTTCACCTCTGTCTGCCTCAGTTTCCTCAACTGTAAAATGGGGCTAATAATAACACCTACATTGTAGGATTATTGTGAAGATCAAATGAGATAATATTTGTAAAATGTTTAGTATAGTTCCTGGCACATAGTAGGCACTTAATAAATGCTTAATAAATCCCTTCCCCTTAAACTACTGGAGAAACATGAATTATTCTTAGCATTACAATTTGCTTCATCCTGACGATCTGGATATATGTCTCCCCTCCATCATCTCTCTCCAATTACCTCCTTTTTTTCTGCACTAAATGTTTTCTCCAATACTTCATCATGACATGGAGATGACCCTGAAGTACAAATAGTGGCAGATCCTACCCAGCTGGGAAGGCTTCCAATATGGGCCCGACAATGAACTTTCTGTCTGTGGTCAGAGAACCAGCCTAGATGAGTTCACAAAATTATCTGCATTTTTTTTTAGTCTTGAAGATCATGTCTTAAGTAGAAAGAAGGTTGCAGTCTGCATCTGTGGAAGGAGCACCCACACCAGCAAAATCATGACTTCTTGAAATATCAAAGGATTATAGCTAATAATAATAATAGCCAACATTTATATATAAAGTTTCAAAAATGCCTTACAAATATTCTATCCTCACAACAATCCTGGAAAGACAGGTACTATTGTTATTCCCACTTTACAGATGAGGAAACTGAGGCAGACAGAAGTTAAATGACTTACCCAAGGTCACACAGATAGTGAGTGTTTGAGGCCAGATTTGAACTTGGGACTTCCTGACTCTAGGTACACTGCTTTCTCCACTGAGCCACTCAGCTGCCTCTAAACATTTATATAAGGCTTTCATATTTACAAAGCAATTTATGTATATATATAAAATCTCATTTGATCTTTGAAACAATCCTGTAAAGTAAGTGTTATATCATCATCCCCATTTTACAGATGAGGAAACTAAGTTTAAGAGAAGTCAAGTGACTTGCCCAGAGTCACACAGCTATTAAGTATCTGATGAAGGATTCATATTCAAGTCTTCCTGATTCTCAGTCCAAGCAGCATGAAACAGTGGGAAAAACAATGGTCTTAGCACTAGAAGACTAGGGTTTAACACTCATATTTACCACTTATTAGCCATGTAACCTTAGCCTCTCTTGGCCTTAACTTCTTCATCTGTAAAATGGGGACAATGATATTTGTACTCTACCTCAAAAGGGTTTTGTGAGAAAAGCATTTTGCAAATAAGCAAATACCATGTCAATATCAACATGAGCCGTTATTATACACGGCATACCTGGGAGGGAAGAATGGAGAGGGGACAAGATATTATCACATCCCCATTACAGATGGGGAAATGGAGGCCTAGAGAGTGACACTGTCCAGGGTCACATAGCAAGTTAATGACAGAATCAGAACCAGTCCAGGGTGTTATTTCCACCAAAGGACCAGGACAGATCCTTTGCTGGTAGAAGAGGAAACAGTTGAGAACTGGGAAGAAGGCGGGGGAGGCAAAGATGGAACTTTCTCACCAAAGGCACTCAGGCAGCCACCCAGGAGGCCAAGCTACTGTGCTCATTCTCTCTGGAGAAGAACAGAAAAAAATCATAGATTTAAGGTTAGAAAACTGCTTAAAAGCTGCTAAATCAACCCCCTCACTTTGCAAACAAGGAAACTGAGACTCAGAGAATCTGTGACTTGCCCAAGGTATCAGGGCCAGGATTTGAACTCAGGTCCTTTGATTCAAGCCATTACACCACTCTGAATCTCAGGCAGGTCAGTGTCACACACATACCTTCTCCACCGCCACCCCCTGTTACCCAAGAGTTGCCCTAGGGTAACTCTCTCTCTCTGTCTCTCTCTCTGTCTGTCTCTCTGTCTCTCTCTGTCTCTCTCTGTCTCTCTCTGTCTCTCTGTCTCTCTCTCTCTCTCTCTCTCTCTCCCTCTCTCCCTCTCTCTCCTTCCCCCACATTCTTTCCCTGCTAGTTGCTGCCTATGGCCTAACCCAAAAGACTGAGTAAGAGCCCTAAGACTAGGTCATTAGAGAAAATGAATTCAGAAAAGTTGGCCACACGGATGATAATTTTTCTTCCTCTCAAAGACTATTTATTAAGTGGAAGAAGGGCTGCAATCTGCATCTGGGGGAGGAGAAGCCATACCAACAAAATCATGGTTCTATTAAGTGTTGGAGTAATATAGCTATTAATAATAATCATTTTTTTGTTCAGTCATTTCTGTTGTGTCCGACTTTTCGTGACCTCATTTGAAGTCTTCTTGACAGAGATACTACAATGGTTTTCCATTTCCTTTTCCAGATCATTTGACAGATGGGGAAACTGAAGCAAACAAGATTAAGTGACTTGCCCAGGGTCACACAACTAATAAGTGTCTGAGTCCAGACTTGAATTCGGGAAGATAAGTCTTCCTGCCTTCAGGCCTAGTGCTCTGTACCACCTAGCTACCTCAGAAAAATATTAATAGCTAGCATTTACATATAAGATTTACAAAGTACTTTATAAATATTGTCTCATTGTTTCATTACAACAACCCAGGGAGGTAGGTGAGAAGTTAGGTTTTCTGGGTCTCAGTGGTGCTACTAGGTAGGATGTTAGGCATAGGCAAAAGAAAGAAGCAACATGTATCTTGGGACATCTGAACAGTCCTGCCTGGAGGCAATGGGAACGATTCAGTGACTGCTCAGACTCCCTTTCAGCCTGAGGATTCTAAGAGAGCAGGAGTGAGGAGCCAGAAGCTGCAGAGAAGGCTTATCTTCATTGTGAAGTCAGCTAAGCTAGTCTTTGGATTAGTCCCCAATGTCTTTCTGGGCAACTCAACTCACTTGAATAAATCCTGCTTTATAAGTAAGGTGCTATGGTAAACTTTGTGAAGGTACAGAGATAAATAAAATATAGCCCCTTCCCTCCAAGGGATTAAGTAAGGGATATAAGACATGCACTCAACTATAAATCACAGTGTGATGAGTAAGAAGTACAAATTGATTGAGTTAAGAAGAAAGAGGCAGAGATCACTTCTGGCAGGATATGAGGTGGAATAAAATCCAGGAAGTTTTCATGAAGAAGACATTAGACCCTTTAAGAATGAGGATGACTGATGGAAGAGAAGAGGGAAGAGCATTTCAGACATAGTGGGAGATAAATCTGAAAAAGAAAGTTTCGACCAGAGTGTGAAGGGCTTGAATGCTAGGCAACAGAGTTTGGATTCTATTAAGTAGTAAACTGAAGTTTTCTGAGCAGGAGTGTTCCTAGACTAGCCCAGGGCAGTCATATTGCCTCTTGGTTACTTAGAACAATTCATTAAGGTGCCTAACCCAGGCCTGCCCTCTCTGGACAGAGTGCTGTGCAATTTTTCCTTCTTTACCCTTCTCACCCCATCCCCAACCCTCCCCCAAACCATCAAAACTCGAGTTCCTTCAGTGCTTGCTCTCTGTTAGCTGTCAAGAATTCCTGACAAAGATGAACTAATTCCCAGTAAAGCAATCTCTGTCCATGACAGCTACATATTTTACTCCTCTTGAGGTTTTCTGCATTTTAAAAGAGGAAGCCTATGGGATTCAGGATACTTGGGGCTTTGTCCTCGATCTGCCACTAATTACCTGTGATTTTGAGACAGTCAGCACTCCTTCTCAAGTCTCAGTTTTCTCATCTGTACAATAAAGGGGTTGGATTTAGGGCCCCTCACAGTTCCCTGTTCTAAGGGTCCTCACCTAAAGAAATTTAATATCCGTTCATTGTTTACTCCTTACAAAACGCCGCACTAGACACGGTGGAATTTCAGGCGATGTGTTGGATATGGAGCAGGACCGTCCCAGGGCACTGAAATAGCTTGCTTCGTCTTTGGACGAATTTGGCTCTGATCCCAGGCTCTCAGGACTCAAACCTCTTCTTCTGCTGCCAATTCACACACTAAGTCTCTATATTTATGGTCTCTGTTTGCCCTTTCTGCTCTCTCTGTCTCTCCCTCACCCCCACCCCAATCATTTTCTCTCTATGTATCTCTAAATCTCTCCAGTCTTCTCTGTTAGAGAATATAGAATGTCAATGCTAGAAGGAACTTTAGATGTCCTCTACTTCGACCCCTACATTTTATAAGTAAAGAAGTAGAGGGGCAGCTAGGTGGCACAGTGGATAGAACACTGGTCCTGGAGTCAGGAGGACCTGAGTTCAAATCTGGCCTCAGACACTTACTAGCTGTGTGACCCTGGGTAAGTCACTTACTGCTGATTGCCTCAAAAAATGATTTGAGACCTAGGGAGTCACTTATTCAAAATAACCTAACTAGCTAGTATTAGAACCAGGACTGAAACCTAAGAGTCATGAATCCCAGGTCCAGGCTCTCTCCACTACTCCAAGTCAAAAAGTTAATAAATATTTATCAAGTGTTCCCATGTGCCAGGCACTGGGCTAAGTGCTGGGAGTATAAACACAAGCAGAAAGAAAGACAGTCTCTGGTCTCAGGGAGCTTACATTCTAATAGTGGAAGGCAATGCATGAAAGGATAGAGGAAAAGGGATATGAGAAGGGTACCTCCCCCCAGGGACCTAGAAGAGAAAGTCCAGAGTGTCCTTGAAAAGGAATAAAGACACAGCTGGCCTGGGCATCCTTCTTAAAATGGAGGTACTGGGAGGAACCAGAGAATTAAAAGAAGAGACTGCAGGGGCGGAGATTACTTCCAGTATGAGAAATCATCTGGGGAAAAGTGAATTTTCAAGAGTGAAGAGGTTTCTGAGGCAAAATAGAGAAAGTTCCTAAGAGTACAGCCTGGAGAGAAATGAAGACTACCAGTCTTTCTATTTTTTTCTGTTCATCTTTCTGTTTCTGTCTCTCTGCTTTCATTCTATTTTATATGTATATGTATATATACATATACATATATATACACACATATACAAACATACATTCTAGTTTATACAAACACATACATGCTCACGTGCATACATATATACACATACATGCCTATATACACATATACATGTATATATATTTCTCCATGATCTTGGGTAGGTCACTTCATCTCTCTAAGTCTCAGTTGCCTCATCTATAAAATGGGCATTTATTGTTAATTCATTCAACCAAGCAATCAACACACAATATGTGCTCTACACAGAGTTGGGGTGAGAATCAAGGGAGATAATAGGTGTGAAAATGTGTTAAAACTGTGAAGTGTTGTACTCCAGTCTATACACATGAGTTCAAATCCAGTCTCAGATACTTAGTAGCTGTATGACTCTGAGCAAGGAACCTAACCTCTGCCTGCCTCCATTTCCTCATCTGTAAAATGGGAATAGCACCTACTTCTTAGGATTGCTATGAGGATAAAATGAGATAATGTTTATAAAGAGTTTTTGTGAACTTTGAAGCACTGTATAAAACTATTACTATTAACTTCTACCTGCCTCAGTACCCACATCCATAAAATAGAGATGATAATAATAGCATTTACCTCCTAGGATTGCTGTAAGGATAAAACAAGATGATATTTAGAAAGCATTTTGTAAACCCTGAAGCACTGTATAAAGCTATTATTATTAACTTCTACCTGACTCAGTTTCCTCATCTGTAAAATGGGGATAATAATAGCACCTACCTCTCAGGTTATTATGAGGATAAAGTGAGATAATAATTGAAAAGTGCTTAGCACAACACCTGGCACATAGTAGGCACTTAATAAATATTATTATTATTATTATTATTAAAGGTAGAATTTTAACTCTCTGTATCTATGGCTTCAACTCCTCTCGCTGCCTCTATTAAATTCAGCGTCTGACTCTCTCTCCATGTGTCTCTTTCGGATGTCAGCCAGTATATATCTGGTCCTCCGTCTCTCACTGACTTCCGTCTGTCTACCTCCCTGTGTTTCTGTCTCCAGTATTTGCCTCCGTCTCTGTGTCTCCATCTCTCCCTGACTCCAGTCTCTGTTTCTCTGTGGTGATACATCAGTGTTTATTTCTTCTCCTTTGCCCAGACCAATTTGAAACATTAATTAATGATGAATTAGCAGCCCAAATCCCAGCCATAGCTCTAGGCCCCTGGGCTCCGGGGAGGACCTTGCAAATCTGATCTTAATACCTCTCTCCTCCTCTCCTTGGGCAATTAGTTTTCACATTATTTATCTGGAGAGGCGGTGGCCAACTTCCCTACCCATCCAGGGATAGCAAGTTCATCTTTGTCAATTAATTATTAAGCAGCTTATTTCACACTGGGAGGTGATGGGGGGAGGAGGGATTGCATGTTATGAAATCATTACCATAATGATACAGCGGCAACATCCCTGGTCATCACAGCTGTGAAGGGTCCAAGGTCCACAGGGAAGTGGACTGGGGGCTAATGGGAGACAGAAACAGCAGGATAAGAAGTAAACACCCTGGGCTGAGAGGCAAGGGAGCTTTGACCTTGGACCTCTGGGCCTAGGTTAACCTTGATTCGCTGTGTGACCTTGAAGAAGGTCTCAACCTCTCTGGTTTCAGTTTCTCTACCAATCCAATGGGGAGAGGAACTCAGTTCAATTCAACTGACGTATATTAAGCATCGTGGGATCAGGACTTGTAACAGTGCCTTGTAAATTGCTATTTAGTCCTATCCAGTTCTCCATGACCCCTTTTGGGGTTTTCTAGGCAAAGATACAGAAGTAATTTGCCATTTCCTTCTCCAACTCATTTTTATACATGGGGAATCTGAGGCAAACAAAGTGAAGTGATTTGCCCAGGGTCACACAGCTACTAAGTGTCTGAGGCCGGATTTGAACTCGGGAAGATGAGTCTACCTGACTCCAGGCCCAGCACTCTGTGCACTGTGGCGCCACCTAGCTGCTCATTTATTTTCCATGCTGCCTCACTATTGGAATGCTGTTTACAAAATGCTTTAAGACGCTGCAAAATGCTTTATGTATATAATAGCAACTACTTTAGCCCCCACTGCCTGGGATATCTCACTTCTCCCCCAGGGTTCTCCAGTACTCTTAAGGGGATTTGGGGGTATCTAGGCTCTCTGCCATTGGCTTCCAGCCGCAACTGTAAGAGATACTCTGCAACCCAGTTCCATTTAACCACTTAACAGTAGGATAGCTTTTATAAAGGAATATTTGTTTCAAAATTATAATAACAAACATACAAACATACTTGCCAACACGTAGGGCATAATCCCACCCCCATCCGCATCTCACCTCAAGCTCTGAGGAGGGGAAGGCGATTAGGTTTAGAGCTTAGCTCAGTTCCTATACAACATAAGTTCCAAGTTCCAAGTCCAAAGCTCCCCTTTGGGCTCCAGTCCCAGACACCCTGGCTGCTCAGGGTTTCCTTGCCAGGTTGCCTGGCTGCGGCATCCAGCCTGGAATCCTGGCTCCAAGGTTACTATGGCTCAGTGATTTCAGGTCCAGTGCGTATTATACCTCCTGCACCTGAAATGGAGAAGGACCAATGAAACCAAACAAACAGGCCCCTTTCTTGGGGCCATGGGACCTAAAAGGGAAGAGGAGAAGGAAGTGCCCTTCCCCACTTACTGGTTTAGTTCACGGCACCCATGCTGTAGGTAGACCTTTGTCCTCTATAAGCACCAAGCAAGGGTCACAGTCTCTTAGTTTTTAAACACATAACCTGCGCCAGCTATGAAGCCAACCAAAAGAGGCTGTTCTCACTTACATCGGAGGAGACTTCAGGATGTCTTCTCCTAGAAGCTAGGAGCCTCCATGTTAGGTGATCTGGGTATGTGCATAATCCCTATTATATAAATGTCTTTTCATTTGATCTTTACAACAAGCTTGATAAGATAAGAGACACATAAGAACAAGTCTCATTGTGCCCATTGTACAGATGAGGAAACTGGGGCCCAGAGACTAAATCAAGGTCATGTGGCTAGAAAATAGCAGAATCAGGATTTGAACAGATTTTTCTGAAGGCTGCATGATGTAGTGGAAAGAGCTCTGGATTTGGAGTCAGAGGAATTGGGTTTGCGTGCTGACTTTGCTATTTTCTATCTGGGTTGCCTTGGACAAGTCATTTCCCCTCTCTTGGTCTCAGTTTCCTCATCTGCTAAAAATATATAAGAGAGACAGCATAGTATGGTGGATAAAGAGCTGGCATCAGAATCAGAAAGATCTGGATTCAGATCCTGCCTGTCTGACACACGTTGGCTGTGTGACCTTTTTAGTGCACCAGGTAACTCCATAAGACTTTAGGTTAGAAAATGCCAATCTGCATGGGTGAAGGAGATTTTCTCAGTGCAGGGAGTTTTCAATGAGGACCTTATTCTACCCACGCAGATTGGCACTATCTCTCCAGCACTTGAGATGTTCAGTGACTCATCCAAAGTTACACAGCTGTGAGTAGTTCTTGCCTATAATATATATATATGTGTATGCCCATACAAGTGTGTATACACACATGTATTTATGCACACATATAATGCATACATAAAACATACAATGGATATATAATACACATACATCACATATACTCACATAGATGTATATATTTATATAAAATTAAAATCCCAGGTTAGTATATATACACATATACATATATTCTCAATTTTTATATTATGTATACATATATACAATATACATATATACATAATACATATTATATATATATGTATACATACATTTATACACAGTACTAATCTAGGGTCAACTTTTTTCTTTTTTTATATTTTGATAACTATATTTCAATATAATTGGTTTCCTTTGTAATCCTAGGACTTTTATGCATTTAAAAACATTATTCTGAGAAGGGGTCCATAGACTTCACCAGACTGCCAGGGGGGTCCAGGACACAAAAAAGCTTAAGAATCCCTGGTCTAGATTACCTTGAAGGCATTTCCAATCCTATTCCTATAATCCTATGAGCTACAAGTCCAGTGTTCTTTATACTCTATGATGATAATAATCTCACAACTTCCTGGCCCGGGCCATAGGTGGTTTCAGTGTGTGCTGGGCCTCAATCCACAAAGAGCAGTCAAGTAGGCCTGCCTAGCTGGTGTAGAAGAGCAAGAGGAGACACATCTAGGCAGTCCTGGGCACTCCAGTCAGGTCTTGACCATCATCCAACAGAATCTCTATGTGAAATGAAGCCTAAAGCTTGATGAAAAATGATGAGCATAATGAGCTTTTAGATGTACAGCCTAAGTTTTCCATAAGGTGACGGAAGGTCAAATAGGTCATTTAAAATACGTGAGAGCCAACGTTACCAACTATGCGAAAAGCACTGTGCTAGCACAGAGGGCAGCGCAAAGACAAATTAGACAGGGCCTGCCCTTATGGAGTTTACAGTCTAGTTGGGGGAGACAAGTATGCCAATATAAAAAACATGGCAAGTGACATGATATGGATAAAAAGATAGATAGATAGATAGATAGAGAGAGAGAGAGAGAGAGAGAGAGAGAGAGAGAGAGAGAGAGA
>NW_020954589.1:14746467-14782721 GCF_900497805.2 Vombatus ursinus | reverse complement strand
AGAGAGAGAGAGAGAGAGAGAGAGAGAGAGAGAGAGAGAGAGAGATGGATAGATAGATGGATAGATGGATACTTGGGTGGATAGATAGATGGGTGGATAGATATAGATAGATGGGTGGATAGATATAGATAGATGGTGGATAGATAGATGGATAGTTAGGTAGACAGGTGGATAGATAGATAGATATAGATGCATGGATGCATACATGAATAGATAGAGTGAGTGAATGAGTAAGCATTTATTAAGCACTTACTATGTGCAGGGGGGCAGTGGCTAGAATACCAGGCCTGGAGTCAGGAAGATTCATCTTCCTGAATTCAAATATGGTCTCAGACGCCTACTAGCTGTGTCACCCTGGGTAAGTCACTTCACACTACTTGCCTCAGTTATCACATATGTAAAATGAGCTGAAAAAGGAAATGATGAACCACTCCAGTATCTTTGCTAAGAAAATCCCAAATGGGGCCAAGAAGAGTTAGACACTACTGAAATAATTAAACGACCCGTGCCAGGCACGGAGCTAAACACTGAGTATTACAAATACAATCAAGCCAGATAATCCCTGGCCTCAAGGAGTTACTATTTTAAGGGAGGATAGGGAGAATTTCAACAGCTTTTAGAGATTAGGGAGTTTAGGGTAGGGATGACTTTTCAGGCTTAAAGAACAAGGTAAGCAAAGTCACAAAGGTGAGTTCCAGTTTGGCTGGAACATAGAGTATGTGAAGATAAAACTGGAAAAGTAGATGGGCACCAAGAGCCTTGAATGCCAGGTTCAAGGAACTTGAATTTATGCTGTAAACCAGTAGTCTGCAAACTTTTTTCATTGTGCACTCCTACCAGTAAAAGAAATTTTGAGCATGTACTCCCAATGTAAGGATATTAATTTATTTATAAGTTTTATAGATTAGCACTACTATGCTAATAATTATGAGTGTTATAAAACTTAAACAAATAGAAATTTTTCAAGGATGAGATAAAACTGTAATAATATTTGATTCCAGAATCAATAGAAAGCCACTGGAGCTTACTGAGAAGGGGAGCGGCAGGAGGGGCATGAAATGCTCTACTTGAAGATAATCGCTTTGCTGCCTCTGTGGAGGATGACTTGGAGCAGGGAGAGACTTTCTTTAAGGAGACTTGTTAGGAGTTCATTGCAATATTCTGGGCAAGAGGCGGTAGAGGCCTGAACTAGGGAGTGTTGAACTAGGGTAGTGCTTGTGTGAGTGGAGAGAAGGGGATGGTTGTGGGAGATTGCACAAAAGCAAAAATGGCAACATTTGGAAACTGATGGCGTCTGTGCAGTGATGGAAAGTGAGGAATGGAGTAAAGCACCAAGACTGGAAACAAGAGAGAATAGAAAGATGGTGGATTCTCTGGAGAAAAATAAGGAAGTTCAGAAGAGGTGTGGGTTCAAAGAGAAGAGAATATAATTGCAACCCATCCACACCTGCTCATACAGTGCTGTCTACCTTTTAATACCAAAAATGAAAAGTGTGTGTGGAGAAAGGGGAGACTAGTCATTGGCCACAGCCCTGAGGCAGAACCTGTCTGTTGAGGGACTCAAGCTGCAACCCAGAAGTGATTTGGGGAGCTGGGGAAGGGTGTGGGGCCCCACTGCCGGGAGGGTGGTATGGAATTTTGCCCAAGCATCTGCTTGGCCTGACGTTGGGTTTGGTCCAGGACTATGCTGGTAAATGTTTGTTAACCAGCTCTCTGAAAAAACAAACAAACAGACAAACAAACAAACAAAAAAAAACCAATGTACATTCAACACACTTAGAAATTTAATCTACATTATTTCTCCATTACCTTCTTTCTTAAGTCAGACAATCAACAGAACAATAAATCAAGCCTTGATTCATAGCATTATCAAATTTCTGAGACGTAAATGCTGACAATGCAAATTTAACAATCTCTCTAGATGGTTCAAAGTGGCTTCAGCACACCCTTGTCTCAGGAGACCATAGACACAGCCACTACAAGATAGCAGTGGGAGGGAGAGGAGGGGGGAATATTGAAGAAGATGGTGTATTTGTGTTGGAGATCAACCTACAATTGGCGATGGGATAGAACGCAAGCTATGTTCTAACATTCCAATTAGTTGATCTCAAACTACTTCTGGTCAAACCAGAGCCCCTTTCGGGTCTTTTCACCCCTCCCTCCACCACTGGCCTTCAAGATATCCAATACTATCAGCAGTGGAAGCCCTTGAAGCAGGCCTGCACAGCTTGTGGCCCACCAAAGGATTTTGGACAGCCTGAGAAAAATGTAGAAGATGATTTCCTCTACACTTTTTGCAGGCTGCCCAAAATCCTTTGGCGGGCCACAAGTTGTGCAGGCCTGTCTTGAAGGGATTTGTAATATTTCCCTGGAAGGTTAAAGACCAAGTGAAACAATAAGTTGAGTCTCCTCTATGATTGGGTGAAGAGGGGGGAGGTTGAAGGGAGTGGAAATTTGAGGGGGAGATTAAACTTAAATACATGGCTCTGGTTGCCAAAATGGATGTTGGCCTATAGCGGAAGGTGATATCCTGGTATTCTTTGTTCCTATGTTCAGTCATTTCAGTTATGTCTGACTCTTGGTGACCCAATTTGGGGTCACCCAGCACTTTATCTACTGTGCCATCTTGCTGCCCTGTCATTATGTATAAGGATTAGAATTAAGTAAGAAATTGGGACTAGCGTTGGGGAGGTTGGGATTAGCATTGAGATTGGGACTAGGGCTGAAATTAGGCTAGGAACTACTAAGATTTTTTTATTCGGACTGAGAACTGAATTCCAGCTAGTATTAAAATAGAGGATAGGTTTGAAGAGCAAGTTGTGTTTAATATTAGGATTAGATTTGAATATTAGGATAGGTTGATTTTAGGAATAGTGATGGGTTTTGTGTTGGGGCTAGGATGAGGGAAAAAATTAAGAATTGGGTTCAAATTGGGGTTGGGGACAGTGACAGGTTTGTGACTAGGATTTGGGATGGTTCTGAATTTGGATTGAGGTTAAGATTGGGGAAAGACTAAGGTTTGCACTAGCATAGGAGTGGGATTGGGTTAGAGTTGGCTGGAATTTGGATGGGAGAAAGAGCTGGGGTCAAGGATGGAGTAGCAGCTAGACTGAAGATACAGTTGAGAATGGTTGGTTGGTTGTTATCCTTTGTGCTTGAAGGGGACCAAAATGACATCACTCTGTCAGGGGCAAAGTATGGTGTGTGGGTATGGCTGATCAAGCTAATGTGAGCTCAGAAGGCTCTACCGCAGGTCGGGTATAGATGGTTCATATTACTATCTGGAGTGGTGATATCAGTTGAGAATGGGATCAGGGTCAAGACCAGTGGTTAGGGCCACACTGCCCATTTCTTAATTAAGCACCTACCACCTCCTTAGCCCAGTTTCCCAAGCAGCTCCATTGGCTGTGAGAATCTGGCAGAATTCTTGACAGAGCTGAGGATTGTGGGCCCACCATCGAGAAAACTGTTGGAAAAACTAATTTAAAAACCTGTTCCAGCTGATTTCATGTCTCCACACGCCTCATGGCTGGCATGTTCAATGATGCCCCACCCCCAGCCCCTCTCCACAAAGAGCTATCTCTCCCTTTCCTCCCCAACCCCTCTGTTTCTCATGAGGCTGATAAGAAGTTGTGGACATTTTTATTAACTCCCCAGCAAGGTTCCCCACACCTGGGTCTCCTCCTCTCTCAGTCTGTAATGAGAGGGAGGGTGACACAGTGGTGAAGGAAAGGGAGATGCAAAAACAGAGAGAGATGGAGAAAAGGACATAGAACGTGAGGAGATGGTACGCAGAGTAGCATGGGGCTGAGAAATAGAAACAGCAAATTTTCCTGAGGAAGTAATGATACGGGGGAAGAAATGTAGATAGGAAACACAGCAAGGGAATGGGGACAGAGTACTTTTCTTTCTCAAATGGGTCACAAGAGAAGGGAGACAGTGAGGGATGAAGAAATCAACTTTTCTGACCTGCTAACGACATGAGATAGGGAGACAACTGAGGATGGGGGAGGGGTCACACAATCGGGGCATAAGGACAGAATCTCTTCCTTTGACTCCTTGGGGGTGGGGCTATTTGAAAGTCCATACAGGCTGCACTGGAACCTGAGGCCCCCTCCCTTTGCTAGCTCATATTCCCACCCAGCCCCCAATAACCATTTCCTCTCTGCAGCCCTGCTCCTTCCCCCATTTCTTCTTTCCCAAACCAAGAAATATAAATGGTAATTTTTTAGAACCAATGCTGTTGCCTTGGAAACAATTCCCCACTAACCCAAGGAGCAGAGGAGAGGTGGTGGACAGCGACCCCCAAACCTCCCCTGACACTACCTTCCCCCTTCTCTCTCCACTCTGCCCCAAAGCACCCTAGACCCAGCCTGTCTGCGGACCCGAATTCTGGACCTTGAACTAAAAATAGGGCAGCAGGGACCATTCTTTACTGAGGAGGAGAGGAGACAGGCTTCTCCTTGGGAACTTTGAGACAGGGTTTTCATCTTGAATGGGTGCTGCAGCCCCACAGACCACAGACACCAGAGAGAATGAAAACGGAGCAGAGGAAGGTGCAGAGAGCACCTGGGGGCAGCTGTGGCCTCCTCTCCCGTACCAGCTGGGTATCTCCTGGCCTTCCCTCAGGAGCTCAGGTCACTACTACTCCCTGGCACCTCAGCAACAAGCAAACAGGACAAATTCTTCCCACCCTTCCTCCTCCTGGACAACGCCTAGGAATGTCGAGGAAGCCTCCTTTTTCTCTAATGCTATCCAAGCATCAGTTTCTGGGGACAGAGGAAAGGAGGGACCCAAAGGAACACTTGGGGAGTTCCTCGCACAGGGAGCCTGATTTAAAAAAGCTTCCAGTGGATAGAGCACTGGCCCTGAATTCAGGAGGACCTGAGTTCAAATTTGACCTCAGACACATAACACTTACTAGCTATGTGACCCTGGGCAAGTCATTTAATCCCATTGCCTAGCTCCGCCCAAAAAAAGCTTCTAAAGAAAAAGAGAGAGGTTACCTAGGGAAAGGGTCTTCCCAGGAGGGCTTCAGACTTTACACAGACATCACATGGGACAATTATAACCCCAAGGTGGTCAAGCTAGAAGGACCCCCAGAGAACACCTAAGATAAATTGATCTGCCCAAGTGTCATCCTCTGAGTTAACAGCAGAATCTGAACTGGGACCCAGGTCTCCTAGCTCCCAGGTTGGTGCTCAATCCACTTCCTATTTGACTATGAGCTCCCAGAGGGCAGAAACAGAATCCCTTCTAAACTTCATATCTCCTCCAGTGATAGCACTGTTCTACAGCCCCTTTAAAACCCCCTTATTCCAAATTTCCTCCCTCCCCCAGAAGTAGTAAGTAAGGCTGTCTCCAGCTGTTCCTAGGTTTATCTCCATTTTGTTGTCTTTGTGTAGCACGTCCAGAGGTCAGTATGGGCCCTGTCTCTGTTAAAAATGTTTGCTGGATTTAGTACAGTAAGTGAGTCAGTTCTCTTCCCTCAGTTTGAGAGGCTAACCTCATCATGAAAAGACCTGGGTCCTGTCAGTTATAGCTGTGTGAGTTTGTGCTTAAGCTCTCAGCCTCAGTTTTGCCATCTGTAAAATGGAGGCAACAACACAGGACTCGTCTACCTCACAGGACTATTGGAAGGATCAAGTCAGGTCATAGTCGTGGAAGGGCTTTATAAATAAAGCATTTTGTGAACTAGTCTACAGGGCTTTGAATTAAGAGTCACAGGACTTGGGTTCAAATCCCACTTTTATCAATTGCTACTTGAGTGACTTTAGATCAGTTATTTAAACTTCATGAATCTCAATTTCCTCATTTGCAAAATGAGCGGGATTAGGCTTGAAGGCCTCTGACATCTCTTCCTACTTTAAATCTATGACGCTGTAAAATGTTACATGCCGAAGGGACAATGATGATACAGATTAGGAAACCAAGGCCTAAACAGAAATAGCTCGCCCAAGGTCATCTACTAAGGGACAGTGAACCAGGGTGAAAACTCAGGTTCTGACTCTCCGTAGAGTTCATTGTACTACACCACAAACTCCTTCCTTTCATCTCCAACAATCAGGTGGGGTGGGGGAAATATGTAGGGGCGGTTGGGTAGCTCAGTGGATAGGGAGCAGAATGTAGAGTCAGGAAGACCTGAGTTCAAATCCAACTTCAGACCTTACTAGTTGCGTGACCCTGGGCAAGTCACTTAACCCTGTTTGCCTCAGTTTCCTCATCTGTAAAATGAGCCAGAGAAGGAAATGGCGAACCATTTTGGTATCTTTGTCAAGAAAACCTCAATTGGGGTCAAGAAGAGTCAGATATGATTGAAAAATGACTGAACAAGGAGAATGTGCATCACTATAGAAACACATATACTTACATTTACTTTCCCGCACACAGCACACGCAAACACATTTAGATATGCTCATCACCCCCCTCAATGCATTGGACTAGGAAGCAGGAGATGTGGACCTAGGGCTGCCACTAAGATAAGGTGTGACCTTGGGCAAAATTGCATTTTGAGTCTGTAAGCTCTCATCTCCACAAGGCCTAGAGGACAGCCCTGCACTGGGAGTAGCTACTCCACTGGATGAGCTTGGACAAGTCTACTTTTCTCCAGACCTCAGTTTCCCCCTCAGAAAATTGGGGAGAATAATCACTGGTCTTCCTCTGCCTGCTGTAGGGAGACAATAAGATCATAGCCGGAAAGCAGCATCTCCTAAGTAACTGTCGGATTTTATCCAGAGGAAGAGCTCCCTCAGCCAATCAGAGTGTGGCATTGACCGCCGCTCAACCTAGGCTGGATTTTTATCTGTCCTCGGGGAAGGATGCTGAGAATGCATGTGGAAGGAGCAGCGGAGGAAGGGAGGAGAGAGGAGCCTTGTCAAGGCCATTCTCAGAGCAGGCAAACGGCAGCGATGCACAGAGCTGTGACCAGGGAGAGCCAACGGGTTCCTCTCAAGAGGTCAGTAAGGGCAATTAGTAAGGGCAGGTGAATGTGTGAGCTGGGTACAAGCCAAGCCAGTCCCAGACTTCCTTGTGCTGTGGGATCCCTGAGGCCAAAGGTGGGCAGAGAGTGCTGCCCCAATGCATACCACCCCCCATCCCATGACCGCCTTCATCCAGCTTTCCTCCCCCGCCCAGGAATAAATAAACTGTATATATAGATATAGATAGGTAGATATGTATATATGTACATACATACATACATACATATGTACACATACATACATACGTGTATATATACACATGTGTGTGTAACCTACTATATGCCAGACACGTTAAAAATATCAAATCATTTGATCCTCACAACAACCCTGGAGGGTAGGTGCTATTATTATTATTTCCATTTTACAGTTGAGGAAACTAAGGCAGATAGAAGTTAAATGACTTGCCCAAGGTCAAATAGCTAGGAAGTGTCTGAGGCTAGATTTAAACTCAGATCTTCTTGACTTGAAGCCTAGAGCTCTATCTACTATGCCCCCTAGCTGCCTCTAAGAAGTAGTAGTTGTAGCTGTGTCCAGCTGGTCCTAGGCTTATCCTGGCTTTGTTATTGTGTGGTATTTCTGAAGCCAGGATAAACCCTGTAACCCTTATGAGACTGGAAGCTTCCTGGGGATTGAAGCTATGTTTCCTGCATCAGTTTGGGGACTCTCCAAATATGCATGGGGGAAACTATAAAATTATTCCCATTTTACAGATAAGGAGAAGAATATTCAGAGAACTTAAGTGATTTATCAATAGTCACACAAGGAATAAGTTGGAGGAGGGGAGGCTTTTGAACTCATAGGACCATAGATATAGGGGTCATAGATCATAGACTTTAGGGGTCACCTAGTCCAATGCCATCATCTTTCAATCAATCCATAAATAAACATTTATTAAGCACCTACTTTCCACTGCACTACAAGCCTTTGGTGTCCACCTTCACCCAACTCTCTCACCTGCAGCTCCAAGCAGCTGTAGCATGTGCAGCAGCCACACTCTGCTAAAATCATCTCGGCAGGTGGGCTAAACAGGCCTCAAACCTGTCGGGCAGTGAGGGGAACGTCTACTACAAGCATGTGAAGGCTTCCCCCAGAGGAATGGGAAGATGAGAACATGAAGGCAGCTGAAGCAGGCACTGTGGAGCTCTTAGAGCTTGGTTAGACATTGAAAACACCAAGGTCTTCCACTGCATCCGGGCCACTGACAGTCATCCTGACTTTTGTCCTGCCACTGGACTTTGGTGACTCTGGGCAACTCTGCCTCACTTAAATCCAATTCACTTGCAAGTCAAGACATCACCCTGTGATGTCATTGGTCCTCTTTGAAAATGAAGGATGAACAACAGCAATGTGAGTTCAAGTTCCTCCTTTAACAATAACTAGTTGTGTGACCTTGGGAAAAACATTTATCCTCTCCGATCTCAGTTTTCTCATCTATAAAATGAGGGCATTAAGACAATTTCTAAGCTCTAGTGAGTCAAGGAATGGGTAGCACCAATTTGGGCCATTCACTACGTGTACTTAGAGGTTGGATCTACCCAGGAATGACCACTCCCGGTTTAACATACTGTATGAGTCTGTATTCCTAAAAGTATGGCTCAAGACCCTCTACCGCTATATTTGGTTTTCTATAGTCAGCCAGAGGACACAATTAGCTCACAACAAAGGCTTTTACTGGAAGAGCATAGCAAGAAAAATGGCCAAACACTTTCCTCATAAACATGGGGCATTCTTTCCCACAAATACATACAGGATCAGTGGGAAGAGGAAACACAGAAAGAGTTCACAAGTGAAGAGGTATGCGTATGTCAAAGACACAGGTGGGTATGTATATATGTATATATGTGCATGTATGTATGTATATATGTGTGTGTGTATATACATATATGTGTGTATATATACATATATGTGTATATATACATATATGTGTATATATATACATATATGTGTGTGTGTGTATATATATATATATATATAGAGAGAGAGAGAGAGAGAGAGAGAGAGATATTACATATATACCCATACCTTTGGTACTACTGAACCTCCTCCTCCCCCACCCCCATTTTCTTCTTTTTTTTCAGCCAAAGACAAGGTTTATTAGAACATCCGCCATATTGACCAGACTCTTAAGGAATCTAAGCATTAGTATCGCTAATGCAAGTGGGCCAGATCTTAAGAATCTGAGCCCCCATCCCCATTTTCTTGGAATGTCTTTGATCTGCTACTCATGGCATTTAGTACTCTATTTCCCCTGGGCCTATTTCTGGGCAAAGCATATGGTTCCATTGTTTAGCAATATTTTCCAGCATCTTCAGATTCAAGGTCAGCTGAAATCCTGACTTGGTGTTACTAGGCATTTTAGGAAAGAATGAGAAGCCCTTCTCCAAGACCAGCAGAAGCTTTGGCTCTGGGACCTACCATCTCCCAAACAGAATCCCACCTCTGGGGGCCAGGCTCTCAACTCCTTTCACTGACTTGTAAATTCTGAAGTTGGACTTTCTCCTCCTCCTGTACCATGTAGGTCTGCTTCAAGAAGTCATTGCTTCATAGAGTGGGGAAAGAACCCCCTTCGCCCCCTCTCCAAGAGGTATAAAAGAAAAGATGAAGTGAACTTTCAACAGCTGAGTTCTTCCTCAATGGCTGACTTTCTTCTCACCTGACTTACCAGGATCAGTATCCTGTTTTTAAACCCTCTATATAAATGAGAGGCTAGAGAAAAGACACCCAGGGCATCTGAGCCTATGGCCAAGTACATTGTTTCTGCCAGTCCCCAGCAGTATTTCCTGATCTTTTCAGATACCAATGAGATGCTCAAAACTCTAATGCCCTTACAAGATGTAAATAGGCACTCAAAATCTGCAATCAACACGCTCTTACATGTCATTGTCTCTATTACCTGCCTCTTACATCCTATAATTTTGTCAAGTGGATTGGAGGACTTAATTGATCAGGGTCCCCTAATCAGCTCCCCCCCCACAAGCAAATATATTCCTGAATTCATTCCCAGTTCTTTCCTATATGGCTTGGATGTGACTGTGAGCCATAGGAAGAAAGGTGTTGATGGAGAAAAGGAGGGGAGGTGGACAGTTGTTAATAGGGATGGAACAATGTTAAGCTAGGTGTCTCAGTAGATTGAGTGCTTGATCTGGAGTCAGGAAGACTTGAATTCAAATTCCGCTTCAAACACTTACTAGCTGTGTGACCCTGAGCAAGTAACTTAACCTCTGTTTGCCTCAGCTCCTTTCTCTATAAAATGGGAATAATAAATAGCACCTAACTCCCAGGGTTGTTGTGAGGAAAAAATGAGATAATGAGTATAAGTTGGTTAGCACAGTGCCTAGAACAGAGTAAACCCTATTCAAATGTTAGTTACTATTATTCTTTGTTGTTGAATCATTTCAGTCATGTCTGACTCTTGGTGATCCCATTTGGAGCTTTCTTGGCAAAGATACTAGAGTGAGTTGCCACTTCCTTCTTCAACTCATTTTACAGATGAGGAAACTGAGGCAAACAGGGTTAAGTGACTTACTCAGAGTCATGCAGCTAGTAAGTGTCCAAGGCTGGATTTGAACTCAGGTCTTCCTGACTCCAGGCCTGGCACTCTATCCACTGCGCACCATTAGCTGCCCCCAATGATTATTATTAATCCTTACAAAATGTAAATGCCTTAGACTACAATAAGAGTATCATGTTTTCTCCTTCCTACTCAAATAGGCTCGAATTCCCTTTAATAGGCCTCCAGTTTTATAGTTCCTTCCCAAATCCTTGCCCCAGAGTCATCTAGAAAAACCAGCCCCTCCCTGCAAAAAAGAAAAAGAAAATGCAAAAGCTCTTTATTGTGCATGAACAATGGAGATTGTGGGATGACAGGCCAAGGAGGTTATGGGCTATGACTCAGAAAGGACAGACCAGATGACCTCCTAGAATCAAACTAAATCCCAGGGAACAAGCCAAAAAGCATCTCTCACACACACATTCAAAGAGTGGGCAATTCTTCCTCCTATTCTCTGACCTCTTGTGTGCCCTGCTGTTTTCCTTACTTAGTCTGTCTCCATTTCTATCCTCCCTCTCCTCCCCTGCCTGCCAGAGGATCCTTACAGCACCACCCGCTCCGTGCCAGGGTCCCCACAAAGAAAGGAGGGAAGCAGGAGGTGATGGAGGTCTCTCGGTGGAGACCTGCCATGTACCTGGTGGAAAGGGGAGATGGAGACCCTAGGTTGGGGTTGGGAGGGGAGTCATCTGGTGATTCAGAGGTGAGGGAGAAAGAAGAGCCTGTGGAAAAAGAAGAAAACAAAGCAGAAATGAACAAAAATTCCAGCAAGAGGTCCCTGTGTGATTAAGGGGGAAAGCAGTCCACCAATTTGAATGTAGAGAAATAATACTAAGCCACTCTTGTTTAGTCTGATTTTCTGTCTCTCTCTGCCTCTACCTGCCTTTGTCCCTCTAGCACTGTCTTTATCTCTTTCTGTCTCTCTGCTTCTTTCTCCACTGACTTCAGCTCTCTATCCATTACATTGTCCCTCTGCCTCAACCTCTCTGTCCGCTCTCTGCATCCCTCTCTGTTTCTGTCTTAAGAGTTTGTGTTTCTTTCTGTCTCTGCCTCTCTCGGTATGTCTCTACTCTATCTCTCTGTTTTTCTCTATCTCTTTGTGTTTCGGTGTCTGTCTGTCTCTGCCTCTTTCTCTCTCAGTATGTTTCTACTCTGTCTTTCTGTTTCTCTCTATTCTGTCTATCTGTCTCTGTCTTTGTCTCTGCCTCTCTCATTATGTCTCTTATTCTATCTGTCTGTTTCTCTCTATTTCTGTGCCTCTATATCTATCTGTCTCCATCTGTGTGTGTGTGTGTGTGTGTGTGTCTGTCTGTTTGTCTCTGCCTTTCTTGGTATGTCTCTTACTCTGTCTCTGTTTCTCTCTGTCTCTGTGTCTATCTATCTGTCTCTGCCTTTCCTGGTATGTGTCTTGCTCTGTGGTCTCTGTTTCTTTCCATCTCTGCGTCTGTCTCTCTCTCTCTCTGAGCTGGTATTTCTCCCTCTGCGTTTGTCTCTGACTCTTGATTTCTGTTTGTTCCTTCCTCCACTGTCCCTACTCCTCTTCCTCTGTCTCTTTCCCCTTTGTCTCAGAGCCTGTGGTTTGCTCTGTGTTTGTCTCTGCCTTTCTGTGTCTGTCTCTGCCTCTAACTCTCCATCTCTGCCTTGATCTTCACTCTACACCACTCCCCACTCCCTACCTCTGTTTCTCCATCTCTCTGATTCTGTTGCTCTCTCCCTCTCTTTGTCTCTTAGTCAGTCAGTCTTTCTCCCTCCAGGTCTGCCTCTGCGTGTCTCTCTCCAGCTGTCTGTCTCGTTTTCTATCTCTATCACTCTCCTTTCTTTTCCTGTCTCTATTTCTCTGTGTCTCCACCTTTATTATTCTCCCTTTGTCTCTGAGCCCATGTGTCTCCTTCTGCCTCTTGACCTCTCTATGTGTCTCTGTCTCCTTGGCTGGCTGTCACACAGTTTCTCACTCCCTCTCTCTCTTCCCCCTCCTGTTCACTGCTGAGCCAGTGGCCCTGCCAAGGGAGGAGAATGGCTTTCACAGCTCATTCCCTTAATGGCCAAACAGTGGCTGGCTGCATAGACAATGAGGCCTGCACGCACACAGGACAGGGTACCCTGATCTCTGGAGTGAAATGACAGACCACCACCTGCAAGGGTAAGTGGGGATGGAGAAGAGAGGTTTGGGCACACTGTGATCCTGGAATGCTCGGTGTGCAAGAGGGGTGAATTGGGGAGGGCTTAAGCCTGACCTCCCACACAGGAGACCAGGCCACTGGGCAGAGTTCCCAGGGCCCCTCCTACCGCACTTCCTCCCCCCAACCCAGCCACACTCAGAAAGGGCAGCAGCGTAGATTCCCTGACTCGAGGTGACGCCAGGCCTGGACATCTGGGGTATCATATAAAAAGCACCGGGTTTGAGCCTTAGCATGCTTCTCAATAGCTGTGTGACCTTGAGCAGGTGACCGTGAGCTGTGTGACTCCTGGGGCACTGGTTTCTTCTTCTATAAAATGAGGATAGAGGAATAAATGACCTAAACCATCCCTTTCAAGCCTAACAGTCCATCCATTTCTAGAGTGGGAGGAGGGGTTAGAAATGAATCCCTGCCTTATCCCCAGGCTTTCTCTCAAACAAGATTTGTTATTACAGTTGTTGTTCAGTCTTTTTGTCAGTCACGTCCAACTCCTCATGACCCCACTTGGAGTTTTCTTGGCAAAGATACTGGAGTGATTTGTCATTTCCTTCTCCAGCTCATTTTACAGATGAGGAAACTGAGGCAAACAGGGTTAAGTGACTTGCTTAGGGTCACACAGCTAGTAAGCGTCTGATGACGGATTTGAACTGAGGAAGATGAGTCTTCCTGACTCCAGCCCCGGCAATAATCTAGCTAATAAAGCCCAAGTGACATCCCAAAGAGCACCATCAATCCTTGGAAGCCTTTCCCTTAAAGTTGAAGCATCCCCCAAGCCAACTTTGGGGGCTAGGATAGAGCACTTGGTCTGAAGTCAGGAAAGCAATGACTTCAAATCCAGCCTCAGACACTTATTAGATGTGTGACCCCAGACAAGTCACTTAACTTATGTTTGCCTCAGTTTCCTTACCTTGTAAAATAAGGATAATAACAGCACTTACCTCTCAGGTTTGTGGTGAGGATCAAATAAGATAATGTTTGTAAAAAATAAAAACAAAAAACAAAAATAAAACAGAAAAAGATAATATTTATAAAGCACTTCTCACAGTGCCTGGCACATAGTAGGTACTATATAAATTTATTCTCTTCTCCTTCCCTTTCATTGGTCAGCCACCTCTAAAGTCATTATGGTCTGCTGGAAGATGATCCTCGCTTTCCCCTTCTTCAATTCCCTGCCCAATTTCTAGGGCCTCTAAGTCATCTTGTCTAAGAACAGTAGCACCCTGCATCTTCCAAGCTCCTTGCAGAATATTTTACATATATTACAGGAGAGATCAGGGGCACCTCCTAGAATGATCAAGTCAGCAAATTGGGGTCTCCATCATCACTTCAGTTCCATAAACAATATGATCTCATTTGGTCTTTGCAACACCTCTGTGAAATAGATTATGCAGAGACTGCTAGCAGCATTTCTACAGATGAGGAAACTGAGGGTCCCCAGCTAGTAAATCATAGAGCCAGGATTGGAACCCAAGACTTCTCATTCCAAGCCCAGGGTTCTTTCTGCTATATCGATCTGGCTCTGCCGCAGGACCGGTATGCAATGGAACAATGGGAGGATGTATCCCAGATGCCAGCATGGGAAAACATTCTCCCTCCCCCAGGGTATAACTGCCCTCACCATGCCAGGGCTCAGCAGTAAAGTCAACTTCTTATTGACTGCACAGGGCAGTGCCATGCCCTTTCTCCTGAAATATGCTAAGTCCTCACCCCTTCTCCAGTCGCTAGCCTCTGCCCTCCCTGGCTGTTGTACTCTCTGAGAACCATCTGTTGCAGTGCCACGGGAAGACTAAATTTCGAGTTAGAGGATCTGAGTTCAAATCCTGATTCTGCCATTGTTGATGTAACCTGGGTCAAGTCGCTTAAATTCTCAGTTTCTATATCTATAAAATGGAGAGTAGGACTGGACGCCCTCCAAGTTCCCTTCCAACTAAAAATCTATCACCCTATAGCACTAAACCTCTGATTCTATCCATCTCTGGTGCTTGATAAAACCCAGCTTCCTCACCAAGGCGCCATGTCTCTTGTCACTCTCTCGTATACTGGCTGTTCCCCTCACACAGAGCCAAGAAGAGTTGGTGGCCCCTTTCACATCCCCTCAGGCCCCCCCTCTGCCACCATGACTTAGCAAGCACCTCTCTTCCTGTAAAGTACACTCCATCAAGTCCAAATCCTTACGGCTGCCCTCTTTGGATCGCCAGGTCATTCTTCTTCTTCCCCAACAAGTTCAATCTCCAGTTTATAGTCTATTCACCTCATCATGCAGCTAGGCCGAGCAATGGGTAACACAATGGGCCTGGAGTCAGGAAGACTCAAGTTCAAATCTGACCTCAGACACCTCCTTGCTGCGTGACCCTGGGCAAGTCACTTAACCTTGTCTGCCTTAGTTTCCTCATCTGTAAAATGAGCTGGAGAAGGAAATGGCAAACCACTCCAGTATCTTTGCCAAGAAAATCCCCAGTGGAGTCACGAGAGTCAAACATAATTCCGTCAGATATGAAAAACAACTGAACAGCAACATTCACCTCATCCTCTGTCTTTATTCCTTTATTCACCTCATCCTTAAATACCCTGGTCTCCCAGTTCTTCCTCATTCTCCTCAACAGCCAAGACCTTTGTCTTTAGTCTACCTCAGTCCTGCCCCAGGAGTGACCATACCTTCCATGCTGCCCCAGCTCAAATGAATTTGCCCCAGGGCCCAAAATTCCTAGTTAAAGCTCTGTCTCCTCACACCTTTATATTCAGTTTTCAGCCTGTTCGTTAGCACCTACTAATAATAACCAGCAGTTGGCATGTGCTTAGAAGTCTGCATACATTATCTCACCCAAGTTTCATAGCAGCTCCCCTTGAGC
The DNA here is from genome assembly GCF_900497805.2 of Vombatus ursinus. NCBI lineage: Eukaryota > Metazoa > Chordata > Mammalia > Diprotodontia > Vombatidae > Vombatus > Vombatus ursinus. The sequence goes on along the minus strand of NW_020954589.1, from coordinate 14,767,168 downwards.
ATTGTAGGGTTATTATGGTCTCCATTTTACAGATGAAATAAACAGTGGCCCACAGTGGTTAAGTGACAGGGTCATGGAACTAATAAGTAACAAAAACAGCTGGAAAACTTAGGTTTGTCCACGTCTGACAACATAATGCACACTGACTTTAATAGTATATTGCTTTGTAGGTATTTGAGGTTTTCCCTGAATCTGTTTTCTCTTAGACTAGATTTTCCTTGTCATCTCTCAAATATTTACTGAGCATTTACTATGTATAGGGTAGAAGGTCTTTCAATGGAGATTTTTTGCCTTCTTTTTACGGGATAATAAGTACAATCTAAAGTCTTGATGTGGGCAGCTAGGAGCACAGTAGAAGGAGCATTGGACCTGGAGTAGGTAAGACCAGAGTTCAAATCCAGCCTCAGACATTTGTGTGACCCTGGGTAAGTCACTTAACCCTGTTGGCCTCAGTTTCCGCATCTTAAAATAAACTGGAAAAGGAAATGGCAAAACACTCGGGTATTTTTGTCAAGAAAACCCCAGATGGGGTTATGGAGTGTCTGACATAACTGAACAACAATGGATCCATTACTGGATTGGTTGTAGTTATCTTTCTAGGAGTTTAGACTTTTCTGGAGATATTGAGTGAGGTCAAAATTCTGGCCCCTAGGTGAAATCCCAGGGACAAGGGATCATGAGAATTGGTTTACCCTCCGGCAGGAAAAGTCATTCTACCCTGGAGGTGCTTTGCCAGAGTTAGGGAAAGGCAGCATTGTGCAGCGAAGTGGAATACAGGAGATTAGAGTCAATACCAGATTTGTGATGTTGGGAAAGTCACTTCCCCTCTCTGGGCCTTTGTTTCTTCATCTATAAAATGAGGGGGATTGGATTAAGGGGCCTCTAAGGTACCTTTCATCTCTAAATTTGTGGTTCTATCATTCAGTTCAAAACCTGTTTCATACAGGATGTGATTTCTGTTTTTAAGGAAACAATCTGTATTCCTGAGTCCCCAAGATTTTGTCTACTATGCCGTAGAAACTTCTTCACCCTGGAACATCACTCCAGGCCTCTCCTTGCAATTGGTTAGTTCTTCCCCGAAGACCCATTTTAAGGAGGATGAGTAGACCAACCTTGTCTTCATTCCTCTCTAGGCTGCACTCTTGACTCTGACTTTCTTAACTATGGCCCAACCTCCCACTGTACCCCCACTTTTCAGCTCCCTTTGATATGTTGTCGTCTACCATTAGAATGTAAGCTCCTTGAGGGCAGGGACTGCCTTCCTACTTGTTTTTGTATTTCCAGCACTTAGCACAATGTAGGCACGTACTAAGTGCTTAATAAATGCTTCTTGACTTGATTTGACTTGACTTAACAACTCTTGTTTTTGGCTGTTCACTTTTCTGAGCCTCTTTGATGTCCCCTTCGGTGAAGTAGAAAGAATACTCTAGAGAGCTTTCCTTTCAGTATGTAGGGAAAGCAAATTGAGACATCATCACCATCACAATTCATTGTTTTCATCACCTTAATCACTCTTATCATTTTCCCTCTAATTATTATCACATCATCACCATCATCATTACCATCACCATCATCTTCAACTCCTCTTCAACATCATCATCACCTTTCTACCAACACCATCACTACTATCCTCATAATTACCACTATCTTTACTACTATCACAACTGATATTAGCACTATCATCGTCATTATCACCACTACTACAATCATCACTATTATCACCATCTCCATCGTTACTATTTTCTCCTCAACACCAATACCATCGTGTGACCTCAGGGAACATTGATTCAAGGTCCTGCCTCTGGCACATACTGACTATATTATCTTGGATAAATCATTTCATCTCTGTGTTCTTGGCACCTCTCTAAGACTAAGTCTCAGACAAGGTGTCAACCTTCATTGATAAAGGAAGTTTCCTCTCCTGAGAGCTCCCTGTATCAATGAAATCATGGTAGTAGTACCTATCTCCCTCCATTCACCATTATTAGCATGGCCAACATTATTATTGCTATCATTCAACAAATAGTTATTAAGTACACTTCCATCACCATCAAAAACATGTTTACCAATTTTTTCATCTAGTTTCTCATCCACTTGGCACACATAGAGTTCAAGTAGTGTAGACATAGATCTACCTCAGATATTTCATGCCATGATATAACTAAGGGACAGAAAGAACATCTGTGGAATATGCAGATGAATTGAACAAAGAAATAAATAAGAAACATAATCAAATTCCTTGCCCAAAGAAGGGTCAGTGCAGATTGTTGGGAGAAGGAGGAAGAAAAACTGTGGGTGTTTCAGTCTGGGGCAATCCATCTGCTTCATCATCCATCCAAGAAGGCTTGCAGAAGGAGGGAGGCTGTGATGGGCTGCTTATGTAAAAGAGAGGACTGGGAGGGGGGGGTTGGGATGCTGAGTTCTCATGGTACAGGGAGGCTATTACAGGTGTGCCTATCCCCTGAAGGAAGGCTCTAGAAATGGAAATGAGGTGGATGGAAGGAGATAGGTAGTGAACTAGTTTACCTGGAAAAATGGTCCACAGAGTACGTCTCTGAGTTCTACAAAAATATCAGGTGATTTTAAGTGAAGTTAAAAAAAAAGATAAAAAAAAAAAGAGTTCCAGAAGGGGAAAGGGTGAACTTGGAAAACAAAAGATTTCTCTTAGAGGGCAGTAGCTAAATACCTTGGGGAAATAGAAAAAAGGATAGGTCCTGTATGTCCATTCTTGCGGAGGAAAGCAGCAGTAGTCTGAGGCCAATGACTTCCTGACTGGTCTTCCAAGGGGATTGGGGGGAAGGGGTCTCGCTGATCTACAGGGATGAGGCCCCTCTATAGTCAAACCCTAGGGTTATCTACCTTTACATTAGTTTGAGATTTGAATATCACCAGCCTTCCTCATTAGGGTAGAGGAAAGAGCCCTGACCTTGGAGTGAGGGAAACTTGGGTTCTAGTCTTGGCTCAGTCAGTCAGACAACAAGCATTCATTAAGCACCTACTATGTGCCAGGGACTATGCAATGGGGTCCAAAGAAAGGCAAAAGACAGTTCCCGCTCTCAAGGAGCTCACGTTCTAGTAGGGGACACAACATGCAAACAATTATGTACAAACAGCACATACAGAAATTAAATTGGGGAAAAGTGGCTCTGCCAATGACTACCTGTGTGACCTTGAACAAGTAGGATTCACTTCCTTCCCCTGTCAAATTTGGGAGTTGGATTACATGGTGTCGAAGGTCCCCTACTTCCTGGCCTGTGATTGTAATTGCAACTCTTGGTTCTATGGGAATTCAAACATAGCTCTGGAAAGGCCTGAGGGGGAGACCTGAGGACATAGCGGTAATGATTGTGATGGTAATGAGGCTGTCACTTGTCCTCACTGGAGAATCACAGATTTAGAGCTGGAAGGGTCTTTAGAGGCCTTGCCAAACCTTCTGCTTTTTTTAAGCATGGGGGAAATGAGGTCCAGAGAGATTAAGCCATTTCTGACCAGGAAGGGGCCCCCTGCTGGCGTTCTTTCTAATTCGCCGAAAGAGTGAAAGGGGTGAAATGTGGAAAGGGGCTTCTGTAAGTGCGTGCATGTGTGTGTGTGTGTGTGTGTGTGTGTGAGAGAGAGACAGAGAGAGTGTAGAGGGGTGTGTGTGTGTGTTTGTACAGGAGTGTTTTGTGGCAGGTGTTCAAGCACGTGGGTTTCATCGCTGTGTTTGTTTTGGGTCTGGCTGTGGGTAAACATGTGTGAGTCTATTTTGGATGTGCCAGCAAGAAAAGTGTGACTGTGAAAACTCGGTGCAGGTGCCCATCCCACCTCCCAGAATGGGACATAGCAAGAGAGGGAAGAGAGCCGCCGGCCCGGGCAGAGAGGAGGGAAGAGGCAGGGGGCTCTGGGCTTAGGAAGGAGGTGTCTTCATGTCCCAGACACGCCTGCAGTATGGCCAAGGTTGGCGACTCGAGACACCAGGATATTTATCCCCTTCTCCAATCCTAGGTTAAAGTTGAGATTTCCAAAGCCCAGAAGGCTGAAAGAGATGTGACCTGAGCTCACATTTCTGTCTCATATACAAGGACCACAGACCTTCACTCTAAATGCCTTTGTCATATTCTGAAGCCCTTTCCCCACAGCAAACCTGTGAGATAGGTGGGATAAGTATTATCTACAGGTGAAGAGACCGAGGCTCACACAAATCAAATGACCTGACCACAGTCATACAGCCAAGACTAAGAGCCAGGATTTTCTCTATTCATAATAGAATCATAGAATTAGAACTAAAAGGAGACCTCAGAAGTTAGCTAGTCCAACCTTCTCATTTTGTTGATGAGAAAAATGAGATATGAGAGACGTTAAAGTAACTCCCCCAAGGTCATATTGGTAGTAAGTGCCAAAGTCAGGCTTTGAATGGAGAGCCCCTGACTCCATACCTGAGGTCTTTCTACTCCAGATCCATGACACCATGCTGTCACCGGGCACTAATAAATGTTTGTTTTATTTGAATAAATCAGTAGCTCTGTAAGGGCTACAGAGAGATTTCTTCACAATAACCCTGTGAAGTAGGTCACATAATTATCCCCATTTTATAGGTAAGAAAACTGAAGGACTGAAGAGCTTAAATAGCTTGTCCAGGGGTCATGTGTCTATGAAGTGTCAGAGCTAGGGACTTGAAGGTGGATCTTCTGATTCCAAGAGCAGTGCTTTTCATGACCATTTGGCGTTCTGAGGGCATGGGTATCATTGGAGGCTACCAATACCACTACAAATAGAACAGCCTAAAGTGATGGAGTTTTAAACCCCCATCTCAATAACCTGGGGGCAACAAATGCACACAACATTTGGGGGAAGAGTGAACACAACAGAGTATACTGGTAGGGAGGCACGCAAGTATGGAAGCCATATGGCCAAGGGACCTCACAACTCTCAGGACAGCAGGACTCCAGGGACCTTGCTCTGCTCAGTGCCCTCAGATTGCCCCTCCTTGGACAGCCACCTTCCAGCTGTTAGGGTTCATTCTCACTTGAACCCACAGCTGACTGTCTGCTGCCAGAGGCCACACTCTTTCATACTATTACCTGCCCCCACTCTCTATGTCTGTTTCTCCATGTATCTGTATCTCTTTCTGTCTCTCCATCTCTGTCTCACTGTCTGCGTCTGTCTTTTTCTCTCTCTGTCTCTCTCCAACTCTGTGTCTCTGTCTCTATCTTTCTCTCTGTCTCTGTCTCCCTCTCTCTCTCCCTCTCTGTGTGTCTCTTCCTCCCTCCTTCCCTTCCTCTGTGTCTCTCCTCCTTTCCCTGTCCCCCTCCCCTCCCCCTCCTTTCCCCTCCTTTCTCCTCTCCTTCTCTCCTCCCCTCCCCTCCCCTCTCCTCTCTTCTCTTATCCCTCCCTCCTTTCTCCTCCCCTTCCTTCTTTCCATCTCTCTCTCTCTCCTTCTCTATGTCTATCTCATCTCCCACCCATCCCCCTCCTGATCTTTCTTCTCTTGAATGAGATGTCTCCTACACCTAGGAATGTGTTGTAGTCAGCTCTAACCATCAAGCTGATTGTTAAATATTCAGTGTGATAATTTACACCTCAGAAATTGGCAAAAAACCAACGCTATTGTTTTGTTGGTTGTCTAGACTTAAAGTGATTAAGATAACATTAATAATGTAGATTAAACTTGAAAGTGTGTAATGCCTACATTTTTTACCTGCTGTTAAACATACTTGAGCTATACCTCCCTACCTCTATTGTCTACCCCTTTCTGTGATTACTTCAACCGAGTTGGAGGAGGAGCAACTCCCCTCCCTCATTACGCTAGAAAGAAATTAATTGCCTGCTAAATGGGCAGCTAGGTGGCAAAGTGGATAGAGTGCCTGACCTGGAGTTAGGAAGACTCATTTTCCTTTGTTTAAATCTGGCCTCAGATACTTACTAACTGTGTGATCTTGGGCAAGTCACTTAACCCTGTTTGCCTCAGTTTCCTGAGTTTGATGTGCTGTCAGACTCTGTTGTGGTGATCAGTTTTCTTAAACAGTTTTTTTTTCTCTTGTCTTTCTAAAAAATTGTTGCAAGAAATGGTTCTCCAGGGAACGGAAAGAGAAAGAATATATTTAGAAATAGAGGGGATGTAAAACAAAAGATAGCAATAAAAATTTTAAAAGAATCCAATCAAGTCCAACTTTGAGAATCAGCATGGGAAGGTGGGAAAGACTCTAGAACTAGGAGACAGGGCTATTCAGGGTTTCATTTCTGGTGCTTTCCTGAGCTGGACAAGGAAATGACAAACCACTCCTGTATCTTTGCCAAGAAAACCCCAAACGGGATCATGAAGAGTCAGACATGACCACCGCAAGATTCTGATAGCATATTAAGCTCAGAAAACTGAGGCAAACAGGGTGAAGTGACTTGCCCAGGGTCACACAGCTAGCAAGGGTCTGAGGCCAGATTGGAACTCGGGAAGATCATTCTTCCCGACTCCAGGCAGAAAACGTGAACCAAGAGAGAAAGCGACCATGGTGGGTCATAGATGAAGAGAAATCCAGCTTAAGACAGAGAGTTCTCCCAAGGGCCCTGGAAAGGAGTGAAGGTGAAAAGCTCTAAGCAGCATTTGAGGAGTTGACCTTCACTTGTGGAGCCTAGGGAAGGAAGGAGTCCAGAAAGTTCAAGCTCTCGTAGCAAGGAAAACAAGATCAGCCAACTATAGAGATGTCAGGATGTTCCAGAAGAGCTCTCCTGAACTCTAAAAGGTGTCTGCGGGGCCATCTCCAGCCGTTCTGATCGATATCTGGCCACTGGGCCCAGATGGCTCCGGAGGAAAAAGTGAGGCTGGTGACCTTGCACAGCCCTGCCTCACTTAAGTCTAAGTCACTTTCAAGTCATGGCATCACCTTCCTGATGTCATGGTCCTCTTCAAGAACAAAGGACAAACAACAACAACAACAACCAAAAGTGTCTAGAACGCAGTCTGAAAGGGCCCCACCGAAGAAGACAGCCTTGTATTAAAAGCAGATTAATTAAAAGGATTAAAAAATTAAAAGGAGAAATGGAATAGTTTGATGTCAGAGCTGCCTAATATGTGTTGGAGGAGGAAATTGAGGCCCACAGGAGGGGACGGGATCTGCCCACTGTCACATGACCTATTAGTGGCAAAAACTGAACTAGAACCCAGTTTGCCAGAGTTCCAACCCAGAGAACTTGTAGGAAAAACCATAGATTTGGTTTCTGGGAGGGGGGAGGGGGCACAGGGGAAGGGGGAAGTGGAGTGGGGAATCTTGGGACCTTCTAGTTCAAGTCTTTGTTTTGGAAGTAAGGAAATGGAGGCTCAAAAAGAAGAAACTACTCATAATCACACAGCAAGTGTCAGAGCCAGAAATGAAACCCTGAGTACCCCCATCTCCTATTCTAGGCAAGGTTGGTTAGTAACCTCCCCATGCTGGTTTTCAAATCTGGTCTTAGATGTTTAGCAGAGCCAGGTTGGATTCTTTTAAAATTGTTATTGCTATCTTTTGTTTTTACATCCCCTCTATTTCTAAATATATTCCTTCTCTTTCCGTTCCCTGGAGAGCCATTCCTTACAGCAAATTTTTAGAAAGAAAGGAGAAAATTAAAAAATCTGCTTAGGCAAAACTGACCACCACAGCAGAATCTGATAGCCTATGCAATGTTGCCTACCCATCGTCTCCCATTTCTGCAGAGAAAGGAAGGAGGTGCATTTTCTCTTCTTTGGAGCCAAGCATCAACATTATAATTCTGCGATGTCGGGCTTCATTATTCTTTCCCCTCTCCCTTCTCTCCTCTGATACTGCCACCACTCTAGTGCAGGCCCTCATTACCTCATGCCTGTATTATTGCAAAAGCCAGCTGATGGGTCTACCTGCCTCAAGTCTCTCTCCATTTTAATCCATCCTCCATTCAGCCACTAACATGATTTTCCTCAAATACAAATCCAACCATTTCACCCTCCTACTCAATAAACTCCGGGGACTTTCTATTGCCTCCAGGATCAAATATAAAATGTTTTGTTTGACATTCAAAGCTCTTCATAACCTAGCCCCCTCCTATCTTTCTAGTCCCCAATGTGTACTCTTTGATCCAGCGACACTGGCTTCCTAGCTGTCCAGAGACAAAAACTCCATCTCTCGGCTTGAGACATTCTCTCCGGCTGTCCCTCATGCCTGGAGTGCTGTCTCTTCTCCTCTGACTACTAACCTCACCAGTTTCCTTTATGCCTCAACTAAAATCCCACCTTCTACGGGAAGCTTTTTGAAGCCCCTTTTAATTCTAGTGATTCCTCTCTGTTAATTACTTCTTATTTATCCTGTATATAGCTGGCTTTGTATATGTCTATTTGCTTCTTGTCTCCCTCATCTAGCTATAAGGTCCTGGAGAGCAGAGACTGTCTTTTGCCTCTTTTTGTATCCCCAGTGCTTACCACAGTACCTGGCATGTAGTAGGTGCTTAGTAAATGTTTATTGATGGATTGGTGATTGTCATTTATGTGTATATAGTTTTCCTAGCTCCTTTTACTTCATTCTGAACCAATTTATAGAAATCTTCCAATGCTTCTTGGAAACCTTCATATTCATTCTAACCTTCCATTGCATTAATTTCTTACAATACAGTAACATTCCTGGACAATAACCTCTCTCTCTCTCTCTCTCTCTCTCTCTCTCTCTCTCTCTCTCTCTCCTTTCTCTCTCTCTCTCTCTCATTAGCTGTAACTGGCTAGACAATAACATTTTGCTAGCCTAGTAATATTGTTTCTTTTTTTTTTTTTGGTATATGGAGTTTCTGATGAGGAATTTTCTCTACCCCAAGTTGGTTGAAACTAAAAGTTTCTCTCTAACTTGTATTCTCTTTCTAAGACTGGGGGCACTGAGAAATGAAGTGACTTGCCCAGGGTGACACAGCCAGCATATCAGAGGCAAAACTTGAATCACTTGAATCTCAATAAGTGCTATTCTGAGAATTTTGGTGAATATGGGACCCTTCTTTCTCTCTCTGACTTACTTTTCTAGTACATACCAAGCAATGGGATCTCTGAGTCAAAGGGGATTAGTCACTTTCTTAGCATAATTCCAAATTATTATTTTTCAGAATAATAAGACCAATTCACAGCTCTACTGGGTTGGACTCTTTATCAGGCCATTTCCCTTTGACTTATCTTTCTGGACCTTAAGAATCTCACACCATGATAAAATAGCCTACAAACCTGAAGCAGATTAGAGACTGATGATTTGGGTACCAAGCTTTCCAAGGCTGTCAGAGACCTCAGTACCCCAGTAGCCAGGCTTGCATCCTAGGCAGTGCTGTGCAAGGCAGAGTTCCCTTCCCTCCTTAGGATAACATGTTTGAAAGGTATGGAGAACCACAGGGCAGACCTCCTTTTATTGCCAGAAGGTTATATGGCCATGTACCCCTAAGCAAGGATGGGGACCTAACCAGTCTGCTCTTTTCAGGGAAGACATAGGAGCAGTGGTCTGAGCCTCTGGACCTTCTGTTTGAGGGAGGGTGGAGTTGGGAAGGTGGAGTTGGGAATGGCAAAACAAATTGCGGCTCTGATGAGGACTTGTCCCTTCTTGTCAACAAGCTTAGCTCATACATTGCAAGAAGTCTCACATTGGAAAGAGAGTTAGCCTTGCTTGAAATAGGTGAGAAAGAGAAACTGAATCCTAGAATTCCAGGGCTGGAAGGAACCTCAGAGACCACACAATATGATGACTTTATCCTACGGAGGAGGAAACTGAGGATTTGAGGGGAGAGTGGCTCAGCCAAGTTTTTTCCGTCCGTAAGTCTAAATTACCTCACTTGTAAAATGAAAAATTTCAAGACTGGATAACCTATAAGCCAATGTATGAATGAATGAATGAATGAATGAATGAAGGACAAAGCTTACCTTGTTTCAAGAACTATGCCAAGTGCTAGGGACACAAATAGAACACAAAACAAAATGAGACTGTCTCCACTCTCAAGGAGCTCACACTCTTAAATGTGAGGAACAACACATAACTATCATTTATATGGCACATTAGGGTTTACAAAACACTTAACAAATTTTATCTCCTTTTATCCTCTCAACAACCCTGGAAGGTAGGTGGTATTATTATCCCCATTTTATAGATAAGAAAACTGAGGCAAACTGAAGTTAAGTGACTTGTCCCAGGTCACATAGCTAAATAAGTATCTGAGGCCAGATTTGAATTCAAGTCTTCAGGTTTTAAAGGTGCAGTAATGGGTTAGTTGGCTGGGTTTTGGTCCATTGGCAACATTACGGTTAGCTTGGTTACAGCAGTGCCAGCATCTGTACTGGCAGGTGGCAAGGCCTAGAGGTCCTTCATCTCTCCAAAAGTCTTTCTAACCCATTGAGTCAATCCAAATGTATATGAGTTTCAGAAAAGAGCTGCAGGTAGACAATGGGCTGGACCTAGAATGGAAATGGAGGAAAAGAAATGTTCAATACAAGTGGTCTCTAAGGTTCCTTATGGTCTCTGATCTTAATATTCTAAGATAGGTCTAATTTTACTCTGACAGTAGCAACCTACACTGACACACTCTCCCTACTCCTCCCCACACCCCATCTCCTAACACCCCAACATATGCCCTCCAGCTGTTGTTTTCTGGCTCTAGAGAAGCCTGTTGCTATTGCCATCTCTGTCAATCATTCCCCCCAACCCCCCAACCATCTCCTCATCACCAACCCACATCCGTGTGAGCATGTGTGCATTTATGCACACCCATGAACCCATTTACACAAGTGTGCCCATATGAACCCCCCACTCCTCCATTAGACTTGCCATATACTCCCCAGACATTGAGACTGACAACCTGGCAATAAGACGGCAACAACCAATTACCACTTGCAAAAATGAGTACTCAGGTGGAGGGACAAGGCAGCCTGGTGGCTGTCAGGCTGATTCTAGGTTTGGCTGGAAGTTGTCAGGGAACTGACACAGGCCTTGTTTAGCCAATTCCCCTGGGAAAGCTAACAACCTCAGCCCCTTCTTCACCTCCCCACTACCGTTCCCCACACCTTCCCACCAGCCAAGAAGGGAGAAGATCAGAGTAAGAGATGAAGGTCTGGAAGGAAAGAGGAGGTGGCCGCTGTTCTCCCCAGCCCACAGCGCCTGGCATCCCCTCTCTCTCCCAGCTTGCGTGCACACACACACACACACACACGCACACACACACACACACACACACACTTACACCAGGCTGAGAGATGCTCCCTCCCCAGCCCCCAATCCTATGTCTCCCTGGAAAGCACACAGTTACCAACAGAAAACAGATGGTGAGAACCAGAGGAGCTTCATCAAAGGGGGGAGGTGTGTGGCTTAGGGAGCTTAGAGGGTTCTCTACCAGGGTCCTCCTCCTCCTTCCAAGTTCTACTATACATTGGACTTCTCTGGGGAGCTTTCCTGCTTCACAGCCCTTAGCTCTGAGCCCTCCAGTAGCCTCACAGCACGGCTATCGGCAGTTTTGTCCCCATCCCTCCCTCTCCCCTCCCTTCATCAGTCCTTGCATTTTTGTCTCCTCTGTCCCCCTAAGATCTCCCTGAGGGAGGAGAATTGTGTTTTGCCATTAAATCTGTGAGTGATGGCAAATAAGTCTTTTCCCTTTCTGAGTCTAAATTTCCTCACTTGGAAAATGAGAAGGTTTCAGACTAGATGACCTGTAGTCAACAAATGAACAAATGAAAAAGCTTTTATTTCATTCATGTAATAAAGGTCGTGAGAACTGGAGATCATGATCCCATCCAGACTCCTTATTTTATGAAGGACAAAACTGAGGTGCACAGATGAAGAATAACTTCCTCAAAGGACAGCTAGGTGGTACAGTAGAGTCAGGAAGATACCTTCCTGAATTCAAATATAGTCTTAGACACTAGCTGTGTGACCCTGTGCAAGTCATTTAACCTTATTGGCCTCAGTTTCTTCATCTGTAAATGAGCTGGAGATGGAAATGGCAAACCACTCCAGTATCTTTGCCAAGAAAACCCCAAATGGGGTCATGAAGAGTCAAACATAACTGAAAACAACTGAACAACAAACTTCCTTAAAGTCATGGGGCCAGTAACTGGCAAAGCCAGGAATCAAATTCAGTTCTTCTGACCCATGGTTCATAGGATCATAAATCTAGACCTTGAAGGGTTTTTAGAAGTCATCTAGTCCAACCCTGTCATCTTACAGATAAAAAAACTGAGACCAAGAGAGGTTAAACAACTTACTCAAAGTCACACAGGTAACAAATAGGAAAGGCAGGATTTGGATTCAGTCATGTGCCTCCAAGAGCACCGTTCCCACAGCTTTCCTAGAAATTACAATGTTCTTTCCACTATTGCTCTCCTCCCTTTTTTTTTGCTTCCTCTATCAGACTGAGAACTTCCCAAGAGTGAAGTTTATATTCAAATAATTTCTTTTTTTTTTGACCAGGAGAGTGCTGTAGACAGGACAGCAGCTGAATTTCAAAGGACTGTCTGATAAAGGTTCTCCTGATATCCTTGTGGACAAGATGGAGAAATGTAGGTTGGATGTCTTTCCCAAGCTGTCCTTCCAATGTTGTTGTTGATCAGTCATTTCCATCATGTCTGACTCTTCAGGACCCCTTTTAGGGGTTTTCTTCACCAAGACACTGAAGTGGTTTGCCATTTCCTTCTCCAGCTCATTTTACAGATAAGGAAACTGAGGCAAACAGGGTTAAGTGACTTGCCCAGGGTCACACAGCTAGTAAGTGTCTGAGGCCAGATTTGAACTCAGGAAGGTGAGTCTTCTTCATGCCTGGCCCAGCAGTCTATCCACTGTGCCACCTAGTTAGGTATCCCTTCTTATAACTTTTCCTAATATGTGTCTCTGAAGTGTCACTCCTCTATTTCAAAAAAGTTTTTAATAACTCTCCATTAACTATCTATGACATCCAAATTCCTGAGTCTGGCATACAAGGCCCTCCACAAGCTATGACCAACCTATTCTTCCTGATATTTTTGGTATACTTCTTATGCCTCAGTTAAACTAGGCTCTTGTGCAGCTCTATCCCCGTGCAGTCAGTTCAATCCTTGTCTCCGTGTCGGTCTCCCCCATCACACTTGGAGATCTCTCCTTTGAAATACGCCCTATTTTTCCTTGTCTTTGTTTTATTGTTTACCCTATTCCCCCTGATCCCAGAACTCCCTCCCCCTTCATCCCATCCCCACTCTTTGCCTGTGAAAATTTAATTTATCTTTCAAAACCCAACTTTAATTATGTGTCCATCATGAAGCTTTCCCAGATCACTCCAGCTGAAACTGATCTCTCCCTTCTCTGATTCTTCATAGCATTTTATTAGTACCTTGTCTATGTATTTATTCTATTTGGTATTATAATATTTATTTGTATATTTTATCTGTGAACACTTTGAAGGCAGGGACTTACCTGGTTCAGGTAAGTCAAAGGCTTTCAAAAGCAAGACATAGGGGCAGCTAGATGGTGCAGTGGATAGAGCACCAGCCTTGGAGCCAGGAGGACCTGAGTTCGAAACTGACCTTAGACACTTGACATTTACTAACTGTGTGACCCTGGGCAAGTCACTTAACCCCATTGCCTAGCAAAAAAAATTTTTAAATTAAAAAAAACCCAAAAGCAAGACATGTGCTTTAGATGCCATATGCTTTCAACTGCATGATGGTCTGGGTAAGAATAAAGAAAGCTGGGGGGCAGAACCAAGATGGCAGAGAGAAGGCAGGGACTTGCCTGAGCTCTCCCCCAAACCTCTCCAAAGACCTTTAATTAAAGTTCTGAAACAAATCCTAGAGCAACAGAACACACGAAAGGATAGGGTAAAACAATTTCCAGCCCAAGACAACTTAAAAGTTTGGCAGGAAAAGTCTGTCACACCTGGATGAGAGTGGAGCACAGTCCAGTGCAGGCCACATCAGCCCAGACCAGGCCCTAGCAAACCAGGAGCAGGCCTTGGGAGTGAATCAATCAGCAGCTGCAGTGGCTGCTTCTGGAGCTCTCAGCCCACAGACAGTAAGGAGGTGGAACAATTGGTCAGAAGGAGATCTCTTTGCTGTCACTGGGGGCAGGACTCTGTTGCTTCTCTCACATTCAGATCCAGGTCACAGTCCTCAGTGGTAGTCCCAGGGCAAGGAGGAGCATTAGCATATCAGAGCTTGCAGCTGCAGTGAAGCAGGTACCCTCATCACAGTTCTAGGACAGAAAAGAGTGCTTGTGGTCACTCACAGACCATAGGACAGGCCAGGAGAGTAGCACACACACCTCTTCTTAAATCATACCGTCTTGGAAAAACTGAAAACTTACAGGTCCCTAGAAGCGTCTCTGAAAACAGCTGCACAAAACCCCTGAAGCTTGGGACAGTGTACCCTCCATCCTAGAAGCAGAACCTCACTTTAACAGTTAAAAATCAAGAAATAAACTAGAAAAATGAGCAAACAACAAGGAAAATTCTGACCATAGAAAACTACTATGGAAGATCAAAACACACTGAGAAGAAGACAGCAAAGTCAAAATTCCTACATTCAAAGCCTCCAAGAAAAATATGAATTGGTCTCAGGTGATAGAAGAGCTCAAAAAAAGATTTTAAAAATCAAGTAAGAGAAGTAGAGGAAAAATTGGGAAGAGAAATGATAGTGATGCAAGAAAATCATGAAAAAAGAGTCAACAGCTTGGTAAAACAGGGACAAAAAGTACTGAAGAAAATAACACCTTAAAAAAACATAATAAGCCAAATGGTAAAAGAGATACAAAAACCCAATAAGGAGAAGAACGTCTTGAAAAGCAGAATTGGCTAAATGGAAAAAGAAGCACAAAAATTCACTGAAGAAAAGAACCCATTAAAAATTGGAATTGGTCAAATGGAAAAGGAGTTACAAAATCTCACTGAAGAAAATAATTCCTAGGGGCAGCTAGGTGGCGTAGTGGATAGCAGGCCTGAAGTCAGGAGGACCTGAGTTCAAATCTGGCCTCAGACCAAACACTTGACACTAGCTGTGTGACCCTGGGCAAGTCATTTAACCCCAATTGCCCAAAAAGAAAAAAAAAGAAAAGAATTCCTTAAAAATTAGAATTGAGCAAGTTTCTACTTAGCTCTACTTAGTCGTTAGCTGCTGCTAATGACTTTATGAGACATCAAGAAACAATAAAACATCAAAGAAACAATAAAACAAAACCAAAAGAATGAATAAGAAGGCAATGTGAAGTGTCTTAGAAAAACAACTGATAAGTAAAACAGATCCAGAAGAGATAATTTTAAAATTATTGGACTATTTGAAAGGTATGATCAAGAGCTTACACATCATCTTTCAAGAAATTACAAAGGAAAATTGCTCTGATATTCTAGAAGCAGAGAGTAAAATCAAAATTGAAAGAATCCACCCATCACCTCCTGAAAGAGATCCCAAAATGAAAATCCCAGGAACATTATAGCCAAATTGCAGAGCTCTTAGGTTAAAAAGAAAATATTACAAGCAGCCAGAAAGAAACAATTCACGTATTGTGGATCCATAGTCAGCATAACACAAAATTTAGCGGCTTCTGCATTAAAGGATCAGAGGGCTTGGAATATGATATTCTGGAAGGCAAAGGAGGTAGGATAACAACCAAGAATCACCTACCCGACAAAACTGAGTATCATCTTTTTAGGGGGGATATGGGCATTCAATGAAAAAGAGGACTTTCAAGCATTCCTGATGAAAAGACCAGAGCTGAATAGAAAATTTGACTTCCAAATACAAGACTCAAGAGAAGCATAAAAAGGTAAACAGGAAAGGGAAATCATAAGGGACTTAATAAGGTTAAACTGTTTATATTCCTACATGGGAAGATGATACTTGTAACTCATAAAAACTTTCTCATTATTAGGACAGTTAGAAGGAATATATATAGAAAGAGGGCACAGGTGTGAGTTGAATATGGTGGGATGATATCTTTAAAAATAAAATTAAGGGGTGAGAAAGAGGAATGCTCTGGGAGAAAAGGAAAGGGAGAGGTAGAATGGAGTAAATTATCTCACACAAAAGAGGCAAGAAATAGCTATTATAGTGAAAAGGAAGATGGGGGAGGTGGCGGGAAACACTTGAACCTCACTCTCATCAGAACTGGCTCAAAGAGGGAATAACATACACACTTAATTGGGTATAGAAATCAATATTACCCTACAGGAAAAAAGGAGGGAAGGGAAAAAGAGAAGGAGCGGGGTGCTCGTAGAAGGGAGGGTAGATTGGGAACTTTTGAGGAGGGACAGGGTGAAAGGAGAGAATAGAATAAACAGATGGGGAAATAGAATGGAGGGAAATGCAGTTAGCAATCATAACTGTGAAAAGAAATTGAAACAGATTTTTCTGATAAAGGCTTCATCTCTCAAATATATAGAGAATCAAGTCAAATTTATAAAAATAAAAGCCATTCCTCAATTGCCAAATGATAAAAAAATATGAACAATTTTCAAATAAAGTAATTGAAGCTATCTATAGTCATATGAAAATGCTCTAAATCACTATTAATTGGAGAAATGTAAATTAAAGCAATACTGAGGTACTACCTCATACTTATTAGATTGGTTAATAGGACAGAAAAGGAGAATGATAAATGTTGGAGGACATGTGGGAAAATTGAGACACTAATGCACTGTTGCTGGAGTTGTGAACTGATTCAATCATTATGTAGAGCAGTTCGGAACCATGCCCAGATATTTATAGCAGCTCTTTTTTGGTGGCAAAGAATTGGAAATTGAGGGAATGCTCATCAATTGGGGAATGGTAAACTATTTGTGGTATATGATTGTGATGGAATACTACTGTGATATAAGAAATAATGAGCTAGGTGCTCTCAGAAAAACCTGGAGAGACATGAACTGATGTGAAGTGAAATGAGTAGAACGAGGAGAACATCGTACACAGTAACAGCAACAGTGTATGATGATCAACTGTGAATGACTTAGCTATTCTCAGCAATACAATGATCTAAAACAACTCTGAAGGACTTATCATGAAAAATGTTATCCTTTCCCAGAAAAAGAAGTGATGCAGTCTGAATACAGATCAAAGCATACTTTTTTAAACTTTATTTTTCTTGGGTTTTTATCTTGGTCTATGTTTTCTTTTCCAACATGACTAATAAGGAAATATGTTTTGCATGATTACACATGTATAGCCTATATCAAGTTTCTTGACTTCTCAATGAGAGGGGTGGGGAGGAAGGGAGAGAATTTGGAACTCAATTCTTAAAATGAATGTTGAAAATTGTTTTTACATGTAATTGGGGGAAAATAAAATATTTTAAAAAGAATAAAGAAAGATGCCTTCCCCATCCTCTCTTATGAAGGGGCTTAAATCAATCCTGACAGGGTTTGTAGCTAGAAAGGAAGAGAATACTGAGCATAGAGATATTTTTTAAAAGATATTCACTGCTTTATGTTCTGACGATGCTTTAAGAATCAACTTTCTGAGAGAACATAACTGTAGTTATAGTTAAGTTATTAAATGTCCTATCAATGTATGCAGAGAATTTTTTCCCACCTACTAGAATTTGTTTTGTGTGTAGGAAACAAATACCTCTCCCATTCCTGATTCATATTGAATCACATTGAATACCTTTTTAATCTCGCTTTGGGGAGACCTTGATATGAACCCAAATCCTTATATTAAATAATTTGTTCCTGGGGCACTGGGGTGATAGAGTTTAATGATGCTAAAGAGTGTGAAAACAATATAACTAATGTGGAAATGTGTTTTGCATGATTGCATGTGTATAACCTGTATCAAATTGCCTACCACCTCAGGGAGATGGGAGGGGAGGGAGTAAGGGAGATGATTTGGAGCTTAAATTTTTTTAAAATTAATGTTAAAATTGTTTTTACATGCAATTGGGAAAAGATAAAATATTATTTAAAATTTTCTAAAAAACAGTGTGAAAAGAGAGGACCTAGTCCCCTTCTTATTGGAAGCCAGGTTCCCTCAGGACTTAATGCAATCTAAATCATATGCCTGGGTACAGAGTGGAGAGGGACCCCTTAATGGAGAAGGAGTGGGTGCAGACTGTCACAGGGAAAGAATAATGAGGAATTAAACCATAGCAGGAAGAGGTATGGGCCATAAGTTTGGAAAGGAAGGCAGGATATAAGATATATTGTGAAGGGAGAATCAACAGAAAGGGAGAGAGGAAAGGATGGTGAATAAGGGTAAAATAATTAAAAAGTAAGAGATATAGAATCACAAGACCTGGGTTAGAAGCCCAGTTCCATCATTCCTACTAATGGATAGGGGGCAAATCACTTGGCCTTTGAAGCCTGAGTTTCTTGAGTGACAGGGATGTTGATTTTGAGAAGAAATTTGGAATTACACAAGAAAAATAACTAAACAATTTATGTACTTTATCTTATCAATCCCATTCCTGGGCATGAGTTCTCAGGGAGGCCAAATAGAGACAACAGTCTAACAGGTAACAAATATTCACAGCAACACTTTTTATAGTAGGAAAGAACTAGAAACAAGGTGGGTGTCCACTGATTGGGAAATGGCTAAACAAGTTGTGGTGTATGAATAAATGAGTGAATGAATGAATGAATGAATGAATGAATGAATGAAAAGGCATTTGTTAACATGAATTTAACAGAATCTTATAATATAGTCCTGTAGTAAGTGATGAATATTGGAAATGCTCCTTCTTCATATCCATTTCCTGGCTTCTCTGGTATCCTTCAAGTTCCAGTCATCAGATAAAGACTTTTGACATTAAGAAACCAATGGGAATGAGGTCCTGAACCCGTTCTCTTCTCCATTAAGGGGTATCTCTCAACTCTGTACCCAGACATGTGGTCCAGATTGGATTTGGTCCTGAGGGAGTTTGGCTTCTAATAATACAGATACCCGCCTCCTGATAGAGAAGTAAAGGATGTAAGAGTACAGTTTCAGACACACTTCTTGACATGGACAATGCAGGAATTTGTTTAGTCTGACTATATATGTTTGTAATGGAGGATTTAGGCAGGTAGGTGGTACAATGGATAGAGCATGCATGACCTGGACTCATCTTCCTGAGTTCAAATCCAGTCTCAGATACTTACTAGTTGTGTGACCCTGGGCAAATCACTTACCCCTGCTTGCCTTAGTTTCTTCGCCTGTAAAATCTTTGCCAGGAAAACCCCAAATGGGGTCACAAAGAGTCTGACACAAATGAACAACAACAATGGAGGATTTTGTTTTTCTTGATTTCTCAAAGAGGGTAGGGAGAAGGAAGAGGAGGTACGAGGGAGAGAAGGTAAATCTTCATTTTAAAAAAAGAACTGAATTAAAAATTAAGACAAATAAATAGTGAAAGAAGTAGAAATGAAAGAAAAAGCATTCATAATGACAACAATGGTGTAAAATGAAAAGAATGCTGAAAAGAAGACAAAAGATGGCTAAATGAAAAATCCAGTATACATCCCAGAAAACAAATAATGAAACCTGTCTCTGTTCTTTTGGCAGAGACAGAGCAACTACAGGGGCAGAATGTGGCATATCTTGCCATAGAGAAGTCACTGTCTCAAACTTTTTTTGTCTAACTCTTTTCCTTTGTTACCATGGAGCATTCAATTAGGAGAGAGGAGGAGGGAGAGGGAAATCCAGAGATGATGTAAAAAATGTAAAAACATCAATAAACCTTTTTTTTTTTTTTTTGCTAGGCAATCGAGGTTAAGTGACTTGCCCAAGGTCACACAGCTAGTTAAGTGTCAAGTGTCTGAAGCTGGATTTCAACTCAGGTCCTCCTGACTCCAAGGCGGGAGCTCTATCTACTGCACCACCTAGCTGCCCCAATAAAGTTTTTAAAAATCACAATATAACCTATACATTTCAACTTAGTTCTCGTTTAACATTATTATTCATGTATATAGTGCTTGATCTGTAATGATAGCAATAAAATTAATTATAATTAGAAAAAAGATGATCTCAAAAGGTCTCTTTTGATCTAAATTCCTATGAGTCAGATTGATAGAGGGCAATGATACCATTTACAAAAACAGGGATATGAGGAAGGATATATGTAAGGAAGGATAGGGAGATAAACCAGGAGAGATAGGTTTGGAGGATGGGGGGGGCAAGTTAAAACTGGTGAGCTCTATTTTAGACATTGATCCCCTCCAAAGTGTCTAGGACTGTGCTGGGCCCATAACAGGCCATCAACAAATATATATTGATTACCTGGAATTGATGAGAAGCTTTCACAGAGTGATAACATCTCCCCTCCTCTCCCTTTCTCCCCTCCTAGAGTGATGCTTCTCCTGACATCTGCTCTGATTCGAGTTTGGCAGAATGGGCTAGGGGAGACGGGGTCATCTGAGGATCTCCTGGGTCAGGATGACATGGCTCTGACCTTGGCCTTTACAGAACACTTGGTGGACAGAGGCAGTCCCCTCCATTCCTGATTGGATTTAATTAGAAGAGTTAATTAGAGAAATGGAGAGAGAAACAGATTCAGGCATATGCCTATCTATGTGTCAGCAGTGGGTAATTTTAAGAACTAAGCAGTTAGTTGTCTTTGGAGGAGAATGGAACAAACAGCAGAGCCCAGCAGGAGGGAGGGCTGGCGTCATCAAGAAGACTCCGAAAGTCGGTCACAGCCTCCTTTGTGTAGTGGTGCATCCCACCCAAGTCCAATCAACCAACCTACTATGTTCCAGGCACTGTCTCAGGAGAAAAGAAGGAAAGAAAGAAGGAAGGAAGGAAGGAAGGAAGGAAAGAAGGAAGGAAGGAAGGAAGGAA
>NW_020954589.1:14724790-14746367 GCF_900497805.2 Vombatus ursinus | reverse complement strand
AGGAGAGGAGAGGAGAGGAGAGGAGAGGAAAGGAGAGGAAAGGAGAGGAGAGGAGAGGAGAGGAGAGGAAAGGAGAGGAGAGGAGAGGAAAGGAGAGGAAAGGAGAGGAAAGGAAAGGAAGAGAGCTAGAAAGAGAAAGAAAGGAAGGAAGGAAGAAAGGAAGAAGGAAAGAAAGGAAGGAAGAAAGAAAGAAACAAACAAAGAAACAAAGAAACAAAGAAACAAAGAAACAAAGAAAGAAAGAAAAGAAAGGAGGGAGGGAGGATTCTTGTCCTCATAGATTTTATATTATATAGGAGAAAACAACATTCCCCAATGGGATACAGTGACCCAGGAGAAGGAGCATTGCTAGAGTCAGAAGACCTGGGTTGAAATTCCACCTTTGATGCTTACTGCCTGTGTAACCCTGGGCAGCTCAATTCACCCTCAGTTTCCTCATCTATAAAATGATCTGGAGAAGGAAATGGGAAACCACTCCAGTATCTCTGCCAAGAAAACCCCAAATGGGGTCACAAAGAGTCGAACAAGACTGAACAACAATAACATCTGAATCCAAAACCAGCATTCCAAGGCCTATCGTTTCCAGTGCGTTGGATGGAGGAATTATGAAAAGGTGTGCATAGATTGGGTGCAAAAGCATGAATGGACCAAGTGGATCAAATGTCAACACCAATGAGGTGATGAATCCACTGAAATCTTTAGCTCCAGTCTTGAGGTCTCCACAGTCTTCATTGGTCATCCAAGTCTGCGGCTCCTGCTCCCGACAATTAGTGAGTTCTCTCTACTGTCTAACCTCATTCCTTCCTCCTGCAGCTTCAGGCCAATTCTTATCCTGATCTCAATGGAGATGGAGAAAATAAGCTGAATCTCATTCAATGCACAGCCAAGGTTCCAGGAGAGTCCCCAAGCTCTCACTACCGCCACAACCACCACCAGAAACTCAGTCCCATCTCCTAGGGCCAACCACGGCCTAGCTAAAGAGATTCCTCCCACACCTGCCTCCAAGTGTTTCTTCCACCTCCCCCTGGGTCCAGCTCTCCTCTGCCCTCCTTCCCACTCTCAGAATAAGAAGACAGGTTATTAGTACAAATTTGATCAAAATGACACATGGATTAGCATGTACGTTGCAAAGTCTAATTCTGTTTACTGTTCTAGGGGAGCAGGCAATTATTACAGGAGCTGGGACAGAGTGTTTTTAATAACATTTCTTGTTAAGATTTAATTACAGGAAATTGTATTTTCTTAATCACTGAAAACTCAACTGGCTAGGAAAAGAATTGGGATAATTTCGTTTGCAGTTTATTAAATCCTTAGGATATGCTTTCTCTTACATTTGCTTTTATTATGAGCAAATGCTAAGTGCTGTTTAACCCTTACGGCAGTCATCTCTAAGAAGGGAAGCTTGAGGGAACTCTGGCTTCCCACACCCACACCTCAGCCTCCTGTCTCTGTTTGCCCAAAGGCTGTTAATCCACTGGACTTCTGGCTCCATCCGGTCTGGCTGTGCTAGGAAGATGGGTAGGGGCTTGGCTCCCAGTCATGAGAAGATTTTATGGGACGTCCTCCTCCACTTGAGATCTGTGTGAAGAGTCCTCCTCAGGACAGGGACACCTCTAATAAACAGAGCCCCCACTCATCATACTGTTTTTGTTGTTGTTGAATTGTTTCAGTCACGTCTGACTGTTCAGGACCCTTTTTGGAGGTTTTCTTGGCAGAGATACTGCAGTGATTTGCCATTTCCTTCTCCAGCTTCTTTTTTACAGATGTGAAACTGAGGCAAACAGGGTGAAGTGACTTGCCCAGGGTCACACAGCTAATAAGTATCTGAGGCCAGATTCGAACTCAGGAAGATGAGTCTTTCTGAGTATCCTGAGTATCTCCTTCCCTCCCCACCAATCCCTCCTTATTCCGAAAGGTCAGGAAGAGAGGAAGCCTGGTATACAATGGCAGTGTACCCTTCCTGTACACAGAAGAAGTGGTTCCTTACCTACCAGGACTGGGGGGGAGGGGAAAGGGAACAAGTATTTATTAAGCACCTACTACTTGCCAGATACTGTGCTAAGTGTTTTATAAATGGTATCTCATTTGATCCCCACAACAACACTGGGAGGTAGGTGCATTATTATCCTTATTTTACAGTTGAGGAAACTGAGGCAGACAGACTTATCCAGCATCACAACAGCTAGGGGAATCCATTTATTCAGTTAATCATTTTTCTCCAATCTAACCCCAGCCTCTCCCACCACAGTAACTCAGGAAATCACTTATGCACAGAACACACTTAGTTCCACATCTCTACTGGCTGAAGTCTTTCTCATGCTTCGAGAACCCATTCAGGTATCAGCTCCTCCATGAAGCCTTCCCTGATTCTCCCCCACCCCTTCCCTCAGCTGAAAGTGGTATCTTCCTTCTCTGATTTTCTCATTTTCCTGTTATCACATTAATATCACAGTTATTTATATAATTTTGCATCCTTCCTTATTGAAGTAAGCTCCTTGAGGGCAGGGACCAGAGTGTTTTTCATCTTTCTGTCCCCAGTGCCTGGTGCAGGTCACTAATTACACATATTCCTTATGGTAAGTGATTAATAAATGTTCATTGAACTTGCTGAATGATCGTCTTTTATGTATGTGTAAGGCACTGTGAGGCATACAAAGATGAAGAGGACAGGACTTGCCTTTTTTGTGAAGCTTACAAATATTGTCCCAATTTCCCCCAAAAGGGAAGAAAATAGAGTCTGCAAACTATAAGCTAAAAGCTAATGAGCTTGACTTAGATTCCTAGGGAAAATCCATTAAAGAGATGGTTAGTGAATATCTAAAAAGGGAAGCAGCGATAACTGCAGCCAGCCTGGCTTCGTCGAGCACAGGTCATACCAGACTAACTTCATTTCCTTTTTTGACAGGATTAGTAGACTAGGAGATGACAGGAATGCTGTGGATAAAGTTTACCTAGATTTCAGCAAAGTTTTGACAAAGTTTCTCAAACAATTCACGGAGAAGATAAAGAGGTATGATTTAGACAATTTGATGGATTTGCATTTGGTTGGATGGCAATCCCCAAAAAACTAAATCTTCAGTCTCAGGAGGTCTCCAGTGGGGACCCAGGAATCTGAGTTTTGCCCTGGGCTATTTCACATTTTAATCAGTCACTTCTATAGAGACATACATGGCATGCTCATAAAATCTTCAGATGACACAAAGCTGGGAGGATTAGATAGGGGTCAATATCCAAAAATGTTTTGATGGATTAGAGCTGAGGTTCTTAACCTTGGATTTATGGACCCTCAAGAGGTCTGGTGATAGATTTGGGAGGGAAGGGTTCTTTGAACTTGGATAGGAACAAATTACATCTTTATTTTCATTAACTTCTACCTTAAAATGAGTATTTCCTTCAAAAATGAATGTAGGCAACAAAACACTGAGTGTGTATGAGAGGGTGTGAAATAATGAGTTCTAATTTGGATGTGTTGAGTTTAAGATATTTGTGGGACATCCATTTTGAGATATCCAATAGGCAGTTGGAGATTTGAGACTGGATATCAGCAGAGAGTTTACAGCTGGCTAAGTAAATTTGAGAATCATCAGCATATAAATGATCATTGAATTCAGGAGAGCTGAAGAAATCACCAAGTGAAATAGTCTAGAGAGAGAAAAGAAGAGGGCTAGGTTTCACCAGATGATGAGGTAAAAAAGTTAAGAACCTTTGGGCTGGAGCATTGGGATAAATTTAGTAAAATTAAATTAAATTAGGATAAGTATCGAAACTTGGGCACAAAGACCAGCTTCACAAGTCCAAGATAGTGGAGACATATTTGTTTTCAAAAAGATCTGGGAGTTTCAGTGGACTGCAAGCTCAATACAAATCAGCAGTGTGAGATGGCAGCCAAACAAGCTAGTGTGGTCTTGGGTGCCATTAAGAGAATCAAGTCAAGGGGGGGCGGAGCCAAGATGGTGGAGTGAAAGCAGTGACTTGCTTGAGCTCTCCCCCAAACCCCTCCCAATATCTGTAAAAAAAATGGCTCTAAACAAATTCTAAAGAAGCAGAACTCACAAAAAGACAGAGTGAAGCAAATTTCCAGCCCAAGACAACTTGGATGGTTGGTCAGAAAGGTATATCGTGCCAGGCTGGGAGAGGAGTGCAGTTTGGTGTGGGCACGCAGGCCACAGCAACCCTGGAGCAGGCCTCAGAGGACTGAATCACTGGCAGCTGTGGCAGTTTCCAGACTTCTCAACGCATGAACACCAAAGACAACTTAGAATGTCAGTGGGAAAAGTCTGTGACTGCGGTGAGAGAAGGAGCTAGGTCTCAGCCGCAAGTCCCAAGCATGGCCTCTGGGGCAGCGGCTGCCTCCTGAGCTTCCAGCCCACAGACTAAGGGGGAATCGAGAGGCTGATCAGAGGGGGATTGCAGGGATCTCTTTGCCAGTTCTGAGGCAGGAATCTCTTGCTCTGCCCATGCTTGGATCTGGGTCACAGCTCTGAGGGGCGGTCCTGGGGCGAGGAGGAGCGCTGGCATGGTGGAGCTTGTTGTGGAGGTGAAGAGGAAACACCTCGCCATAGCACCTTGGAGGAACTGAAAATTTACAGGTCCCTAGAAGTACCTCTGAAAACAACTGCACAAACCCCTGAAGCTTGGGACAGTACACTCCTCACATTGGAAGCAGACTTTTACCTTACCAAAGAGTTTAAAACTCAAGTAATTGGCCGGGATCATGAGTAAGCAACGCAAAAAGAGTCAGACTATATTATCTTACTTTGGTGACAAAAAAGATCAAAACATACAACCAGAAGAAGACAACAAAGTCAAAGCTCCAACATCCAAAGCCTCCAAGAAAAATATGAATCAGTCCCAAGCCATGGAAGAGCTCAAAAGGGATTTTGAGAAACAAGTAAGGGAAGTGGAGGAAAAACTGGGAAAAGAAATGAGAGTAATGCAAAAAAATCATGAAAAACAAGCCAACAGCTTGCTAAAGGAGACCCAAAAAAGTACTGAAGAAAATAACACCTTAAAAAATAGCCTAACCCAAATGGCAAAAGAGGTCCAAAAAGCTAATGAGGAGAAGAATGCCCTAAAAAGCAAAATTGGCCAAATGGAAAAGGAAGTCCAAAAGATTACTGAAGAAAATACTTCCTTAAAAATTAGAATAGAGGGGCAGCTAGGTGGTGCAGTGGATAGAGCACAGGCCCTGAAGTCAGAAGGACCTAAGTTCAAATCTGGCCTCAGACCAAATACTTGACACTTACTAGCTGTGTGACCTTGGGCAAGTCACTTAACCCCAATTGCCTCACCAAAAAAAAAAAATTAGAATAGAGCAATTGGAAGCTAGTGACTTTATGAGAAATCAAGACACTGTAAAACAAATCCAAAAGAATGAAAAATTAGAAAACAATGTGAAAAATCTCATTGGAAAAACAACTGACCTGGAAAATAGATCCAAGAGAGAGAATTTAAAAATTATTGGACTATCTGAAAGTCATGATCAAAAAAAGAGCTAGACATCATCTTTGAAGAAATTATCAAGGAAAACTGCCCTGATATTTTAGAACCAGAGGGCAAAATAGAAATTGAAAGAATCCACCCATCTCCTCCTGAAAGAGATCCACAAAGGAAAACTCCTAGGAATATTGTAGTCAAATTCCAGAGTTCTCAGGACAAGGAGAAAATATTGCAAGCAGCCAGAAAGAAACAATCCAAATATTGTGGAAACAAATTCAGGATAACACAAGATTTAGCAGCTTCTACATTAAGGGACCACAGGGAATGGAATATAATATTCCTAAAGAGATAGGATTACAACCAAGAATCACCTACCCAGCAAAACTGAGTATAATCCTTCAGGGGGAAAAATGGTCATTCAGTGAAATAGAGGACTTTCAAGCATTCTTGATGAAAAGACCAGAGCTGAATAGAAAATTTGACTTTCAAATACAAGACTCAAGTGGAACATGAAGAGGTAAACAGGAAAGAGAAATCATAAGGACTTATTAAAGTTGAACTGTTTACATTCCCTGTATGGAAAGATGATATTTGTAACTCATGAGACCTTTGTCAATATTAGGGTAATTGGAGGGTTATACTAGGAGAAGGAGAAAGGGAGAGGTAGAACAGGGTAAATTATCTCACAAAAAAAAAAAAACAAAAAACAGAAAAGGCCCTTACAGTAGAGGGGAAACGGGGGAAGATGAGAGGGAATGCGTGAATCTTATTCTCATAGGATTTGACTTAAGGAGGGAATAACATACCCAGTGGGGTATGGAAATCTATCTTTCCCTACAGGAAAATAAGGGAGGAAGGGGACAAGAGAGCAGGGGGTTGATAAAGGGGAGGGCAGATTGGGGGAGGGGATAATCAAAAGCAAATACTTCTGAGGAGGGATAGGGTCAAAAGAAAAAATAGAATAAATGGGGGAGGGCAGGATAGGATTAAGTGAAATTGAGTTAGTTTTTCACAGCATGTCTACTATGGAAGTGTTTTGCATAACTGCACATGTATAACCTATATTGAGTTGCTTGCCTTTTCAATGAGGGTGGGTGGGGAGGGAGGAAGGGAGAAAATTTGGAACCCAAAGTTTTAAAAACACATGTTTAAAAAAAATGTTTTCACATGCAACTGGGAAATAAGAAATACAGGAAATGGGGTACAAAAATCTATCCTGCCTTACAGGAAAATAGAAGGGGAAGGGAATAAGAGAAGGGGAGGAGAGATAGAAGGGAAGGCAGTCTAGGGGAAGGGGTATTCAGAATGCATGCCATCTTGGGGTGGGGAGAAGGGCGAGATGGGGTGAAAATTTGGAACTCAAAATCTTGTGGAAGGAAATGTTGAAAACTAAAAATAAATAAATTTATTAATAAAAAAAGTAAAAAAAAAATAAGAGAATCAAGTCAAGTCAACAAATACTTACTATGTGCCAGGCACTGAGCTAAGTGCTAGGGATACACAGAAAGGCAAAAGACAATCCCTGCCTTCAAGGAGCTCACAATCTAATGGGGAGACAAAATGGAAACAACTGTGTACCAATAATACAGGCACTAGAATTAAGGGAGATTGGGAAAGACTTCTTGTAGACGTTGAGATTTTAGCTAATATTTGAAGTGAGATTTAGTGAGATCTAAGAAAGGAAGGAAGAGACAAGAGGAAGCTAGTAGACAAAGATGAGGAGGGATAGCATTCTAGGCACGGGGATGTCTAGTGACTATCTCCAGAGTCTAAAGATGGAGCGTCTTGTTTGAGAAACAATAAGATAAGTACATGGGAGTGTGGTGGGGTAAGAAGACTGGAAGTGAGGGGTAAGTTATAAAGGGCTTTGGATACAAAACAGAGGATTGCTTTTTTTTTTTTTAGTCCTGGAATTGAGAGGGAGACATTGGAGTTGAATGAATAGGGAAGTGACATGATCAGGATTCACTGACAGCTAAGTGGGTTGTAATGGGGAGAGACTTGTGGCAATTAGACACCAGAAGGATATTTTCATAGTACAGTTGTGAGGCGATAAGGGGCTGCATCAAGGTGGAGACAGGTCAGAGAAGAGAAGGGAGCATATGCTAGAGATGCTACAAAGGTATAATCAATACACCTTGGCAATAGATTGGATTCCGAGGGTGAAAGAGAGTGAAGAGTTGAGGATGATGCCCAGTTTCATGTGACTGGAAGATGGGATAGCCTCAACAGTAATAGGGAAGCTTACAACCAAGGAGACTTGGGGGAGAGGGATGAGTTCTAATGAGTTCTAATTTAGATATAGTGACCTTAAGAGAGCACAGCTACAATGGGCTGGTCACATTGTTCAAATGCCAAACAAACACTTGCCTAAAAGACTATTTTATGGAGAACTAACACAGGGTAAGCACTCACATGGTGGTCAGAAGAAGCAGTACAAGGACACTCTCAAGGTATCTCTTAAAAACTTTGGAATTGATTGTGTGACATGGGAGACACTGGCACAGGACCACTCAGCATGGTGTGTCCACATCAGAGAAGGTGCTGTGCTCTATGAGCAAAGCAGAATTGAGGTAGCTCAAAAGAAATGTGACATGCTCAGATCTAGAGAATCCATCCCATATGTTCACATGGACTCTTTGTGCCCAACCTGTGGTAGAGCATTCCAAGCTCATATTGGTCTGCTCTGCCACAGTTAGATGCATTTTAACTTGACTCTAACATAGTGATGTCATTTTGGTCCTCTTTGAGAACAAAGGACAACAATTATCTTTAAAATATCTACGAGATATCCATTTTGAAATGTCCAATAGGCAGTTAGAGATTTGAGAGTGGATATCAGCAGAGAGTTTAGAGCTGGTTAAGTAGATTTGAGAATCATCAGCATATAAATGATCATTGAATTCATGGCAACTGAAGAGATCACCAAGTGAAATAGTATAGGGGGGGAAGAGAAGAAGGACTGGCACAGAGCCCTGAGGGACCCTCACTCAGGCATGACCTCGATGAAGATATAGCAAAGGAGACTGAGAAGGAGCAGTCAGATAAGTAGAAGAGAACCAGGAGAGACTGGTATCATGAAACCCTAGAAAAGGAGTGTGAAGAAGAGGGTAATCAACAGTGTCAAAGGTTGCAGATAGGACAAGAAGGATGACGATTGAAAAAAGACCATTAGATTTGACAATTAAGAGATCACAGTAATATTAGAGAGAGTAGTTTTGGTTGAATGATGAGGTTTGAAGCCAGACTGTAGAGAGTTAAAAAGAGAGTGAGAGAGAAAGATATGGAGGTACTTATAACTTTCTCTAGGAGTTTCACAACAAAATGCATGAGAGATATCGTATGATAGCACAGATGAATGGATCAAATGAGGGTTTTTTTTCAGGATGGGAGAGACATGGGAGTTTGGTAGGCAGTAAGGAAGCAGTCAATAGATAGGAAGAGATAGAAGGTAAGTGAGAAAATGTGGATGATGGGGGGCAATCTTCTGGACAAGATAGGATAGAAAGGAATCGCTTGCGCATGTGGAGAGGTTTGCCTTGGCAAGGAGAAGGGCCATCTCTTCATATGAGACAGGGGTGGAGGAAAGATAGTAGCAGAAGGTGTCTGAGTGACATGAGATGACAATGAGGAAAGAAGACAAAGATCTCAGCAAAGGGCCTCAAGTTTTTATTTAGTAAAATATGAGCCAAAGTTCTCAGCTGGAGGGAGGGGAGAGAGTGGGGGAGATGAGAAATGTGAGGAGGGATAAAAAGGTTTGCAAGAACCATTGTGGTGAGTGGGATAGTGAGTTGATTCAGGAGGCTGTAAAATGATTGCCTTATAGCAGTGAGGGCTCACTGAGGTTAGGTAAAATAAATTTGTGAAAGATTTTGAAGCATTTTCCAGCTTTATTCAGTAGCACATATATAGGAAAAAAGAGAGTTAAGATGGGAGTGAACAAAGGCCAGGGCTTTGCCAGGCACGTTTGGTAACATAAGTGGGTAAGGGACAGAAGAGAAGAGGGCAATGTAGAGTTGGATTGGTTCACTGGCCACTGAGGAAAAGACAAGAGCATGGCTGGTACTGTGGTGATGGCCTGGGAGAGAACTGAGGGGTGGATGGAATGGAAGCCATAATATGGATGAAGAATAGAATTTGGGGCCACAAGGCTGAGGGAGAAGTGGAATGACGATAGACTGTGATCCAATAAGGCAATTTTAGAGTTCAGGGCCATGGAAGCGGTACATTTGTGGGTGTTGGGAAGATCAAAGGTATAACCATCTTCAATGTGTGACTGAGGTAGGCTGGAGAAATAAATCATGAAAATAAGCAAGTTGAGGAACTGGGAATTTAAAGTGTTTGAGGAATTATCAATATGTATATTTAAGTTCCCAAGTATGAGGGCAGGAGTTCAGGAGGAGATAAACATTGTAAGCTAAGCCCTGAACTCATTGAGAAAGGAAGGAAAATATTCTGGAGGTCAGTAGACAACCACAACGACCAATTGGATTTTATCTGGGTGGTAGATCTGGATTGAATGAATCTCAAAGGAGGAGAAGTAACTGAGTCATAGCGTTGGAGGCAAGATCTGGAAGTTGTAACGGGGACAAGGAATATTCCAACTCTTCCTGAAGACTATAGGAAACCAATGGAGTTCATTGAGCTTTTTTTTTAAGTGGATGATTGAGAGGGATATGGTCACACCTGTGATTTTTGGGATGCTGGATTGGAGAGAGGAGAGATTAGAGATAAGAAGACCAATGAAAAGACTGTTGCAATGGACCAGAAGGTCCAGCTTCCAAGAATAGGCAGGCAATAGTCCCACTGTACATTCTCTGCCCTTGTGAGACTTCATCTGGAGTACTATTTTTGCAGTTTTAGAAGGACACTAATGAGCTAGAGAGTGATCAAAGGAAAGCAACTAGGATAACAAAAGGCCTTGAGTCCATCTCTTATGAGGATTGGTTAGAGAAACTCAGGATGTTTCTCTAGAGAAGAGAAGTCTCAGGGGGAACATGATAGCTATCTTCAAGTATTTGAAGGGCTCTTATGTGAAGGGAGGATTAAATTTGTTCTACTTGGCCCCAGAGAACAGAACCAGAAACAAAGACATAAATTTAGGCATGATGTCAGAAAAAAATTTCATGATAATTAGAGTGTAATAGGCTGCTTAGGGAAGTGGGTTTCCCTTTCTTGGAAGAGGCTGCTAGGTGACGCCATAGTGCACAGATTATCAGATCTGGAGACAGGAAGACTCATCTTCCTAAGTTCAAATCCAGCCTCAGACACTTACTAGCTGTGTGACCCTGGACAAGTCACTTAACCTTGTTTGCCTCAGTTTCCTCATCTGTAAAGTGAGCTGGAGAAGGAAATGGCAAACCACTCCAGTCTCTTTGCCAAGAAAACCCCAAATAAGGTCACAAAGAGTCAGTCACAGTTGAAAAACAACTAAAAAACTTTATTGGAAGCCTTCACGCACAGGACACTTATTAGGTATGTTCCATTTGGCCCATTTTGGGCTCTGATAGGTAACCTTTTGTCCTATCTTGCCCAGAACCAGGCTTATACTTCATTTTTTGTATACCAGCTCCAAACCACGCCACCTGAATTCCAGCCGCCATCTTCACCAGAATCTCTGGAGTTCCTTTCAAGTATGAGTAGATGGTTGCTGAGATCTCTTCCAGCTCTCAAATTCTATAATATATCTAGCATAGGAGATGAGATATATACCCAAATAAATACCTACTTTAAGAGGTCAAAGCAAAAAGTAATTTTTTGTTGTTTTAGTAGTCGGATTATTTGTTTCACCTTTTTTGGTCTCCCCAATATTTAGCACAGTGCCTGGCACGTGGCTGTTGTTGGCCCTTCGTTTTCATTTTCTAAGAGGACCAGTGACATCACAGGTGATGTCTTGACTTGTGAGTGAATGGGATTTAAGTGAGGCAGAGTTGCATAGTCATAAGTCTCACTATCTCTTCCTGAGTTGTTGAAGTCCAGTGGTAAGACAAAAGTCAGGATGACTGGTGATGGCCCGGGATGCAGCGGATGACCCTGGCGTCTTTGATGTCTGACCAAGCACGAAGCGCTCCACAGCACCTGCTTCAGCTGCCTTCACGGCCATTGGGACAAATTCTTCTCATCTGCCCATTTCACCAAGTGAAGTCTTGCATGAGGTCCATCATTATTGATGACACCTTCAGCAAGCTCATGGAAACAACAATATCACCTCTGTGTCTTCCTCAACTCTTTCTTGTCTCTCAAACTCCCCCCTCCATATCCATCCAGAGTTTCTCAGCTCTACCTCCACATCTCTCACATCCAAACCCTTTTCTTATTCACATGGTCACCACCCTTTTTCACATCTCACTATTGCAATAGTCTCTTAATTGGTGTTCTGTCATCAGGCTCTACCTTCTCCAATCCATCCTACACACCAAATTGATATATTTAAAGTACAAATCTGACCACATCACCCACCTGAAGAAACTTTAACGGCTCCCTGTTGCTTATAGGGTAAAATACCAACCCCTCTATTTACACTGAAAACCCTTCAGTATGACTTCAGATCTGCCTTTCCAGCACATTGCTTAATAAATACTTATTGCAAGAAGAATATTAAAGTGGTGAGACAAATATTAAAAAGGAGAGTATATCTGGTACAACGGATGGTCAATGGTGTAGAACCCAACAAAGAGCTCAAAACCAGTGAAGAGGCAACAAAAGCCATTGGATTTGGTAAATAAGAGATTATTCGAGCAGAGCTTGAAGCCTTTTTGCTCAGGGGAGGCTAAAAAGCCAGCTGAAGAATGAGGAAGACCTGAGTTCAGTTCTTCCCCTTGCTTTCTCTTCTCCTTTCCTTTTCTCCCTTCCTCTCTCCTTCTCCTTACCCTCCATCCCTCCCACCTGCCCACCCATACCCTTGTGGAGACCAGGGTCCCCAGGTAAAATGTGAAGCTTATCTTCAGAGCTTCTCCACTCCCACTGAGCTATGCTGCCTCTGTCAGCATACCCTCCTAGGGTCCCCAGCCTCTCCTCCCCCTCCTTTTCTTCCTCCCTCTCAGTAAAACCTGTTCAGATAAACTTGAAGAGGTGTGAATGACTGAAAAGCTTGAAAGTGTTATCCCATTCAGTGTTACTTCCTTTTAAGAAGGATCAAAGCCTCAAGTCAAAGGAAAGAGTCTCAATTATGGCATTTGAAATCCTAGAAAGTCAAAGCTAGAAGAGTTCTCAGAAGCCTTCTCCCCCAACCCTCTCATTTTACAGAGGAAGAAACTGAGTCTTCAAGAAGAGGAATGAGTTGTCCTGAATCACATAGACATTTGGATGGGGTATTATGTTAGAGGTGGGGGCAGGCATCTCATTTGGATTCTGAGCAGTCTTGTTGTTCCATCATTCAGTAATTTCTTACTCTTTACGACTCCGTGGACCATGGCACACCATGGGGTTTTCTTGTTAAAGTATTGGAATGGTTTGCCGTTTCCTTCTCCAGTAGGTTAAGAGAAACTCATTGTCATACAGACCTAATGGGAAACTGAGTCAAACTCAAAAGGTGGATATGGATGCCACAAGCTCATAAACAGCATTTCCTCTTTAGAGTTCCATCTTATCTGCCGTCCTTTAGGGCTGTCCTATCCTAAGCTCTTATGTCATGGGTCAAGTTCATAAAACCCATTTCCCCCTTATCCTGTGATTAGGGGTTGGAGGAAGGTTAGGAGAGAGGAAAACTGGCTTTTCTGCATAAAAGACTGGAAGCCCAAAGTCCTTTCACTGTCTCACCCCATCCTAACCCTTAGCCTTCTTTTCTGAAATTTAAATATTCCCAAAGCCTTTTCTTGGTGTTATTTAAGAGTAAGACAAGTGGCCTAGTGGATAGGGCACCAGGCCTAGAGTCAGGAAGACCTGGGTTTAAATTCAGCCTTAGGTACTTACTGACTGTGTGACCCTAAGCAAGTCACTTAAACTCTGTCTGCCTCAGTGTCTTTCATTGTAAAATGGTCATAATAGCACCTACCTCCCAGGTTGTCTTGAGAATCAAATGAGAGAATGTTTGTGAAGTGCTCAGCACGGGTCTGACGCACTTAGTAGGCACTTCATAGATACTTGTTCCCTTCCCTTCTTTTTCATCATAGCTCTTAGTTCCCATCTCCTTCCCAAAATTATTTCTTTCCATCACTTCCTAAGCATTAAATAGAAAGACCGGGGGATGGTGACCAGACCCCCTTGATCTCTGGTTCCTTAGAAAGCAGGTACGACAAGACTGACTCCTCATAAGAGGTTAGAGGTTTCATGGAAGACCATGGAGCAATGATGGCATCCACAATCCACGACCCACAGGCTCAGCTCTGTGGATAATGCTTCCACTTTTGTTGTTCGGTCATTTTCAGTCACGTCCAACTCTTTGTGACCCCTTGTGAGGTTTTTGGCAAAGATATTGGAGTGGTTTGCATTTCCTTCTCTGATTCATCTTACAGATGAGGAAACTGAGGCAAACAGGGGTAACTGACTAACCCAGAGTCACACAGCTAGTAAGTATCTGAGGCCAGATTTGAATTCATGAAGATGAGTCTTCCTGACTCCAGGCCTGGCACTCTATCCACTGTACCACCTAGCTGCCCTATTACCTCCATAGGCACAGAAAAAAAATCTGCATGCCTTAACATCCTGTGCTATTACAGTCCATTTCTTTCTGTTAACCCTCTAGAAAGGATCTACCCAGCAAACTTTGAGGTCTTCTCTAGGTCATCTAACATTCTGTGGATACAGTCCTGAGAGACTGCCCATCTACTGTCCTTCTTTCTTGCTTTACAACTAGCCTACCTCTTTTTTCCAATCATACATTTCCTCAATAATATCTTTTAAGCCACTTTATGTGCCCATTGATGATAAGGTTTCAGCCTACTACTCATATCTTAAGCCTATTGGGTCCTGGCCAATTTTGAATCTTTAGAGACTGTGGAATTCCACGGCTCACAGCCTTTTGTAGCATCACTAAGGATGATGCTGAGGAAAGAGCTCTTGCCTTGGAGTCAAAGACCTGGTTTTGAATCCCACCTCTAACACTTATTAGCTGTGTGACCACAGATTAGTCACTTAACTTGTCTGAGCCTCACATTACTCATGTGTAAAATGGAGGTGATAATGCCCATATTAGCTGTCTCACAGGGTTTTCATGAGAATGAAATGAGAAAAGTATGTACAGTAGACCTTAAACTGTTACAATTATTAGCTATTATTATTGTTGTTGTTGGGAAAATACTGATATTTAATAAGATAAGATTTTGGGTTAAGGAGTTCTTTGGATCATGAAACCTCCCAAATGTAATCCGTTTGTCTTTCTTCTGCTTATTCAATTCTGGGATCATTTACCCCAAGTCAAGTCAATAAGCTTTTATTAAGTA
Source organism: Vombatus ursinus (assembly GCF_900497805.2). Classification (NCBI taxonomy): domain Eukaryota; kingdom Metazoa; phylum Chordata; class Mammalia; order Diprotodontia; family Vombatidae; genus Vombatus; species Vombatus ursinus. Next base: position 14,731,548 of record NW_020954589.1, on the reverse strand, counting down.
TTTACTGTATGGGTAACTAGATGGCACAGTAGACAGAGCTCAGACCTGGAGTCAGGAAGACACATCTTCCTGAGTTCAAATCCAGCCTCAGACACTTACTAGCTCTGTGATCATGGTCAAGTCACTTAACTCTGTTTGCCTCAGTTTCCTCATCTTCAAAATGAGCTAGAGAAGTAAAATGGCAAACCATTCCTGTATCTCTGTCAAGAAAACCTCAAATGGGGTCACAGAGAGTCAGACACAGTTGAAAAATGACGGAACAACAACAACAAATATGCCAGGTCTGGGCATATGAATACAAGCAAAAAGGAAGATGGTTCCTGCCTTCAAAGAGTTTGTTATCTAATAGAAGAAGATAATACTTGAAAGGGAGAGATAAAAGGGGATGGGGTGAAGAGTAGTGAGGGAAGGCACCTGCTAGGGGCATGGGGGCAAAGTCCTGAGAAGGAAGGATGGTTGGTCTGGGCTCTTCCTCAAAATGAAGGTTATAGGAAGAACTCATCGATGAAAGAAGGAGGCCACAGGAGCAGATGGAGAAGGCAGCTGAGGCATGGCGGCAAAATCTAGAGAGTGAGGCATGACTAATCCAGGCCTTTTCTCAAGCAGTTAAGTATTTACTATTTACCAGATACTGTGATCTGTTCTGGGGATACAAAGAAAGGAAAAAACAATCTCTGTTCTCATGGAGGCCACAGGTTGATGGGGGAGACAATGGGCAAACACGTATATACAAACAAGATACACACATACACATACACATACATACATGTGTGCAATGGTGGTGGTGGTGGTGTTAGTCATTTTTCAGTCATGTCCAATTCTTTGTGATCCATTATAGGGTTTTCTTGGCAAAGATACTGGAGTGGTTTGCCATTGCCTTCTCCAGCTCATGTTACAGATGAAGAAACTGAGACAAACAGGATTAAATGATTTGCCCAGGGTCACACAGTTGGTAGGTATCTGAGGCCAGATTTGAATGCAGGAAAATTAGTATTCTTTACTCTGGGCTCTATGCCACCTAGCTACCGTACATAATACATATACATACAAAGGCATGCATACATATATGCATATGTATGTATATACACATATATGCATATACATGTATATGTGTATGTATATACACATATGTACATATAGATAATAAATTGAAGATAATCTCAGAGGGAAAGCACAGAAGTATTCATAATAAGCAATTGTGAGGCTTCTGAGTAATCTATAAACCTTCAGCTTCTTCCATTTCTTAATCCCAAACTGTACTTTTTTAAAAGATATTTTTCTGTGTCTTTCCCCCTGCCTACCTTTGCTCTGAATTTACCCAATATCTATCAGGCACCCAACACCTTGGTTTGGTGGAACTTATCAAATCTTTGGTAGAATGTTTCTCCTTCTTCATCTTCAGTAACAGATGTTGGCATTTCAGCAACAATCCCCATTACGGTCGTCTTTTTGCTTACACTGATCATGAACACTGCAAGATAGATGACCAGATGTTCCATGAAGTAATATTTCTCGCTGCCATCGGGCATACAATGAGACCAGCTCCAGCGACTCCTTCATTCACCTCTCTGAGCACACCAAGGAGCAGCGGCCAAGGGACAGCATTGACACCCAATGGGATACATGCATATGTCAATAACAGAAGAACACCAGAATGCTGAGGTGAAAGCATGCATAGCTCAGATAGACTCTGAGATCAATGACTGAAAGCAGCCTTCCTGCTAGAGACTACCCTTCAAGTTCATAGCATCTACAGACCCTGAGCCAACAAATGAGAAGAATTGACAGATGCTGGAAGGATCTATCACAAAAGAGGGTAGACTTCATTCAACCACCAATTCATACATTTTGTGTGTTCTTTACTTTTTTGATACCGTGTTGGGTGAAACGTTTGTGGTTTTTTCTTTTGAATTGTTTTTATAGTTTTTATTATATATAATAAACTATATATAAGTTTAGCTAAATTATGTATACTTATACATATATAACTAAACTTATAAACTACATATATTTTTCGTGGGTTGTTTTTTTTTTTTTTTGGTAAGGCAATCGAGGTTAAATAATTTGCCCAGAGTCACATACCTAGTAAGTGTTATGTGCCTGAGGCTGGATTTGAACTCGGGTCCTCCTGACTCCAGGGCCAGTACTCTATCCACTCTGCCACCTAGCTGCCCCTAAACTATATACAATTTTAAAGATGGCTTGTGAGTCATCATTCCAATTATCTGGAACTCATTTATGTCCTTTTGGTTTCGTTTATAGCAAAAATGTCAATAGGGATATACTCCTATAATAAGCAATTTATGAACTTGTTGGGGGCAGCTAGGTGGTACAGTAGATACAACTCTGGCCTTGGAGTCAGGAAGATTCATCTTCCTGAGTTCAAATCCAGCCTCAGACACTTACTAGCTGTGTGATCCTGGGCTAGTCACTTCATGTTTGCCTCAGTATCCTCATCTGTAAAATGAGCTGGAGAAGGAAATGGCAAACCACTCCAGTATCTTTGCCAAGAAAATCTCAAATGGGATCATGAAGAGTCAGACACAATTGAACGAAAATGAGCTTGCTTGGTCATTAGGTGATGTCACATGCGAAGGATTGATGTTCAATCATTTTTTCAGTCGTGTCTGACTCTTTATGACCCCACTTAGGGTTTTCTTGGCAAAGATACTGGAATGTTTTGCTATTTCTTTTTCCAGCTCATTTTACAAATAAGAAAACTGAGGCAAACAAGGTTAAGTGACTTGCCCAGGGTCACACAGCTAATAAGTGTCTGAGGCTGGATTTGAACTCAGGGAGATGAATCTTCCTGACTCCAGGCCCAGCGCTCTATCCACTGTTCCTCTTAGCTGCTCTGAGTTAAATCCATCTTTACCAATGATCTCTGAAACCTGTGATTCTTAGCACCCTCTGCTGTCTTTTCCACCACTACTGAACCTGAAGCTTTTCCAGCTTGATAGCCAGCCAGCCCTTGCCCTGCATTGGCATAACTTTTACAAGCATAGGGTCATCTCCATGCCATGATGAAGCACCAGGAAAGAACTGTAGTGGAGCAATTGAGAGATGAAGACAAGAAATAAATATGTACATGGTTGATGGGTATGTAGATAGATGATAGTTAATGGCCAGATGGATATGTGTAGTAGAAACACGGATAATTGATGTGTAGCTAATATATGACAACAAATAGGTCAATCAATCATAGAATCATAGGGTCATAGATTTGGAGCTGAAACAGACCTTTGAGATGCATCCATCTACCCATCCGTCCATAGACAATAGATACAGAGGTAGTTACACAGACATATAGGTAGATAATGGAGGGAGAGAGATTGATGTTAGAAGTGTAGGTGGATACAGAAATGAAAAGTAGACAATAGATAGACATAAAGATACATAAATAAATGTGTAGCTAGACAGGCATATTCACAGGCAGGTGATGAAGATGTAGCATGGTAAAGTGGGAAGAGGGGCAGTTGGGTTGCACAGTGGATAGAGCTCTGGCCCTGGTGTAGGACCTGAGTCAAAATCTGGTCTCAGACACTTACTTGCTGTGTGACCCTGGGCAAGTCACTTATCCTGGATTGCCTTCCAAAAAAAGAAAGGAAGGAAGAAAGAAAGAAAGAAGGAAGAAATACTTTGTCAATCTTGAAGAGCTTTTTGGGATAATAAAGATGAGGATTACACTTATCATAGGGGTATAAATAAATAACTGTGTAGATGATGATGATGATGATGATGATGATGATGTTGGTTTGGTTTTTGGTTTTGGTTTTTGTTTTCTGGTTCAGACATGTGATTTCATTGGGCAGAATTCCTTGATTAGAAAACTTCCTCCATGGATGAATAACTTATATGACTTCTGTGTAACTATATAACTTCTGTAACTTACAGTCTTAGTAGCCAAATGCAGTAAAAGGTTAAGTCAATTATCCATTACCACATAGTCAGTACTTGCAATATAAATGTCAGAGGTGGGATTTTTACTTACCTTCCTGGCTCCAAGGCCAACCCTCCTCTCTCCATTAAGCCATGCTGCTTTCCAACAACAATGGAGAATGGGATAAGAACTGGAAGTGTGATTGCATTGATAAAGGGAACTTCCGGCGAGGAAATCCCCTCCACTGATATGGATTGGCACCTTCTCTGCAATCTTATAGTCTCAGAGGGCTACCTAGAACCCTGAAAGGCTAAGTGATGCCCACAATCACATAGCTATTATGTGTCAGATGGGACTTGGGTTTCAGTGGTCCTGGCCCCCAGGCCAGCTCTCTCTCTCTCTCTCTCTCTCTCTCTCTCTCTATTATGCCGTATTGCCTCTTCAACAACAAAAATAATAACTCATATTTATATAACCCTTTAAGGTTTTCAAAGGACTTCCCTCCCAACATCCCTTTGAGGTGGATGAGATGATTACCCCCATTTTACAGATGAAGAAGCACACTCTGACAAGTTAAGTGACTTGCCCATGATCACACAGCCAGTTGGTGTCTGAAGGAGATGAATAGATACATCCGTAGGTGATTAATCCATAGACAGCTGGGCATGTGGCTGACAGGCACGTAGTTGCATAGATTGATGATGGATGGATGAACACAAAGAGGCATGATTGATGAACAGGTAGATGACAGATCGCCCCCTGTGCATTTCACACATTTCCATTTGGATGCCCTTCTCCAGGCCATTCTTTATTCCTCCTTTCATCTCCCCGTCCCTTTGGCTAAGCTTCCTGCTACCTCCCAACAACAACTTTCCAGATCCAGCAACTGAGCTCAGACAGAATATGACTCTCCGGCTCATCAGAGGCGGGAGATACAGAAACTTGGGTCTATCAACATTCTACTTGAAAGCATCCAGGCCTGAATCCTTGGGCTTTGTTGATCACGGCACCATTGTAGTGAACTGACTCTTTCTCAGAACAAGCCCAAGGGACTTTGCCTTTGGCTCAAGGACTTTAGTCCTTTACTTGTTTCTAAACTTTTCTGGTCAATAAACCCCAAATGGGAACACTAAGGCCCCTGACACCCTTGTGCTAGAGAAAGCATTCATACACTCTTCTCTTCTTTCTCTACTGTCTTTTCTCTATTCTGTATTCTTGGTGTGAGGTACTAGCCTCTATTCCCTTTTTCCCATTACAATAACCAAGCTGTCTTAAGCATGAGCAAGAGAAAAAGGATATCCATGAGAAAAGAGAAAATTCAGAAGCCATCCACCAGAGTATGGTAATTAGGGACAAGGAACAGATCCACGACTTCCTTTGTTCTTTATTGCAACTCTTTGTCTCAGAGAGTTGCCTGGGGGTACTGAGAGGTTGAGTGATTTTCCTAGGGACACACAGCCAATATGTATCTGAGGTGGGTCTTGAACCTGCCTGGGTCCTTCTTACTTCAGGTCCAGCTGTCAGGCTACTATATCACACTACCTCTCAAGGGAATTGGAGGAAGAGATCAAAGATTGTAGCCACCACAAGGTGGATGGTCCCTAACCTTATAAACTATTCTCTTTAGCTACTGTTCCCAGACCTGATTTGTTTCCATGATCTTCTCAATATCTGGAGCCTACTTGAAATTATCCATCTACCTCTCTCATGACCCCAGGCAGAGCATGGTGGCTTGTCTATCAAGTTTGCTAATATCTCAAAGTTGGGAGAAAGAGCTAACATGTTGTATAACACCAACATATATAGGCTGAATCTAGTAAGATAAAATGTACAAGAAAAAAAAACAAGCAAAACCCTGCATTTAGATTCAAAAACTCACCTTCACAAGTATGATATGGAAGAGATATGGCTTGGTAACAATCTGTGCAAAGAAAATTTGTGGGTTTTAGTGGACTGCAAGTTCAATATAAGTTAATAGTGTGGTTTTGTCATTCCTCAGTCATTTCAGTCATGTTCAACTTCTTGTGGCCTCATTTAGTTTTTTTTTCTCTCCAGCTCATTTTTACAGATGAGGAAACTGAGGCAAACAGGATGAAGTGACTTGCCCAGGGTCACACAGCTAATAAGGATCTGAAACCAAATTTGAACTCAGGTCCTCCTGACTCCAGGCCTGGCACTGCGCCACTTAGCTGCCCCAAATAGAGTGGTATGACAGGCCAAGAATTGAATGAAATTGTCAGTTTCATGAAAAGATGCCCAAGAAATGGAGGTGACAATTGTGTTGTACTCTGTCTTGGTCAGAATACAGCAGTAGTACTGGGTTTTCGGTGACACATTTTAATAATGATAATAATCATCATCATCATCAACATAGTTACATTTATATAGTATTTATGCACCAGGCACTGTTCTAAGTCTTTTACAAATATTATCTCATTTGATCCTCACATCACCTGGGTGATAGGTGCCTTTATGATCCCCATTTTGCAGTTGAAGAAACTGAGGCAGAAGTTAGATGACTTACCCAGGGTCACAGAGGTAGTGTTAGGAAGGATTTTAATTTGGGACCTCCTGACTCTATCCACTATCCAAGCTGGAGATGTTTAAGAAGGGGCCAATCAAGATAGGGAGGAAACCTGAGACCATTCTGTATGAATACTGGTGGAGACAAAATCAAGATAACAATGTGAATTGTCATAGAGAAACCCAGTTCTCTCACACAGACCCATGAAAATAGGAGATATTTTTAAAAGCTATCAATAAAAATTATTTAAAAGAAAGAGAGGAAGGAAGGAAGGAGGGAAAAAAGGAAAAAGAAAGAAGGAAGGAAGGAAAGAAAGAAAGAAAGAAAGAAAGAAAGAAAGAAAGAAAGAAAGAA
>NW_020954589.1:14716479-14724780 GCF_900497805.2 Vombatus ursinus | reverse complement strand
AAGAAAGAAAGAAAGAAAGAAAGAAAGAAAGAAAGAAAGAAAGAAAGGAAGAAAGAAAGAAAGGAAGAAAGGAAGAAAGAAAGAAAGAAAAAGAAAGAAAGGAAGGAAGGAGAAAGGGAGGGGGGGAGGAAAGGAGGAAGGGAGGAACAAAAGGAGGGAGGGAGGAAGGAAAGGTGGGAGGGAGGAATGAGAGAAGAGAGGAAGAAAGAAATTCCACCTGGCAGACACCAATCTCCAGGCGCCTTCATCCCAGAATCCTAATTACAGTTTTGAGGCTCATTTAGACTATGAGCTTCTTCATACTTGGAATTTCTCCTGCCCTATATCTGGCAAATTTCTACATCCTGCTCTCCTTAGCCCCGTGATTCAGAGTCCCTGTGTGTTGAGGCAAATCCCCTTCTAGTCTGCTCTTTCCTCCTCTACTCTCACTTTTGCCAAATCCAGTCCTAGCTCTCCCCTCCCCCAGACTCTTCTGTCCTCTGATTTCTCTCTGTCCTCTGGAATCTCTGATTTGTTATTAACAGACCCCACCCACCCACTTGCCCTCTTCTTCCTCCTCCTTCCATCACAAAAACATGACTCTTCTGAAGGTACTTCATCCATTATCACCCTCCGCAGAGATAGCTAGCTGTTCCTTCTCTCCTGACCCCCTCACTCTAAAACACACGAGGCCAGGAAGAGGTCAGTATACTCTCTGCTCTTCATCACCACTTCTGGACTCTCCCTGTGCCATCATCAATCAGCAGCCTCTCCTCCTTTGAAGTTCACTCCATCCATCTCTATCATCCAGTTCAACTTCTTGCTGCTATTATCTACCTCCAAGGTTACTTGTCTTCCTTTCTCAACGAATTCAGCAGCTGGTTCACAGACTCCCTCCCTCTCTACCTCATCCTCTGTCCCACCCCCACCATCTCCCTTCTTCATTCCTTCTCCTCAGCTGCTGAAAGCTGCCAAGAAAGTCATGAAACTGTCAACTGTGACTCAATGCAAATTTATCCTCATTGCTGCATAGCAATCCTTCGATTCATCTCTGACTGCCTCTCTTTTTAAATGTTTTGATGTTCTTTTTTTTAATATCCCTGTCATTTAATAATGACTCTCTACCTCCAATTGAACTCTCCTTTGTAAAAAAAAATATTTTTAAATATAGTGTAAGCAAAACAAAACAACACTTTGACCATATCTAGCAATGTATACCTCATTCTGTAGCTATAGTCTACCACTTCTCTGTGAAGAAACAAGAGGAATGCTCATTAAAAGAAAGAGGGGAAGGATGAAGAAAAAGAAAGAAAGAGAAGGAAGGAAGGAAGGAAGGTAGGTAGAAAGGAAGGAAGGAAGGAAGGAAGGAAGGAAGGAAGGGAGGAAGGAAGGAAGGAAGGAAGGAAGGAAGGAAGGAAGGGAGGAAGGGAGGAAGGGAGGAAGGAAGGAAGGAAGGAAGGAAGGAAGGAAGGAAGGAAGGAAGGAAGGAAGGAAGGAAGGAAGGAAGGAAGGAAGGAAGGAAGGAAGGAAGGAATTGTGTCTTCTGAAGACACAATTGACCAACTGCATTGATCAGAGTTTGAAAGTCTTTCAATGTTGTTTTCCTCTACATTATTGTGGCCATGGTACAAATTATTCTCCTGCTCCCACTTACGTCAATCAGTATCAGTTCCCCTCAAATTATCATACTATATTTCTCCTTTGTAACTGTAATTTCCTAGGAAATCTATGTTCTTTTCTCTATTTACTCATCACACACTAATACCACAATCCCCTGGCAGTCTAGTCTCTTACCCCTCCACTCAAATGAAGCTGCTCTATCAAAAGTGATCCATGATCTTTTGAATATGAAATCCAGTAGCCCTTTTTGGGGCGGTAATTGAAGATAAGTGACTTGCCCAGGGTCACACAGCTAGTAAGTGTTTGAGGTCAGATTTGAACTCAGGTTCTCCTGACTCCAGAGCCTGTGCTCAATCCACTGCACTACCTAGCTGCCCCAACCAGTAGCATTTTCTTAGTGCTTGTCCTCTTGGACATTTCTGAAGCTTTTGACACTACTGTCCACCCTCCTTCTGGAGACTTTTGCCTCCTTGGCCATCCATTACATTATTCTCTCCAGGCTCCCCTCCTACCTGCCTGACCACTCTCAGTCTCCTTTGCTGGATAAACATCCCTCTCCTGCCCTAAGCCTGGGCGTCTCCTGAGACTCTGCCCTGGGCTGCTTCTCCCTCATGATGACCTCATTCTCTACCATGGGTTCAATTATCACCTCTATTCAGATGATTCCCAAATCTATAAATGCAGCCTTGTTCTGTCTCCTGCAACCCGTCCTGTACCATCAGCTGCTTTCTTCACATCTCCGTACACATCATCACCTCTGACGTGCACCTCAAACTCCACCCATCCCAAACTGAAGTCATCCTCTCCGCTATACCTGCCTCACCTCCAAACATTTCTTTTTTCTGCTGATGACACCACCATTCTCTCATTCACCCATAAACTCAGACTAATATTTGACTTGTCTCCTCTCAGTGTGCCATATGCCTATATCTAATCATTTGTCAATTCCTATCAGTTCTATCTCCATGACATTTAGTTATAATGTTGTTCAGTGGTTTTTCAGTCATATCCAGTTCTTTGTGATCCTATTTGGAATTTTCTTGGCAATGATACTGGAGTGGTTTACCATTTCCTTCTCCAGCTCATGTGACAGATGAGGAAACTGAGGTAAGCAAGGTGACGTGACTCACCCAAGGTCACACAGCTAGTAAGTGTCTGAGGCCAGATCTGAGCTTGAAGATGCTTCCTGACTCCAGGTCCAGTGTTTTAACCACTGACCCATCTAGCTGTCCCTTGTTATATAGATACAAAATATAGATAGCATCTGCCCCTGATCTCTACTTACCCACCTCCCAAGTGTAGGCCCTAGGGTTTCTCATAACTTCTACTGTACTATAGTTGGCTACCATCAGTTTCATCCCGGCTTCATGCACTGCAGTATCCCAAATTCCCCCACATTCTAAGTCCTAGTGGATCTCTTTGTCTTCTTTCACGAGCCTCTCCAATCCATCTTCTACATCGCTGATATAAATTTTCCTAAGGCATAGTTCTGCCCGTATTACTCACCTCTTCAAATGCCCCCAGTGGTTCCCTAGAAACTCCTCATGTAAACCTTGCATTCCAGGCCCCTCACAGCCTGCCTCCCACCTACCTTTCCAACCTCATTTCACACTCCTCCCTTTCACATGCACTCCTTCCCCATCTCTACCTTTCGAAATATTGCTTCAAGGCTCAGTTTGGTGCCTCTTCTAGAGCAGCACTCTTCTCCCACCAGCTGAAAAGGCTCTTGATTTCCATTCATTTTCCCAGAGCACTTTACATCTCTTCCTTGGCCCTATTACAACTTGTAACAATAGCAACAGCTAGCGTTTACTTAGCACTTTGAGGTTTGCAAAGCACTTTACAAAAATCATCTCTGTTTATTCTCACAACAATCCTGGGACAGCGATTGATTATTATTCTCATTTTACAGATGAGGAAACTGAGGAAGGCATAGGGAAAGTGACTTGACCAAAGTCACACAGCAAGTAAGTGTCTGAGGCTAGATTTGAACTCAGGTCTTCTTGACTCCAGATCCAGCTCCCTAAACACCTCACCACTTAGCTGCCTAACACACCGTACACTGTGTTATACTTCTTTGTGAGTATGGACATTAACACTTTCATTTTACAGATGAAGAAACTGAGGTATATATGTAAAGATAATGTATGTAAAGTACATTGTAAACTTTAAAACACTATATTAATAGAAGCTAGTAACAGTATTGGTGTTATTAAACAGGCAAGGAATCATTTATTAAGTGCCAACTATATGTCAAGCATTGAGTGAGGTGGTGGGGATACAAGGACAGAAATGAAATAATCCCTGCCCTCAAGGAATTTATATTCTATAGAAGAGGTAAGTGACTCCAGGCACACAACATATAAGTAATAATAATTGCTAGAGTTTTAAGGTTTGCAAAGTGCTTTACAAATATTATTTGATTGGATCTTCAAAATAGGAGAAATTGGAGCTATCATTATAAATAGGGAATATTTTTATAAATAGGGAAACTGAGGCAAGCAGAGGTTAAATGATTTGTCCAGGTTCATCTATTTACATAAATACTATATATATAATATATATGTGTATACATATATATGTGTATACATATATATGTGTATACATATATATGTGTGTGTATACACACAAACACATAGTAAATTCAGGGTAATTTCTTTGGGGGAAACACTCACAGCTCACAATAGCAATGCTGAGAGTATTAACACATGGGTTGTTTGGCCAAGGTCATACAGCCAACAAGGAGTAATTATCAGAATTTTGCTGAGAAAAGACCCTACTCAAAGGTATATATTTCCATGCAGATATTGTGCTATCCTATTCCAACCTAGTCTGTCCTGGGTGTTTCCCTTACTTTATCCTTCTATTTTCCCAAAGTGCCCCAGCTTCTTCTGAGAAGAAGGAGGAGGAGGAGGAGATGAAGAAGAAGAGGATGAAGAAGAAGAAGAAGAGGATGAAGAAGAAGAAGAAGAAGAAGAAGAAGAAGAAGAAGAAGAAGAAGAATTCAGTTTTACAACCTTTCAGGATTACAAACCCTTCATTGGCATTATCTCGTTGGATCCTTACAATGACCCTGTAACATACTAGAAGGCAGGTGTTATCATGACCCCTCCGTCCAATTTTACAGTGGAGGAAACTAAGACTCAGAGGGGAAAGAACCTTGGAAAGAGTACTGAGACACTTGTTGCCTGTGTGATCTTGGGTAAGTGATTTTATCTCTTTGCGTCTCAGTTTCCTTGGACTAGAAGCCATCTGAGGTCCCTTTCCAGCTCTGATCTATGATTCTATGACTGTCTGATGAATTAGCAGCAAAAATAGGACTCCAATCTACATCTCCTGCCTCCCAGGGCAGCGTTCTTCTCACAATACCTGGTTGCCATTCCTTAACCTCGGAGGCCAGCAACAAAAATGCCCTCCCCTGGGTGCTCCAGGAGCTGCTGGGTTGAGGCAATGTTCCTCTCTGTGCGGTCTTTATAGATTCCCTTTATCTCAGGCTCTGTAGCCCGCACCCATTTATCTATCTATCCTGCTGTTCTGCAGCCATCTTCCCTTCACACCCTTCCTTCAAATACTCGTTCTGCCCTGATGCTCCTCTCCTTTTGCCAGAGAGAGATAAGGGAGACAGCTGGGTATGTATTCAGTGCTATTTCACACTGACTCCTGCTCCTTGTTTTTTTATCCCCCTGCCCCCTCCTCTCACCTTCTTTCCTCCTCGCCTCCCCTCCCCACACCCCAGTCCTTTTCCTGTCTCTGTTTGGGTTGAATGCTTACTAAGCATGAGCACCTTTAACATGTGGAAACAGAGAAATACAGAGAGAGATGGAAAAGACAGGAAGGAGATAGGGGGCCCAGAGGGGACAAAGAAAGTGATGGAATCACAGAGAAAAAGAAAGAGAAAGCCAGAGAGGTAAAACAAACAGGAAGAATCTTGGACACACAGAGAGAGGAGGAGGAAGACAGTGAGATGGAAACTCGCAGAAAGCCAGAAAACCTGAGAGGGGGCAGAGACGTACAGAGAGAAGCAAACACACACACACACACACACACACACACACACACACACACACACACGAATCACCAGACTGAGGGCAGAGAAGGGACAGAGAGGCACAAGGAATATGCAGAAACAGGTACACAAAGGGGTCAGAGACAGATAGTGAGAGAAAGACACACAGAGAAGGGGCAGACACACCCAGAAGGTCAGAGAGGGAAACACAGAAGAAGTACATAGACGGAGAGAAATAGAGAGAACAAAAGTCACATAGAAAGCAGGACAGAAAAATACACACAGAGAGGGACAAAGGTACACAATGAGGGGCCAGGGACCAACACTCAGAGAGGGGCGAAGACGGATACAAAGACAGACAGAGATGAACAGAGAAAGACAGGGTCTGAAGAAGTCAGCTTAGAAACAATTCTGCTCATTGAGTTTCTAGAGTGGATAACTGTACTCCTTCCCCATAACACACACATACATACACACACACACACACACACACACACACACACACACGCACACACGCACACACACACAATCTTTACTCTCAGAATCCCTAAATGCCCACATTAGGGAGAATGGGATTCTTAAGGACGCTACCACCAATCCCATCCTGGCCTGCTTCTCTGGAATATCTCGAATTCCCCAGACTATGTTAGGATCAACAAATTCTCCCCCCTGCCACTTCGTAGCTTATCACTTTGTAGCTAATCACTAGAAACAATGTTTCCCTCCAATAAGATCTAAGCTCCTTGAAGGCAAGGGACTGTTTGGGTTTTATCTTTGTATGCCCAGAACCCAGAACCTTGCCTGAAAAGCATTTCATAAATGTTTGTTGTGTCAATTGGGGAACTTACAGTATATGAATATAGTGGGACACTATTATAGCATAAGAAATTACATAAAAAGATTATTTCAGAAAAACCTGAAAAGACTTAAACTGATAGATCAGTGAAGTGAGCAGAATCAGGAGCACAATTTATATGATAACAATGACATTGTAAAGACAAACACCTTTGAGAGCTCTGAGCAATGCAATGACCAACCATGATTCCACAGAACCAGTGAAAAAGGATGCCACCTACCTCTTAACAGAGAGGTGATGGACTCGGGGTGCGGAATGACACATGTATTTTTTGGACAAGGCCAACGTGGAATTTGTTTTGGTTGATTATACGTATATGTTACAAAGGTTTTGTTTTTCTTTTCTTTTTTTTCACATGTGAAATCAGACAAAGGATATTTCTATATTAGCAGAAAGGAAGAAAGAAAGAAAATTACACTTCACTTTGTATTCAGAGTTCATCAGCATTCTCTCTCTCTCTCTGGAGGTAGATAGCATTTTTTTCATCATGAATCCTTTGGAAATTCTTATTAGTTGAAAAAATTAAATTTCAAAAAATGCTTTTTGAAAGCAGGAATGAACAAAATGCTCCACAAAGAAAATAAGATGTGTATAGAGATTGGACACAAATTGCAATATTTCAAAAGCATACTGCAAATTTTCTCTTGGTTGGCTCTAGGTTGGCTCACCCAAGACTTTCTTTTTCCTGTTTCCCAAGGATTTAAAAACTCAACTTAAAAAATACGAGGTTTCAGATTTGAAGTAGGGGGTTACTTCTCTCTCTTCCCTTGTTTCCTTCTTTCCTGATTCCCACCTTTTAAACCTTGAATCTATGCCTTAGGCACTTGGCACTTAGTGGATAGAGTGCTGGGCTTGGAGTCAGGAAGACTTGAACTCAAATCTGGTTGCAACCAGATGTGGGCCTGGGCAAGTCGTTTAACCTCTGTTTGCCTCAGTTTCCTCAACTGTAAAATGAAGATAACAACACCTATGTGATCCTTGGCAAGTTTCTTAACTTTGTTTGCCTCAATTTTCTCCTCTGTTGGAATAGCAACTACTACCTCCTTGTGAAGATCAAATGAAATAATATTTGTAAAAGTGTTTTAGCACAGTGCCTGGCACATAGTAGGTGCATAATAAATGCTTATGCTCTTCTCTACCTATGCTTCTGTGATTGAGGAGGGAGCCACTAAAAGTTTTTGATCTGGGGAGTTACATGGTCAAACTTAGGAACTAAGATTATTTTAAATGAAGAATTGGAGAGAGAGTTTATCATCAGGAAAATACGTTAGGAGGCTTTCACAGTAGTCCCAACGAGCAATGAGAAGAGCCAAGTAGTGAGGGGGCAGTGAAAATGAACAGTAGGGAACAGACTGAAGAGTTATCAGCAAAGCCAGTGGAGTCAAATGAAGATAGAAAGGGAAGCACTAACTTGTACCTAAGGATCCCTGTGAGTACATGTTGACTTAGAAAACCACAAATTAACATTACCTATGTTCTATAATACTTTCACTTATTTTGTTAAATATTTCCCAATTACATTTTAATCTGATTCAGTTCTTACTTGGGAATATTGTGAGACACCTACAGGCCTCCTCTTTGACTTCTCTGAGCTAAATCATTGACAGAACCTGAAACCAGTCGGATGTAAATGTTTGGGGGGCGGGGTGGAGATGAAGAGAGAAGAGGAAACCACTATGCCAAAGTTTCATGCCTGGAATATGAGAAGGATGAGGATAGCATGAATAGAAATAGTGACGGTTAGGTCTGGTGGAGAAAATAATAAATTCCGTTTTAGATAAGTGAAGTCTGAGATGCTGGGCCTCTGTGTGTGCATCTACAGCCCAACCACACATAGTTA
>NW_020954589.1:14678230-14716469 GCF_900497805.2 Vombatus ursinus | reverse complement strand
TCACGTGTGTGTGCACATGTGCCCAGTCACACACCTACATATACACGTTTATACCCCATCACATGTATGTATATACACATATATCATAGTCATGTGTGTGTGCATGTCTATACATATGTTCCAGTTACATGAATGTGTATATATATATATATATATATGTGTGTATTATGTACGTATGTATCTTTGGTTGGTTGGTTGTCCTTCATTCTCAAAGTGGACCAAAATGACATCACTATATTAGATCACTATATTACAGTGTGTCCAACTGTGGCAGATTAGACCAATACAGATCAGAATGTTCTACCACAGGTCGGGCACAAATAGTCCATGTCAACATTGGGGGTGGGTTCTGTAAATTTGCGCATCTTGCATTTCTTTTGAGCTACCCCAATTCTGCTTTGCTCATAGAGCACAGCACCTTCTCTGATAAGGGCAAACTGTGCTGGTAGGTGTTGTAACAATGTTTGCCATGTCACACTATCAATTCCAAAGTTCTTTAGTGAGACCTTGAGAGTGTCCTTGTATCTCCTTTTCTGACCACCGTGTAAGCGCTTGCCCTGGGTGAATTCTCTATAACATAGTCTTTTAGGCAAGAGCACACTTGGCATTTGAACAACATGGCCAGCCCATAGGAGTTGCGCTCTCTGAAGCAGAGTTTGAATGCTTGGCAGTTTAATTCAAGAACGGACCTCAGCATCTGGTACCTTATCCTGCCAGGTGATCTTCAGAATCTTCCTAAGACAATTCAAATGGAAGCAATTCAGTTTCCTGGCATGGCACTAGTAGACCGTCCAGGTTTCACAGGCATGAAACAACAAAGTCAGCACAACAGATCTGCAGACCTTCGGTTTGGTAATCAGTCTAATACCTCTTCTCTCCCACACCTTCCTTCAGAGACTCCCAAACACTGAGCTAGTTCTAGCAATATGTGTGTCAACCTCATTATCAATATGTACATCCCTGGAAAGTATACTGCCAAGGTAAGTGAACTTATCCACAGCATTCAAAACTTCTCCATTTGCTATAACCAATGGTTCCACATATAGATGGTGTGGTGCTGACTAATGGAGCACCTGTATTTTCTTGGTGTTCATTGTTAGGCCAAAATTAGGACAAGCGGCAGAGAATCGATTCGTACTTTGTTGCATGTCAGCTTCAGAGTCTGCATTGAGTGCACAATCATCTGCAAACAAAAAGATCATGTGCCAACATTTCCTCCACTTTAGTCTTGACTTGCAGCCTTTTCAAGTTGAAGAATTTATCATCAGTGCAGTAGCTGACCTCGATGCCATATTCATCCTCATTGGGAGCATTTGACAACATGGCTGAAAACATGCTAAAAAGTGTGGGAGTAAGCACATAGCCTTGTTTCACTCCATTGGTGATTGGGAAAGCACGAGAGCATTGCCCATCATCCAGAACCCAGGCAAGCACGTCATCATGAAATTGACATATAATACTAATGAACTTCTCCAAGCAACCAAATTTTGGCATAATTTTCTATGAGCCCTCATGACTGACAGTATCAAAGGCCTTGGTCATATCTATAAACATTGTGTACAGACTTCTATTCTGCTCCTGGCATTTCTACTGGAGTTGTTGGGCAGCAAATACTATATCAACTGTTCCTTGGCCCTTTCTGAAGCTACACTTGGCTCTCAGGTAGGTGACCATCTTCCAGGTGAAGGATCAGCCTATTAAGGAGAATCTTGCCAGCAATGACTAACAAAGAGAGAACCCCCTGTGATTGTCACAGGACAATCTATTTCCTTTATCTTTATAGAGATGGACAATGGAGGCATCCTTGAACTCCTGGGGGATAACCTCCTCTTGCCATATAACCTGGTGAATTTTAGTCAGCTTTTCTATAAGCAATGGACCCCCATACACATACACCTTGTGAATCTCAGCTGGAATAGAATCAGTACCAGGTGATTTGCCACACGAAAGGAGCCTAATGGCATTCAAAACCTCTTCTTCAGAAAATACTATGGAAGTGCTCAGCCCATCTCTCAAGTTTCATGTCCTTATCACTAATCAATGTGGCTCCATCAACACCGAGTAGTTGAGATGCACCATAGGTCTTTGGCCCAGAAAGAGCCTTTAGGGCATCATAAAAGTGCTTTGGATTGTTACTATCAGTGTAAAACTGAATTTGATCTGCCTCCTCACTGAGCCAAGTGTCCCGCATCTCTCTAAGCTTCACTTTTACTTTACTTTTGATGGAATTAAATGTCACCTTCTTAGAGATGGAGGAACTATCCTGCTGGTAAACCCTGTGGAGTTCTCGGTTTTTTTTAATTTAGCAGCTTCTGAATTTCTCCACCATTTTCATCAAACCAATCCTGGTGCTTGTAAGTGTCCTGGCCCAGATAAGGAAACACAGTGCTGTACACCAGATCTCTGAAAGCTGCCCGTTCCTTTTCTGCTCCACTGTTGCCAGCTGTGGGTTAGCTCAACTTTTCCTCCAAGTTAGTAACAAACTGTTTCTTCCCAGAGAAGAGCTCTAATCTTTTGACATCAGATCTCCCGGTAGACATTGTGCCTTGGGGCCATCACTTTTGTTGAATGCGAATATTTAGCTTGGAGAGCATGTCTATGGTCAGTCCAGCACTCTGCACCACACATTGCCTTCATCACTCTCACGTCCTGTCTGTTTCTTCTCCTTACAATCACATAATCTATTAAATGCCAATGTTTGCGGCTAGGATGTATCCATGAAATTTTATTGCATTTAGGTAAATGGTAGACAGTGTTGGTGATGAGGAGATCATGAGATGCACAAGTCTTCAGTAGTAAGTGACCATTGCTGTTGCTGTTTCCAACTCCATTCCTCCCAAGGACTCCCTGCCATATCTGGTAGTCTGAGCCTATCTAGCATTACAGCCACCCAGAATTATAAGCTCATCCTCTTTTGGCACATTGATGATGATGGTCTCCAGGTCTTCATAAAATTTTTCTTTGACCTCATCAGGGTTCATCATGGTGGGAGCATAGGCACTAATGACAGTGGCGTGGCATTTTCCTGCAAGTGGCAATTGCACCGTCATGAGCCTGTCGTTCATTCCTTTTGGTAGGCATACAAGTTTGTTGACTAGATTAGTTTTTATTGCAAAGCCTACACCAGCTTCACAGCACTTCCCTTCACTGCAGCCACTCCAGAAAACATGTATCCGTCTCTGACTTCAGTAAACTGGCCTTAATTTTCCAGCCTTGTTTCACTCAGGGCTGCTTTTTGAATGAGATATCTGCTGAGTTCTCCTTCAATAAGAGCTCTTCATCTTCCAGGTTTGCTGGATTTTGTGTTACCTGTAAGTGTGCACACATTCCACGTACCTATGGTGAGTGGAATCATCTTTGCAGAAGTTTTTCTACATTTTTTTGTGTTTCAACTGCAGGGTGGGATACCTGCCTGCCACGGTAATCAGACCAGGGTTGGGTAAGCAGACAATTTTTAGGGCTCCTTTTCTAGCCCCTTCCTCATCCCAGAAGGTAAGCAGTGAGATCCTTAAAAGGCTACTCAGGGGGCTGTTGAATCCCACTGCTGCTTCCAGCAAGAAGACAGCCATATAACCTAGGCTGCCTGCATGCAGGATTGTGACTACAGATTCCAATATATCCGCCTGCTGCTTCGTCACTTGCTTGTCGCCACAAGACTTTGAGATAGGTAACAACGGTAAAATGGTATGGGGGATGTCTTTTGATTTGTGCACAAATTGGATTTAAGTGAGGCAGAGCTGCACAAAGTCATCAGCGTCGCTGTCTCCTCCAGAGTCATCATAATCCAGTGGCAGGACAGAGTCAAGATGACTGAGTTTATCTCGAGGTACAGTGGATAACCTTGGCATCTTCGATGTCTCACCAAACTCTAAGCGATCCACAGAGCCTGCTTCAGCCGCCTTCATGGCCGTTGGAACAAATTGTTCTCATCTGCCCATTCCACCAGGGGAATCTTCACATGCTTGGGTAGACACACCGCTAACTCACCAAAGGGTTTGAGATCCCTTGGTTACCTTCAACTTGCTTCAGCCTGTCTGCTGAAATGTTTACCAGGGTGTGGCCGCTGTGAATGCTACAGCTTCTTGGAGCTACAGGTGAGAGTTTGGTGGATCGGGTGGACAGCAGTGGTGGAAAGCAGCCATGAAAGGGCTCAACAGCCCTCACAGCAGAGGTACTAGTTTTCCCTGAAAACACCCTATACCCCATGTATGTATAATGTCCTAGTCACACATAAGTATGCATATATACACATATATATCTCAGTCACACATATGTATGTACGTATGTGTACATGCACATGTATATAGCCCAGTCACAAAAAATGTGTGTGTATATGTATATATATATATATACATATATATATATATATGTATGTATGTATATATTCAGCCCAGACACATATATGTATGTGTGTGTGTTTGGGAAGCATCTGCACAGAGATGAAAATTGAAGCCACAGGGGAAGAAGAATTTGACAGGGAGAAAAGTATAGAAAGAGAAGAGAAAGAAAACTGGGGACCAAACAAAGCAAGTAAGCAGTTTCTTCCTCCTGAGGCACACAGTTAGATCAACATTGGATCAGATACAAAGACGTGGACTGAGGTCATCTCTGTATGAATGGGAAGAAGAATTGAATTCATTTCAGTAAATATAGAGAGAGATAGCTCCTACTATTTTAGGCACTATTCTAGAGGCTATAAGAGTACAAAGATGGACCAGGATCAGTGCCTGCCCTCAAGTAGCTTGCAGTCTATTAAGGTCAGGGGTCAGGGAAAAATAGATACAAGTAGCTACAAGTTAAACAGCATATGATGAGGCAGCTAGGTGGCGCCATAGTGCACAGAGTGCCGGGCCTGGAGTCAGAAAGACTCATCTTCCTGGATTCAAATCTGGCCTCAGATACTTCCTAGCTGGGTGATCCTGGGCAAGTCACTTAACCCTGTTTGCCTCAGTTCCTCATGTGTAAAATGAGCCGGAGAAGGAAATGGCAAACCACTCTAGTATCTTTGCCAAGAAAATCCCAAATGAGGTCACAGTCTGACATGACTGAAAATGAATGACCAACAAAACATCATATTGTAAGAAGCGGCACTAAGAGAGATCAGGGCCAGGAGACATCATTTCCAGCAGGATTGTTCAGGGAGAGCTTCAGTGAGGAGGTGACATTTGAGCTGGGCCTTGAAGGATGGCTAAGGTTAAGACAGGCAGAGATGAGGGGGAGGACAGACCAGGCCTGGAGAACAGCACGAATGAGGGCAAAAAGGAGAAAATGTGGATGAGACGTTAGGAAAATGGTAAGTAGTTCATTTTTGCCGGAGCCTCCTTAAGGGGGCTAGTACTATGCCTCACACATAGCTGAGGCTTTTAAAATCTCTGTTCAACTTTGAAAGATTCAAGAATTCTGATCAATACAAAGATCGATAATACCAGAGATCCTGTGATGAAGTGAACTACCCACTTCTTGACAGAGGGTGCAGATAGACTTAGGCTGCAGAACGAGACAGATTATGGGACATGGCCAATTAGGTAATTGGTTCTGCTTGATTTTATGTATTTGTTACAAGGGTTTTGTTTTTCTTTTTTCTTTTTTTCCTGAAGTGGAAGGAAGTAGGAAGAAGAGGAAAATAGATTTTTTTTGTTAATTGAAAGTAAATACAATTTTAAGTGCCTGTTGAATTTCATTGAAGTGTACTTTGGTGTTAGGCCCCATAGGGCCTTGAATACCAGGTTAAGAGAATACAATGCACTTTGTTAAAATAACTCAGAATAGGGGGCAGCTAGGTGGTACAGTGGATAGAGCACCAGCCCTGAAGTCAAGAAGACCTGAGTTCAAATCTAGCCTCAGACCAAACACTTGACGCGTATTGACTGTGTGACCCTGGGCAAGTCACTTAACCCCATTGCCTAACCAAAAAAAAATAATAAATGAATAAATAAATACTAATTGACTGATGGACTGTTTAAAAACTATGCCATGTTCTATTTAACTGTGCAAGTAAGAAAGCACAATACTTTGTAAAGAACATTAGATTTAGAAGCAGGATTCAGTTCTGTCCTGTTTCTACCATTTGGTGTGTGGCCTTGACTTTTCCCCTCTCTAGCCCTCTATTTCTCAGTCCATAAAATGAGTGGGTTGATGTGTCTAAAGTGACTTCCAGATCCAGATCTTGTATTCCTTTAAAAAGGGGGTAAAGTAGCAAAGACCTTTTGGAGGGAGTGGTCTATGTCAGAGGCCAGGATGTAGGAATTTCAGGCAAAGTCATTATTAGGGATTCTTCCACCTCCTGCAAAAACTGTTTTGGAAGAGGTATGTGGTTGCTGAGTTGTTTTTCAGTCATGTTCAACTCTTTGTAACTCCATTTGGCAAAGATACTGGAGTGGTTTGCCATTTCCTTCTCCAGCTTATTTTACAGATGAGGAAACTGAGGCAAATAGGGGTAAGTGACTTGTCTAGGGTCATGCAGCTAGGAAGTGTCTGAAGCCAGATTTGAACTCATAAAGAATTTTCCTGACTCCAGACCCAGCACCACCTAGCTACCTCGGTAGAGGTACAGGGGGTATAGAAAGCAATCCAACCACAAGTTTAGTCACAAGGACAGAGGAGGTAGCCTGTCCCCCAAAGACTCTTGCCCTCACTCCTGAAGGGGTTTGGGGCAAAGGTAAGCCTTAAGAGAAGGACAATGGTGGGGGTGGCTTGGTGGCACAGTGGATAGAGCACGGGCCCTGGAGTCAGGAGGACCTGAGCTCAAATCCAGCCTCAGACCCTTGACATTTACTAGCTGTGTGACCCTGGGCAAGTCACTTAATTCTGATTGCCTCATCAAGAAAAAAAAGAGAGAGAGAGAGAAGAACAATGGGGTGAGGGTGGAAGTCTGGGGAAAGTTGTGCTAAGTGATAGTATAGTTGATTTTGGCAAGAAGTCCACGCTGACCTAGGTGTCATCTCCTTGCAGCAAAGTCCTATTTGCACCACCCTAGTTACAGTTTTCTGTAGTTATTTCCTAGAAATCTAACCAGTGCCTTTAGATCTGGTTTTGTTTAACAGAGAAGGAAACAAGCATTTATTAAGCACCTACTATTTGTCAGACACTGTGCTAAGCGCTTTAAAAATATTATCTCATTTGATCCCTCAGAACAACCCTGGGAGGTAGGTACAAATATCCCTATTTTGTAGTTGAGGAAACTGAGGCAGAGAGAGGTTAAATGATTTGTCTAGGGTCACACAGCTAAGAAGTGTATGAGGTCCAATGTGAACTCAGGTCTAATGCTGAATCCACAACGTCACCTAGTTACCTAGGGATGCTAGAGAGTGGGGGGCGAAGGTAGAGGAGACAGCTCTCCTGGGAGAAGGGGGAAGAAATGCAAAGAAGGGATCAATTCCAGAGGAAATTTCCAGTGTGATGTGACAGTCATGATCCTGGCCTCAGCAAGCTTTAACTCTAACGGAAGAGTCAAGATGAATAGGTGAGACGCAGAGGCAAACAAGGGGATAGAATCCTAGGACATGAGATGATAGAGCTGGGAGGAGGTCTTAAAGGTCATTTATTTAGTCCAAGACCCTCAGTTTCACAAGGAAGACATTGAAATCCTGGTGGTTCAAGACCCAGCCTTATCACTTGTTCTTTCAGTGACCTTTGGCACCAAAGGTCCCCTCTCTGAGTTTCAGTTTCTTCTGTCAAATGAGGAGGCTAGACTAGACAGTTCCTCAGACTTCTTCAATTCAATGAGAAAAATGGAATTAGAAACCAGATCTCCTGTCTGCTGGGGCAGTGCACTTTCTATACATCAGCATTAAGTTATTCCCCAAGAAGGAAACAAACAAGCAAACAAAAAATTTACTAAGTAAGGGTTTACTATGTGTCAGGCACTGTGCTAAGTGCTAGGGATACAAATAGAAAAGGAAAGGGGTTGTGAGACGGTGAAAATGCTTGTTAATTGAAAAATAAAATTTTAAGATAGTCCCTGCCCTCAAGGATCTTACTTTTCTTTCTCTCTCTCTATAGCTTTCTTTCTTTCTCTCTATCACTTTCTTTCTTTCTTTCTTAAGGATCTTACATTCCAGAAGAAGGAGACAATACACAGAAGGGAATAATGGTGGTCAGGGAAGGGTAAAGTCACAGGGATGATGGGTGGAGCCGTAGGGCGATCAATTTCCCTTCCTAGAATCGATGGTGGCATTATTGATCTAATCACTGTTCACAGAGAGATGAAAGAGGGAGGTGGCTGGAGGAGGAGGCTTCTAGTTTCCAGGGTCAAGGCAAGAAGCGGCAGATCAGCCCAGCTCTGGAGTCAGAGGATATGAGTTCAAATCTTACCTCTGACACTTACTGCCTATGTGATCACAGTATGTCACTTAAGCTCCATGGACCTCTCTGAGTAAATTCTTAACTTTATCTATAAAATGAGGAGGTTAGACTGCATAGTCTCTAGAATCTTTTCTAGCTTTAAATCTGTGATGCTAATCCTTTGTTGTTCAGTCATTTCAGTAGTGTCCAACTCTTTGTGACCCCATTTCTTGACAGAGATACTGGAGTGGTTTGCCATTTCCTTCTCCAGCTCATTTTACAAATGAGGAAACTGAGACAAAAAGGGTTAAGAGACTTGCCCAGGGTTATAGAGCTAAAATGACTTAGGTCAGATTTGAATTTAGTTATTCCTGACTCCAGGACCAGTGTTCTATCCACTAGCCACCTGGATGCCCTTCTCCTAATCCCTACTCTGCCAATAATTTATTGACATAGGATTAGTTTTTTGTTTTTTGCTAGGCAATGGGGTTAAGTGACTTGCCCAAGGTCACACAGCTAGTAAGTGTCAAGTGTTCGAGGTCAGATTTGAACTCAGCTCCTCCTGACTCCAGGGCTGGTGCTCTATCCCCTGTGCCACCTAGCTACCCCATAGGATTAGTTTTTAGAATGAACTAAGAAACCACATGGTCTAATTCCCTAATTTTACAGATGGGGCCCAGAAAGGGTAATTGACTTGGGCAGTAAGCAGAAGGGCTGAGATTCAAACCCAGGTCCTCTGATTCCAAATCTAATGTTCCCTCTGTTATATTATGCTTGGAGACCTTACCAGGAATTTTGGCTCCTGGAAAAAAATCCTTTTTGGGGGAAGAGGCAGGGATAGGGTGTCTAAGGTATGGCTCTTCCTATGAATGATTGAGGTAGAGACCAGGAGAGCTGACAAGATTGAAGACTGAGGAGGCCAAGGGTTGTGGTGAGGAAGACTATGAACTGGTGTTATTGTTTGTCCTTTGTTTTCCAAGTGGATCCATGACATCACAGGTGATGAATTGACTCGGGTGTGAATTGGGCATAAGTGAGGCAGAGTTGTACAAAATTGTCAGCCTCACTTTCTCTCTTCCAGAGTCATTGACCACCAGTGGTAAGACAAAGGTGAAGATGACTACCAACTGCCCAGGTTGCAGTGGATGACCTTGGCATCTTTGATGTCTGACCAAGCTCTAAGCACTCCACAGCACCTGCCTCCATGGCCGTTGGAACAAATTGTTCGCATCCCACTGGGCAAGTCTTCGCATGCTTGGAGTAGACATCCCCCTAACTCACCTATGGGTCTGAGGTCTGTCAGTTCCGCTTAGCCTGGTTTAGCCCATCTGCAAGGATGGTTTACCATGGTATGTGCATACTACAGCTTGTTGGAGCCGCAAGTGGGGGTTGAGTGCCAGGTGGACACAAAAGGTGGATAAACAGCCCTGAAAAGGACTGGCAGCCCTCACATCAGAGGAACTGTTCCTCCCTGAACATCCCATACATATCCATAAGCTAGGGATTAATTTACTGGGGAAGAGGAAGATTAACCAGGGACAAGGTGAGGGGAAAAGAGAGAAAGTGGGCTGGACCAGTTAAGCAGGCATCTCTGGGAGAGACAGTGCACCTTCCACCTTCCAAAGGAGGATTCAGGTCTCTGAGATGTTGCCATATAGAACAGAACCCTTGGCTGTTCCATACGTGCTTCAGATCTGAGGGTGCTACTTATTATTTGGCCCCTAATAAGTCACTTCTGCTGTCTGGGTCTTAGTTTCTCCATCCATAAACTGAAGGGGTTGGATTTTTTAGCAGCTTTGTAGCTCTAAATCAAAGGATTCTAGGATAAGGGAGGGCACCTGAGGTAGGAGAATAGCCTGGGTTAAGGGCTCTGAGGCAGGAGAAGGGAAGACAGAGTAAGTCTGTCCTAATAGAAGGTCTCAATAAGGGAGTGAGCAGAGGTGAAGACAGACTGTACATGGAGGAGATACAATGGATGAGGATTCTGTGCTGAGGATTATGGGTAAATTCCACCAATGGAGACCACCTAGAGCTTATGGGAGACTGGAGTTTGTATGAAGAGAAAGGCGAAGAGAGTAGGCAGGGTCTTCCCTAAACAGCTCATGGATTGGGGCCAGAGATCAGTGGGAGACACTGACAGAAAGACCTGGAAATGAAGAAATTTACATTGGAGGTTTTGCCTTCACCTCCTCCATGTTCATCTCCCCAGATGCTGTCAGAAATGGGGCACAGTCTTATAAAAATCCCTGAAATGCCTTCTCTGGGTCTCATATCAGCAATTCTGCTTAAAGAAGGCATGAGAAATCAACCCTGTCTTGGAAGGGTGGGGTTTGGTAAGTGGCAAGGGATGTGGGTAGTGTACAAATCTTGGGTGGTGCAGGGCCTAGGGTGGGAGACTTAGAATAAGGAAGACCTGAGTTTGAATTCTGCCTCAGGTACTTAGCTAAGTAACCCTGGGCAAGTCTGTCTGTCTCAGTTTCCTCATCTGTAAGTGGCACCTACCTCCCAGGGTTGTTGTGAGAATCAAATGAGACAATGTCTGTGAAATACTCTTCAAACCTTGCAGCGCTGGATAAATCCAAGGTATTATTATCTCAGTGGCCCCAATAGGAAGGGATTAAAAAATGTAATTATTAAACTCTTTGGGGCCTATTATTAATAAAAGTTATTAATTAATTATTATTGGTTACTATTAATAAATTATGGTAATTTGCAAATTATAAATAAATTTTTATTAATATAAATTAGAAGATTTGGAGAGACAGTGACTAGATCTGGAGTCAAAAGACCTAGGCTGTAATATCAGTTTCTACTCTTCATCAGCCCAGTGACCTAGAGCAAATTGCTATCCCTTCTCTGTGCCTCAGTTTCCCCATTTGTAGATTAGGTCATGTCTATGGGCCATTCCAGCTCTAGATTAATCACTCAATCAACAAGTATTTATTAAGTACTCATTATGTTTTAGGCACTGCCCTAAGTGCAGGGTACATAAATAAGACCTACTCTCCAAGAGTTTGCTAGGGGGATACAACCAATACATACATAACTAAATGCAGAATAAATATAAAGAAAATAAATACAAATAAATAGATCCCAATAGGAAATAGGGGCAGCTAGGTGGTACAGTGGATAGAATGTCCAGCCTGGAGTCAGGAAGACTGAGCTCAAATCCAGCCTCACACACTTACTAGCTGTATGACCCTCGGCAAGTCACTTACCTCTATTTGCCTCAGTTTCCTCATCTGTAAAATGAGCTGGAGAAAGAAATGGCAAACCACTGCAGCATCTTTGCCAAGAAAACCCCAAGTGGGGTCATGAAGAGTCAGATACAACTGAAATAACTAAATAATAAGAACAATAGAAACTATATTATTGTCTCTGGTAGAAGGCTCCTACAGATGTTCAATGATGGTGGACAAGCAGGTTCAAGAGCTTTTCACCACAAAGAGGAGAAGGGCAACGGAAAGGGAATCTGAAAGACACTCACTATACATGGAAATATCAGAAAAAACTGAAATAAGAAAAAGAAAGAAACCAGATACATTCCAACTCTCCTGCCTCTCTGACTCCATTTGGGGAATACAAGGAAGATTATGACTATTTGAGATACTTTAGGCTTTTTTTGTTTGTTTGTTTCTGGCCTTACAGAGAAGCAAGGTGTACATTGTATCTCAAGGCAGACTGAAGACCCCAGCACAGAATAGGTCAGGCAACACTGGTGAGCCAGGACCAGGTCTCAGGCCTGCTGCTGCATGACTTAGCAGGCTGTCACTTGCTGTGGGCACTAGCAGCCAGGCAGTGAGGAGCTCCCAAAGAGAGCTACCTGCCAATCCAAGATCAGTGGGGCTGGCCAAGAGTGAGCAGAACTAATGCAGCAGGTGTGGGGCCCAGCCACGAGCTAGGAGCAGGTGCCCCCGGATCTGAGACACACAGGGTCAGAGCACAGGAGAGGAGGAGGTAAAGGTCCTGCAAGCTGGAGGGTAGGAACAGAAACAGAGGTGATCAGAAGGATAAAGGACACTGGGCTGGAGGGGCTGAGGTACAGAGCAGCTGAGATAAGGACAGAAAAAGAAAAGCATGGAGGGAAAGACCAAGAAAAAAAAAGAAAGAAAGAAAGAAAGAAAGGCCAGGAAACAAAAAAGATGGAGAGAGAGACAGAGGGAAAGGACAGAGACAGAGTTAGGGGGAAAAGAGAGAGAGGCAGAGATGTGGGAGTCAAACAGAGAGACATTTGGAGACAAAAAACAAACGGGAACCTAATATGAAAATTCACACAAAGGGAGGAAGAAAGGGAAATATAAGATAAGGGGTTGAGCTGGGAGGGAGAGGCTCCCCAGGGGTCAGGGAGCCATGTAAGGTCATGAGGATGCCTCCAGGCAGTGTCTCCAATACAGCCTGAGTGGTTTCATAACATCACTCACAAAAGTAGTCAATAAGGCTTCCCTGAGGGCTGGATGTGGGCCCTAGTGGGGGTGGATGAGGCAGAGGAAGAGAAAGAAAGAGAAGGCACAAAGACTCTTTCTCCACCTCCAGGTCATTTTCAGTCTAATGGACAGAGGTATAACTAGGAATTTTTGCCACTGAGTTAAGTGATATAAATCATGCCTGGGACAACTGGCATGTAAAGTGCCCTCTGTTGAAGGAATAGGGGAGAGCAAGAAAGGGAAAAGAAGAAGCTCTCCATCTGGTAGATTCCTATTTTAACTAATTGGTAGTGCTAAATAGATGCTAAATTATGTTCTTTCTATAGAGCTGAAAGACTGAAAGAGCTATCAGAATCCTCTAAATTTGTTGCCTGCTAAATTTGACACCCTAGGGCAGAGCCCAGATTGCCTGTCCTAGTTATGCCTCTGCTAATGGGGTGGAGGGGGAGGGGATCACAGGATCTATCAAAAAAGATTGTGAAAGATTTCTTCTTCTCACTCCTGGCCTCATGGAGTTCTGACTAGAGGGGAAGTCTAGAGAACAGACATTGACATCCCCTCCCTAACCCGTACCAAGGATAACTAAGAATATGTTTTGCTTGTGTCTTTATATTCCCGGCACTCAGCACAGTGCCTGGCACCTTATAGGTACCTAATCTATGTTTGTTTATTCTTTGATTGATTAATCTGCTCAGGTACTTAAAATCCTTGAATATTAGAGCTAGTAGGGACCTCAAACACCATCTAATCCAACCCACTGATTTTACAGATTGGTATTTTGAGACCCAGAGAGGGAATATGATTTGACCAAGACTGGAACCCAGGACAGCACCTTTCACATACCACTGATGTATCTGCACACCTTTGTGGAGGTGGCTCAAGCAATACCTTTTTCTTCTTTCTCCTTCCCCACACATGGGTCTAATATATGGTAGTGTAACCCACACCTCAAAATCTATTTACAGAGGACTCTTCTTATTGATGGACGCTGATTACTCAATGCTCTATGCCTGCTTGAGCGGGGAGTTGGGGACAAGTTGAGAGAAGAAAGATCCTGCTCTTCTAGCTTCCTACTTGGAGAGATAAGACATGTGATTCCAAACTCCCTTCAGACCCCTGAAGGGTAAGAAATTCTCTAGGAAGAAGCCAACAAGGAGGAAAGCCAGCACCTGAATCATGTCATTCTCCCCAGTTTACTACACCAGAGACTTTGGGGAATTTCCCCTTGGGTGAGATCTGGGATCCTCTGTCTTGAGTGAGCTAAGCTATTTCTCGCTCCCAATAGGAAAATTCATTCACTCTGTATTGTGTAGTATGTATTCTCATCTGTATACCTTCTCTCATTTCTGTTTGATTTTGGCTTGGATAAATGGGTTTCTTTGCAATTTGCTATGTGTTCACTGTGGAACCAACATTTGGTGGGACGGAAATCAGGTCTTACATATGTAGCTTGGGGTAATCTTTCCCCATTATGGGATAATGATCAGGAGCTGAGCTTGAACCTAAAAATTATTTCCCCAAGATACCAATATTTAGGGAGAGGACAGATATAATTCTAGCCTGGTAATGTCTTTCTCTGGCCCCAACCTCTTGCTTCCCCTCCTGGTAGGAATCAGTTTCTCTTGGAGAAGAAGGTAGGGGTGGGGAGAGGAGATTCATGCCTCCCTGTGATCTGCTTCTAGACAGACCCATGTGGACACACATAATATACATGAGCAAAGCAGCACACACTTATGAGAGATAGATAGATAGATAGATAGATAGATAGATAGATAGATAGATAGATAGATAGATAGGTAGGTAGATAGATAGACAGAGTAAGAGAGCATTTATCAGCACTTACTATGTGTC
The DNA here is from genome assembly GCF_900497805.2 of Vombatus ursinus. Lineage (NCBI taxonomy): Eukaryota > Metazoa > Chordata > Mammalia > Diprotodontia > Vombatidae > Vombatus > Vombatus ursinus. Next base: position 14,701,911 of record NW_020954589.1, on the reverse strand, counting down.
AGACGTTGTACTTAGCACTGGTGATACAAACATAAATAAGCAAAATAGTTCCTGCTCTCAAGAAGCTTACATTCTAATGGAGGAAACCCATAAAAGAGAGCTAGAAAAGGGTGTGCAGTTAGGGGACGGAGCTATCAGGGAAGGGAGGTGAAGGCCTTAATCTAGGCAAGAAAGGTAAAAACCCACCTATTAGAGCCAAGGGTGGTCCCAAGGGGAAAGTCCAAGTTTCCAGTAGAGAGGAGGTGGGGATAAAGGTCTGAGTGGAGACCATGGTCTGGGGATGACTGGAAAGTGAGGTGGAGACCCGGATTCAGACAAGACAAAGCTGTTAGTAAGAGAGAGGGCCTTAGAAATCATTTATCCAAGTCTCTCATTTTACAGATAAAGAAACTGAGTTCCAAAGTGGGGACGTGACTTTCCAGGTCACAAATAAGTGCTAGAGTCAGGACTTAAACTCACATCTTCTGAGACCAGCATCCTTTCTTCTATAACCCGAAGACTACTGAGCAGTCTGTTTTTATCATTTTTTTTTCATTTTTCTAATTTTCTAATAATTTCTAGTAATTCTATAATTCTAATAATTTCTAATTTTTTTTTTCATTTTTCTTATTTTGGTTTTCAGAAGACCTTGTTTCTAATTCAGACCTTTCCACTGATCTCTGGATCTCCCTGAACACACTGACACAGCGTACAGATGTGCTAGGCTTATGCCCTCTGTACCCTTATGGCGGGGGGGGCGGGGTGGCCAGGGACTTCCATTAGCAAGGACTTATGGAAGAGGCAACCAGGAGTAAGGCTGACTCTTTGGACAGGGAAGAGAAGGTGGTAAATGGAAATTTAAATGTCAAGGAAGAAAAGAAAGTGGGAGCATGGGGAGGGCAGGAAAGAGCTGCTGAAATGTTTTACTGTTTTTGGTCGCCAGCCTAGGATAAGGAATAATGATCTCAAGGAAGCTTCACTCATTGTGCCCCCCTGATGATAAAAAGGCAGAGGGCTGATATGTCTGGCTCTCCGAGCATCTTATAGACTGGCTTATAGATTGTCATGTCCCCATCTTAAGGGATCCCCTGGAAATGCCACTGAGGTGGGTACTGAAGCGATTATGTAGGCGGGGAGCTTTAATTTCCTTCAATCCTCCATGACTGGGATTGCCAAGGCAGAGCAGGAGAGGGAGAAGGCGTCCGAAGGAGGAAAGGGGTGTCAGGTTCAGGCAGAGATGGACCTAGACAGGAACACTTTGGTCTGAGGTTAATGAAATCTCCAATGAAGTAATCCAAACAAAGCCTCTACGCCCCATCCCTTTCCCTTGGATATGAGGGAGAGGGGGAGATATGGCAGATTAAAGAGCCTCCTTGCTGGGGGTGACAGATCTGGCCTTTGCTCTTGGGGTGCCCCAGGTGCCCCGTCTCCTCCCTCCACCCTCTGCTGTGCTCTCCAGATCAAGTGATACGACTATTTGTTTCCTCACCTTTCCTTCTGAGGTCGTCGTGTAATTGATCCAGTTGCATCTCAGAAGGCGAGAGTCAGGAAGAGTGGGGAAAGGGGAGCTTTAATGAGCTTGACCCCAGGGGCCTTATGGCTAGAAAGACAGTTTAGGACGTTTCCCTCTGTGAAGGAGAGGGGCTGCTTGATGTGGAAAAATAATAGAAAGAGCTAGGAACTAGCAGGCTAGAAATCTGGACTGGACTTTTAGCTCTGGACTCAACTTCCTTCATGACCTTGGACAAGATCCCCGGGTCAGCTTCCTATTCTATACTAATTTTCTCTGAACTTTTTTGGTCATCCACCCTGTCAGTAAAAAGTAAAAATGAGCATGCACCCCCAAAATGTGTATATTTACTTAGCAACAAATTATATGCGTTGCCACCATACTAATAATTTGTTGTTGTTTAGTCCTTTCAGTCGAATCCAACTCTTCAAGACTCCATTTGGGATTTTCTTGGCAGAAATACTGCAGTGGTTTGCCATTCCCTTCTCCAACTTATTTTACAGTTGAGGAAACTGAGGCAAACAGAGTTAAGCGATTCATCCAGAGTCACACAGCTAGTAAGTGTCTGAGGCCAGATTTGAACTCGGGAAGATGAGTCTTCCTGACTCTAGGCCCAGCACTCTATCCACTGCATCAACTAACTACTCCCCATACTAATAATTATATACCTTATAAAACAGGAAGCCAGGTGACACAGTAGATAGAGCAATCTGGACCTAGATTCAGGATTGGTTGGTTGCTTGGTTGATTTCTGTCCTTCATGCCTAAAGAGGACCAAAATGACATCACTATGTGGGGGTCAAGGTACAGTGCATCCAACTGCCGCTGATTAGACCCATGCAAGCATGGAAGGCTCTACCACAGGCTGGGCACAAATAGTCCACAAGAACATTTGGAGTGGAGATGTCTCTAATCTCAGCAAGACCTGAGTTCAAAGCCCTCTCAGACACTTACTAGCTATGTAATCTTGGACAAGATTACATCTTAAACCTCTCTCTGCCTCAGTTTCCTCATCTGTCAAATTGAGATAATAATAACACCTACCTCCCAGGGTTGTCACAAGGATCAAATGAGATAAGATTTATAAAGCACTTTGCAAACCTTAAAGTGCTATATAAATGCTAGCTTTTATCAAAATTAACATGCAAAATTAGACTTTTTTTAAAAAAATGAAATAATATTTGATCCTAAAATCAATAGGGAACTACTGGATTTTACTGAGTGGGGGAATGGTGTGGTCAGACCTGAATTTTAGGAAAATCATTTTCTCTGATGAGTGAAGGAGAGATTGGTACGGGGAGAGATAGTTGAAGTAAATAGAGAACAGTTAGATATTGTAATAGTCCAGGTGAGGGGCAGTTAGGTGGTGCAGTGGTTAGAGCACCGGCCCTGAAGTCAGGAGGACCTGAGTTCAAATCCAGCCTCAGACCAAACACTTGACACTCACTAGCTATGTGACCCTGGGCAAGTCACTTAACCCCAATTGCCTAAAAATAATAAACAAAAAAAATAGTCCAGGTGAGAGAGAGCCTGAACCAGAGAGGTGACCATGTGGCTAGACAGGAGGGGACACGTGGAAGAGATATAGATTTGGAAATGCTCAGATTTGGCAAAACAGGGTAAGGAGAATGAGGAATTGAGAACACTGAGCTTTTAAATCTGAATGCCTGGAAAATGGTGGTACCTGAAGGAGAAATAGGGAAATTGGAAGAGGGGTGGGTTTGGTGGGAAAGACAATATGATAAGATCTGACACCTCAGCCTAACATATCCATGCCTACTCATGCTATGGGACTCACTCTGCCCTAAACCAAAAGAAGCGAAGGGGGTCGGGGTTCTTACCCACTGATCGCTGTCCTCTGAGCTCCTTTCAAGAGGCTTTTGTTGAAGCTGCAAGGTGATCTGAAGGGCAGAGGGAATGGGGTAGGGAACAGAATTTTCCCAATGATGCCTGGGAAGCTGCTGCTATGAGAGTTAGGTTCTGTCTGTACCGGCTGCTCGTGTCTGACTCAGAAGGAGGAAGCTAGTAGTTACCCAGGTGAGTAAAGAGGGAGAGAGTGACAGAGGGTTGTGTCAGAAATTGGGCTGTCGCACGGAGCATTGGATGAAGTGGAGTATTGGGGCCAACTCATCTGTCAGGCCTCCAAGAGCCGATTGTTAAATTTTCACTGTGAGCATTCACACCTCAGAAATTGGCAAATACTACAAAGCAGGGCTGGATTTATTGTTTTATTGATTGTCTAAACTTAAGAAAATGATGGGGGAAATGTTCAAAATAATGGTTAAACTTGAAAGTGTGTTGGGTATACATTATTTTCAGAGAGCTGGTTGTTAAACATTTACCAGCACACACCTGGCAAGACGGAGGAACTCCATCCTTCCACTCTCCTATTGGTTAGTTATACACTCTATGGGATCAGGCTATGGTCCCCCAGTGGATCCCAGCCCCCACTTTGGAAGCCGATGCTCTCTAAAATAAGGAGATTAGAATAGATACTTTCTAAGGCCTTTCTAGCTCTTTGTTTTAACAATCTATGTTCCTCTTTGAACGATTGAAGACTTCCGATCAACACAGTGAACCAGCCATGATTCCAGAGGACTTACAATGATCTATGCTACCCATTTCCTGACAGAGAGATGAATCCATATTCAAGATGCAGAATGAGACATACGTTTTTGGACACTGCCAACGTGGGAATTTGTTTTGCCTGACTATGCATATTTGTTGCAAGGGTATTTTTTTTCTTTTTCTTTTTTTTCATTAGAAGGAGAGAAAAACAAATGCTTTTTAATTGAAAAATGAAATAAAAATAATCTCTCTTCTACAGGCTTGTCTAGCTCTAACATTCTATTTTCTTTGTTCTGACATTCCCCAAAGGGCCCTTCCAACTCTGATATTCCATGTTTTAGGCCTCAGAACTAATAAAGCATCATTATGTCACCATGGAAGGACCAATAAGGGAAGGGTCAATAGGAATGTTCCAGGGGCAGTTAGGTGGTGCAGTGGATAGAGGACCGGCTCTGGACTCAGGAGGACCTGAGTTCAAATTCAGCCTCAGACACATAACACTCACTAGCTGTGTGACCCTGGGCAAGTCACTTAACCCCATGCCTAGCCAAAAAACAAAAAACATAACAATAGGAATGCTCCCTTAAGGTGCACTCATCTACTAAGGTTATACTCTGCGTAAGCCTACACCATGCTGCAAGGACAGTCTGAGGGATGCACTCCCTCCCTCAGCCTTCTCCTCTCTAGGGTGATGGAGCCCAATTCCTTTAGTTTGTCCCTGGAGATCTTATTTTCCAGACCTTGAATCTCAGAATGAATGGTCCCTCTCTGATTGCCACTTACTTACCACTATATCCTGCACTCTGACCAGAGATATGGGCCGGCATTGCGAGCTAATTGACTGTGTTATTTAGATCGTCCTAGCTATAAAAGCTTCCCAAGTGTAAAAATTGGGGAAATGAATGTGGTTATGTCAGAGGCTGGGAATGTAGATGTTCCTGCTGAATAAGGCATTTAATTACTTGCTCGATAAAAGGCTGCTTGGCAGAGAGGAAGGCTAGGCTAATGGTTCTTTGCACAGAGGGCCTTGAGCTTAGAAGAGGAGGTAATAAAGTGGTGGGTTATTATGCCACTTCAACAGCCCCCCAGTGCTGGTTCACTTCCTTGGGAGGCAAATGGAAGAATCAGGAGAATTTGATCCATTCCAGCATTCAGAATGCAAGACCCATCTGGTGGAGGGTGGGGTATGGAGGCATCCTCTCTTGGGATACAGGAAGGAGGAGGATATGAGGGCAAAGACTCCAACCTTCTTGCACACCTGAAAGAGAGCTGGTGGTCCCAAGACCCCACAAGTGGGCCTGTTTTCCCACTTGTCTGTCAAATGAAAGATTAGGGCTGGGTATCTTTCACATGGAACATTTTAGGAGTCCTAACATCCATCTACCAACCTCCCAGGACACCCTCAACTTACAGTATCGGAAAGAACACTGGTCACCTCTGTTCTACTCCCCTACTTCCCAAGGGGGGATTTCTAATCAAGTCTACCACTTATCAGCTCTGTGACCTTGGGCAAATCTCTACTTCTCTATGGTGGGCCAATGGGCCCAGAACCTATGATTATGCACAGAATGCAGCTGGTACAACTCCTCACATGGGAGAGACCATGAAGCTTGCTTCTGGGAGAGTTGTAATGATGTATAATTGAAGTGATTTGGAGAGATGTTGGAGCATGTGTAGGCATTCTACAACTAGTTTCAGTCTACTCATCAAATATTGGACAGCAATCTCTTTGATGGACTACAGTTGTAGAATGAAAACTGGGGATATCTTCAAAAGGCTTTAGTTGAGCTTGGCACCTTCCTCTTGGTTGGGTCTCTTCAGTCATCTTTTTTCTAGCTGACATCATCTAGTGAAAGACAATGTCATAAGAGAAGCCTTTCCCCCTCTCTCCTCACCCCCACCTAAACCAATACAAAGCCATGCATACAGACCTTGCTTCTCTTTGCCTCAATCACCTGTTATTTTGTTTCAGGTGAAGGTGTTTGGAGACTAGAACCTTGTGAGTTTTGAAAGTCAGAGCAAGTTTTCTGGGCGTCCAGGAGTCCGGGGGTCAAGTCCAAGCCAGGTTTTTCAGCCAGACAAATCTAATGTGACCTTCAGGATTCATGCCAGCAGCAATGCCACATTTAGGCATGAACGTGGACATGCTACGTAGAAACTACATTAAGTCTGAGCCCACTTTCCCCAGAATCCAAGGTAGTATGGGGACAGTGTGTCATGAAGCTGTTGGGGGGCAGGGGCGGGGAATGTTTGCACTTTTGTTATATCCTTGAAGTAGAAATTCCTTTGTAAAAGCTGATCAATATCAGTTGGTTAAAAGGAACTGGGGCAGTAGTCACTAGTGGCTAATAATGAGAACCCAACCGTGGGGGCTCATGGTGATAGCAATAGAGAGCTCTTCAGAGGGACTGCAAGAACTTTCAGAGCTTTGCTCTAGGAAAATGAGTTCAGAAAAAGCCTTACTATAGTAGAATCATAAATTTAGACCTGAAATTGCTTGTTGAGTGATTGATGAAATGATTGATTGATTGAATGATTGATTGGAGGCCATCTAGTCCAACCCCTCATTTTACAAATGAGACAACTGAGTCATAGAGATGTCAAGTGGCCTTCACACAGCTAGCAAGGGACAGAGATAGGATTTGAGCCCAAGTCTTCTCTCTCCAAAGCCTGTGTTATCTTCCCTGTACCTTGGTACCTCAATCTCATAGAGCTGGAAGGCTGTCTAATCCTACTCCAGAATTAAGGAGATAAGAAAACTGAAGCCTAAAGAGGTTAAGGGACTTGCCCAGGGTCACACAGGTAGCAGGATTCAATCATCTAGTCTAGTAGTTCTCAAAGCTCCTGGGAGTCCCCAATACCCTCTCAGGGGATCCACACTGTCAAAACTATTTTCATAATAATAATACTAAGACATTCTAATTTCTAATACAGTAACTATCTATGGATATAATCAATATTATCAAACACTTACCAGCTGTGTGACCCTGGATAAGTCGCTTCACCCTGTTTGCCTCAGTTTCCTCATCTGTAAAATGAGCTTTCTCCAGCTTATTTCTCCAGGAAATGGCAAACCACTCCAGTATCTTTTCCAAGAAAATCCCGAATGGGGTCATGAAGAGTTGGACATAACTGAAAAATGACTGAACAACAACAAAAGAATCAATATTAACAAAAGCACTTTGGAGTCCTCAATAATTTCTAAGACTGTAAAGGGGTCTTGGGACTAAAGAGTTTGAGATTTGTTGATCTAGTTCAACCAGTCATTTTTTTAACTTAAGAAGTTGAGATCTAGAGAGCAATTAACCAAGATCACACAGGATTATAAGCGATTCAACATGACTAGTATGGAAATTTTGCACGATTGCATGTGTATAATCTATATCAGCTTACTTACCATATCAGGGATTGGGGAGGAGAGGGAGAAAGGGAGAGACTTTGGAACTCAAAATTTTTAAAAATAAATGTTCAAGGGGCATCTAGGTAGTGCAGTGGATAGAGCACTAGGCCTGGAGTCAGGAAGACCTGAATTCAAATGTGACCTCAGATACTTACAAGTTGTGTGACCCTGGATAAGTCACAATTCCAATTGCCTTAAAAAAATGTTCAAAATTGTTTTCACATGTAATTGGGAAAATAAAAAATACTATTCAGGGGAAAAAAGGATTGTAAATGATAGATCCAGGACTAGAACCCAGGTCCTCCTACTTTATTACACCACTTTCCTCATCTATAATAAATAAGAGGGGTTGAACTAAATAATTCCATCCTGATATAAAATTCTGTTATTCTAGTCCTGTCTCTCTCACCAAATCTTAGAGCAAGACAGAGCCATAATCATCATTTAGTGACCCTCATTTTACAGGAAAGAAAATGAACGAAAGAGAGAAAAAGTAAGTGATTTTCTCAAGGTCACACAGATAGTGGTGAAATTAAGAGTTGTACCAAGATCTTCTGACTCCCAACCCAGTGCTCTCTCCCCTGCGGAAGTCACTTCACCTCTCTGGGCCTCAGTTTCTTCCTCTGTCAAACAAGTGGGGCCAAACTAGAGTCCCTAAGGTTCTCTAACCTTACCCTTCTCCACACACACATCCACCAGGTCCGAGACTCACATGACCCAGCATGCCATATGGCTGTAGAATTAATAAGGTGTTATAACCAAAGATTGAAAAAGAGATTAGGGGACTGGCCTCATGATGTGTGACTATTAAAAAAGCAAAGAGAGCTGACGGGGAACAGCTCCTGAGGAGCGGAGATGGGACCCAGTTCTCCTCTTAGATGCTCTGGAAAATACCAGTCATGGGAGCAGCCCTTAACTCGCTCAATGCGTCTGCAGTTGGCGATAAAGCAAAGAGCTTATTAGTTAGTTGGCAAGGAGAGAACAAAGAAGTAACAAAATCTTCCTTGTTGGAGAGGATAAAGAGGTGTGTTTATTATTCTGGCAACAAGCTAGTGATACTTTAGAAGCCTGTGTGACAAATTCCATTCACACTATTGGAGGAGGTGGGATGGTTTATTTTGTTTGGGGGGGAGCCAGGACCAACTCTGAGCATCTGTAAAACTGAGGAACATTGTCCTCAGTAACCCCTCTCCCTATTCTTCACTCCTTGTCCTTACCTTCGGTCCAGGAAGCCTAAACCAGTTCTGCTACTCACATGCAGTGTGATACTGAACAAATCACCTCATCTCCTTAAGCCTCAGTTTTTGAACCTGTGAAATGGGGAAAAATAACATTTACACTCACCTGCCTCCCAAGGCTGTTGGAAGGGAAGTGTCTTGTAAACTGCAAAGGCCTATAAGAAGGTAATTTTTTTTTCATCATTACTGTTGGTCTCTAAGGTGTTTTTCTCGCTCTAATATTCTGTGAGTTCCAAGGAGTGGCGAATGCTCTCTCCTTCTCCCCCTGCCGTCCTGTGGGGACGTCTATTAATTTCAATTTAATTCAATTCAACAAACATTTCTTGAGAACTTATTGTATCATTCCCCTCTTACTCAGCCCCACAACCCCAGATAAACATACATCTGTTGTTCAGACATTTTTTAGTCATGTCTAACTCTCTGTGACCCCATTTGGGGTTTTCTTGGCAAAGATACTGGAGTGGTTTGCCATTTCCTTCTCCAGCTCATTTGATAGATGAGGAAACTGAGGCAAACAGGGTGAAATGACTTGCCCAGAGTTACAGAACTAGTAAGTTTCTGAGGCCAGGAGAAATCATCTTCCTGACTCAAGGTCCAGCACTCTATCCACTGCCCCAGCTAGCTGTCCCACTGTGCCACCTAGCTACCCCTTATATATGTATGTATTTCTTCACAACTCTTCTCTTGTAAGATGGAAGAGATCTCAATGCCCAAATAGGATTAGATTACTTCATCACAGAGTAGCATCTGAGGCACCCCCTCACTTCACAGGTCGCCCTTCCCAGACCAACCTCGGTTTAAAATAACACATCCACTAGAAACCATAGCTCTTAATGCCCTACTAATGGGTTTATCTTTTCTAATCAGCCAGAGCAGAGGTATCAAACACACCTAAGTGAGGCTCCAAACAAATTAAAATATAATTGGGAAACATTTAACAAAATAAATAAAAATGCAATACAACATAGGTAGTATTACACTTTAAATTTAAGTCAATATGCTACCCACAGGGATCTTTGTGTACAATTCAGTGGCCTAAATTTCTATTTGAGTTGACACCAAGCTACAGCATACAATTATTAGTTTTAAAAAAAGACACTTAATGAAATAGCATAATGAAAAAAAGGCACAATAAAACATTTCACCCATAAATCAGGGATAAAGTCTCCCACAAATGTGCACACCATCAGTGGAGAAGAGTAGACACGCCCTTAGTTATAGCTAGGGTTCACACTTAGGGAATATATGAAGCTCAGGGACATAGGCAGAGGAAACAACTCACACCTGTGACCTCTAAGGACATCAGTGTCTTCTGATAGTGTCATAATACAGCTTCCACTGGGCCTGTTTCCCTAAAGTATCATATGGCTCATGGTCCTAGCTGGACATGTTGTTTCCACTAAGTATTTAGTCTCTTGGTATTGTCTCCCTCCTTAGATTATAAGCTCCTTGAGGGCAGGGACTATCTTTTGCCTCTTTTTGTAATCCTTGCACTTAGCACAGTGCCTGGCACACAGTAGGTACTTAATAAATGTTCATTGATTGATTGTTGACTTGCAAGTCATGGCTCCATGCTGGACTTGCATGCACTGGTTACTGCCAGCTGAAATTCCAGTGGGCACATGGGTGTGGAGGCTCCAGTCTCAGAGTCCTTAGCTGGGGCACTATCTTTTCCCTTTATGAGGATAAGTGGTCCCTGCCATGCTTTTTTAGCTTAAATTCCAGGGGCTTTCCCTGCTACAATACACCCAGTCACTGGACTTAGTGGGTGAAGGGGAAGAGTGGGTGGAGGGAGAGTCCTTCCTAGAAAGTATCCTTTTCTTGCTTTTTTTCTCCATAAGAAATGATCTGTTTCTTCCAAAAACTCGGCTAGAAAGGCCTTTCCTCTCCAAAATTATATCCTTTGCCCCAGGCGCTCTCTTTCTGTCTCTGTCTCTGTCTCTTTCACTCTCTCTATCTGTCTGTCTCTGTCTGTCTCTGTCTGTCTGTCTGTCTGTTTCTCTCTCTCTCTCTTTCTCTGTATGTGCCTCTCTCTCTACGTCTCCAATATCTAGAAAGTCTATGTGACTCTTTGTTTAATTCCCAACTGGGGTTCCCGTGTCCTTCAATTCATTTCGGGTTGATTCCACCACAGACATTCCATTGATCGAACTGTGGATCTGACTCTATCATATCTTTGGAAACCCAAAATACTTTGCTTCTACTATTCGAAGGAATCTAAACAAGCTCAAAAGTTTATCCTGGGGGCATTTATCTACTGCCTAAACACTTTTCTGGTCTTACATACATTTCTGTGCCAGCAAAACTTTTTTAGGTTTTAAGGTTCCCTTATAACAGAATAGGAATCAATGCTTAAGATGGTAGTCTAGTCTTTGGACTGTCAGATAGGACCTAGTATCCTAGGCTGTAAGTAACTAAAGCCAAAACAGCTAAAAATCATTAAAAGTGTTAAGGGGTAGGGAAGGTTAGAATGAAGGGAAGAATTATCAGTGGAGTCTCTGGTTCATTTGATGTGCTCACAGGCGTGAGTCTTTGTCTGGGGTCAAGAAGTCACCTCCCCATATAGAATACAAGCTTGCCCACTGGGACCTACCCCTCAGAGTTGCTGTGAGGATAAAATGAGATAATATTTGTAAAGTGCTTTGCAAACCTTAAAACTCATTATTATTATTTTTATTATTAAAGTCTGTCCTCCACCCATATCCCAACCTTGAAGACTTGTATAGAAGCTGGACAGCCTGTCAACCACATTTGGGAAAATCTAGACCCAAGCTACACCCAACATATTTTTGGAGATCATCCCAGTTTAAATTCTGAGTAGACCCAACAAGCTAAAAAGCGACTACGATCCTGGGGAGCTCAGCCTTCAAAATCATATCTGGTCCATTTGAGCACAGAATCAAGGATGAAGAAGAAAAATCATAACCAGGAGCCTCTCAGAATAAGATGATAATGGATATTTATAAAATGATCCCCTATGTTTGAGTGACAGGTCTGATTCTTGATCAGATTCTAACAGTACTATTTCTAAGCTAAGAGATCATAGTCAAATACCTTTATCTCTCTGGGCCTTAGTTTCCTCGTCCATAAAATGGGGATCCTTACCCTATCTACCTCATAGGGCCATTATGAGAAAAGTATTTTGTGAACATCTATAGTACTACATAAGCATGAGCTTTAAATGTTTGATGATGTTCTAAGCCCCTTCACATATATTTTCTCATTTAATCTTCATGAGTGTCTATGAAGTATGCAGGGATTATTATACCCATTTAACGTATGAGGAAAACTAAGGCTCAGAGAGATTAAAAATATAAATTAACTAGAAAAGTGTGACCATCATAAGAATAAGGAAAAAAAACAAAATTCTTTGATAACCACCAGGGTGAAGCAATTGCAAAGTAGCCAAAAACAAGACCATTTCTCCAGCATAAAAATAATAAAAGGAATTGGAGGTAGATGATTTATTAGGGCAGGGAAAAGTTGATAAGGTCAAAAATGGGGGGGGGGGGACTACAGGGAGGAGGGTTAGGTAACTGAATAAAAAAGAAGCCCAGCCAGCAAAAGGGAGTTCCTTGTAATTTTCCTCAGCCAACAAAGGCTGAGGCTTCTTCTTCCTGAAAGTGGGAAAGGTTAGGTGGCTTGTCCTTACGGCACCATGGCATGGTAGATAGAGTGCTGGATTTGGAGTCAGGAAAACCTAGGTTCAAATCCTGCCTCAGACACCTACTGGCCCCAGACTCCAGCCTAGTCACTCTCCTTAACCTCTCTGAACCTCAGTTTCCTAGTCTGTAAAATGGGGATAATAAAAGCACCCACCCAACAAGGCTATTTTGAGGGTCAGAATGAATACAAAGTATCTGGCAAACCTGAAAGCATGTTATTAAATACTGGCCATTATGGTTTTTTTTTTTTTTGCTTTTTTTTTTCTTGAAATTACAGAATCCTAGAAATAGAATTGTGAAATGCCAGAGTTAGACAGGACCTTAGGCATCATTGAATCCAACCTCTTTTTACAGAAGGAGAAACTGAAATGCAGAGAGAAGTGACTTGCCAGAGGTCACATGCCATTAACTAAAGGCCGAGCTGGGGGTACCATCCCAGATTCTGAACTCTCTCTCCTGTGTTCTTTGTACTAAGGATTCTGGGAAATGCAGGCGTTGATCTAATCAGCGGCCCTACACCTTTTTGTGGAGAGATGATAGTCTGATAAAGCTTAGAGACTCCTTAGGATAACATCTTTAAATGCATAAAATAAAAGATAGAGGATCACAAAGGATATTAATTAAAACTGGTTTTCAAAATATTTTTTAAAAAGTTCATGAAACAAAAAAAAATTTAATAAAATAAAAAACAAGTTCCTGAACCCCTAACAGATGATCTCTAATGTTCCTTGAAAGTGAAAGTGGAATAGAAAGAGCACTGAACTTGGGGTCACTGGACTTGAGTTCAAATCCTAGCTCTGCTACTTACTACCTGTGTATCCTTGGACAAGCCCCTTTACCTCTCGGCTTCAGTTTCCTTATCTGAAAAGTGAGGTCATGCGACCAGATCACCCTTAAGATTCCTTCCCGTTCTAAATCCATGATCTCTTAAGCTCATGAGCCCAGGGGATTAAAGCCTGATAAATGCATAAATACACTCTCGTGGCACCCAGCCCAGACTGGCATTTGTCACTGACCACCTGGCCTGCTTCATACTAGCAGTTCATATTTATAGAGCTCAAGAGAGGCCTTGAAGGTCATCTTGAAGGTCCTACCTCTCTCAATTAACTGAGGTGCTCAGGGACGAAATGATTTGTCCTAGGTCACACAGGCAATAAGTGTGACATCTGAACCCAGATTTTCTGACTTAGGACTCAATATTCTATCTGTTCTAGGAATAAAAGAGTGCATTGGGGCTACAAAATGCTTGCCTAACAATCATTCCATGAGACTTGCAATACACATATTGATATCACCAAGGATACTGAGGACGAAGAAACTGAGTCTCAGAGAAGTGAATTGACTTCCTCTAGGTTACATAGCTAGTCAGCGGAAGAGCCAGGATTTGAATCCAGGTCTTCAGACACCAAGACCAACACACTTTCTGTTACTTACCTCTCACAGGATCAGAGCCTACTCACAGCCAACAAAGGGGAATCCTTCTCCCCCAGAGGGCAATGCAACAAATTTCCCAATCGATCAATGAACAAACACTTACCAAGTTTCCTGCTATGTGCCAGGCACTGGTGCCTGAGGACAAGAAGGAGGATTGAGCCCTGTCTGCATTTTGGGTAAGAAATTGATGAGATAGCAGGGCAAGTTTGGACAGCAGCGGCTCAAACCACTGGACTCCGATCGGTAGCCTGACCTCCAGGGCTCTGGAGGGTGAGCTGCCCCCCGCCTGACCACCAGGGACCCTTCTTCCGCCCTAGGCCTTCACCATCTTTCTGCTCCACAAGACACCTTGGCTTTGGAGAGAAGAAGCAAAATGGTCCTGATGCTAGAAAAAAACAACCCTGAACTGCTCACGGCGTTTTCCCACCCCCAACTGGGGTTGCCATCTGTCTGGGGCTAGATGAACCTGCCCAGCTCAAAAGGGCTTTTAATTTACAACCCAACATGGTCCCAGGCCACACTGGGTTGCTGCCTGTACATCCTCAAGGCTGTTGGCTTTCTTAGCTGGGGAAGTGAGGAAAAAAAGAGGAGGGCATTGCAGAGCCCCGGAGATAAGAGGATGTGTTTTAGTTTTAATCCTAGACACATCACCTGCCGATTCCATCCTCATTCCCAGACTACTGTTTGCCCCAAAGAAGGGAATCCATCATCCTGAGCCCTGAGACTGAGAATATGATGGGAGAGGAGAGGGACAGGAGGAAGCCCCTCTTCTGCCTGCTCTGTGTCCTCACACCTGTGAGAGGCAGTGAGGTCTAATGGTGGGTGCATAGCTCTTGGCATCCTGGGCTGGGCTTCAATCCCTGGTCTGCCACTTAGAGGCAGGAGCCAGGGAGGCAGTGACATCAACGAGGGCCAGCTGCTCTGAGAGCGTCTAAGGGATGCTGCGGGTGGGGGAGATTTCAAAGTCAGCGAGAGGCATTCTCACCACTGGTGTCTGGCAGGGCCAGCGATTAGAGAGCAGTTATTAAGGCAGCAAGGAAAAAAAGGCTAGTGATGGAAATGGGAACAGTTTCAGTGCCAAGTGCATTCTGAGTGTCTGTGGAGAAAGCTTGGAGAGTGGGGTTGAGGGAGTCTGTACCGCGTGAGAAAAGCATCAGTGAGCATGCAGAGAGGAGTGAGAAAGTGGTCCAAGCCCGCACTTGGTGAAGCAAGTTCAGAAGTGATGGATTCGTAAGCACTGGGTCCTGTGTGGGAAAGATTATGTATGCGGGGGGCAGCTAGATGGCGCAGTGGATAGAGCACCGGCCCTGGCTTCAGGACGACCTGAGTCCAAATCTGACCTCAGACACTTGACACTAGCTCTGTGACCCTGGGCAAGTCACTTTACCCCATCGCCTCGCAAAAATAAATAAATAAATAAATTTTTAAAAATTGGATTCCAAAAGTATTATTAAAAACAAAAGATTATGTATGAGGGTAGGGTAGTGATGTGGACCTTGGTACCCTTCTTGTGCTCATCTATACATCAACAGAGAATGCCATTAGCAAAGTCTATAAGATTAGCTTTTGTCTTACATTACATGTCGAAATCATGGGTTCTCAAACCCTGTTTTAAGAAAAATGTTTTAGGAAAAAGGGAGGGGAGAGAAGGGAAGGCACAGTGACTATGATTCCTGACTTCAGGGCCGGTGCTCTATCCACTATGCCACCTAGCTGCCCCCTTCCTAGTTACTCTTGCTGCTACCCTGGGGGAAATCATCCCCTGTGCCTCAAATTTCCTCCATCCCCATATATTTGTTGAATTCTTGCTGTCCTTTAAAGCTTAAGTCAAGGAGTCCCAGATAAGACAGAGAGTAAAAGGTCATAAGGGAAGACTGGATTTCCTACTTACCTTATAGCAATGATCTGAAAAATGTACCAGATTGAAAAACTAATCAACAAATCCAAAGAAAAACATCAGCAAGCTTCTTCCTCTTGCCCAAGATTGTAAAAACACACAAAAAGACATTCAGAAGCCATCGGTGCTGGAAGACATATTCCACTAGGAAAACAAGCATGATCAGGACAGAAGCCCACACAAGAAGACCTAGAATGGGAAGACACTGGAGAGACGGAAGCCCACAGTAGCACTAAAATCAGGGCAGCCCCAGGAGAATATAAGATTTCAGCAGTGTTCTGAAAGCGTCTAGGGGATAGCTAACTGCAGAGATCTGACCAGCAACAGTGAAGTCCAAGAACAGATACATCTGAGAGGCCATGAGGTCTAGTGGTGGGTATGTGGCTCTTGGCATTCTGGGCTGAGCTGGGCTATGGTCCCTGGTCTGCCACTTAGAATCAGGAGCCTGGGAGGCATCAAAATGAGAAGCAGCTCCTCCGGCAGCTTCAAGTTTTCTCTTGTCCAAGAAGGGATGAAAGCCATCAGAAGGAGCTCAGGAAATAAAAGCCAGGATCAAACAGGACCAGACCGCCCCGTTGAAAAGTAGAAAGTAGGGGCAGCTAGGTAGTGCAGCCTTGGAGTCAGGAGGACCTGAGTTCAAATTCAGCCTCAGACCAAACACTTGACACTTACTAGCCGTGTGACCCTGGGCAAGTCACTTAACCCCAATTGCCTAGCCAAAAAAAAAAAAGAAAAGTACGAAGAAAAAGGGGGGCTGGAAGAAAGAAGGCAGAATCTGTCCCAGGCACAAAAAACTAAATTGGGAACTGAAGTTGATTATTTGAGTAAACAGAAAAAAAAGCAATGGAACATTTTGGAGAAGTTGTTGTCATTCTTCATGACCCCATTTGGGGTTTTCTTGGCAAAGATACTAGAATAGTTTTCCATTTCCTTCTCCAGCTCATTTTACAGATAAGGAAACTGAGGCAAACAGGGTTAAGTGACTTGCCCAAGGTCACACAGCTAGTATGTGTGTGAGGCCAGATTTGAACTGAGAAAGATGAGTCTTCCTGACTCCAGACCTGGCACTCTATCCACTGTGCCACCTAGCTTCTCTATGACGAAATATTATAGGTCAAAAGATGTTCAAGAGGTAAACCCAGAAGAAAAGAGTAACTTCACTACTATAAGTAGAATCCCAAAGGAAAAAAAAAGTGACTTGACTATAAGAGTACCTGGAAGAAAAGAAGCAATGATTTTTTTTAATGGAATTACAAGTTAAATAAGAGTTGTAGAAGAAATAATTAGAGGGATAATAAGTAACTTAGAACAGAATGTAGAAAACTCTACCCAAGTAACAGACTCCCTGAGAATTAGAATAGGCCAAACAAAAGTCAGTTGACTTCATGAAACAAGAAATAACTAGCACAAAATCAAAAGATTGAGAAAAAATGAAGAAAATGTAAGATATCAAAAACAACTGACCTGGAAAGCCATGGATAAAATCTAGATCTTCTAGGTCAAAGAAAAATACTGCAAACAACCAGATAGAAAGCATTTAAGTATCAAGGAATCACAGTCAACATCACACAAAACTTGACATCAAATACTAGAAAGGAGAAAAAATCTTGGACTACAACCTTCCGGAGGGCAAAAGAAGGAAGCCTAGATTCAAAAATAACTTACCCTGCAAAACTGAATCTAATCAAGGAAAAAAATGGACCTTTAAGGGAATGGAGGATTTTCAAATATTCCTAATCAAAAGACCAGAGCTGAATAGAAACATTGAAATGCAACACAGAAATCAAAAGAAACATAGAAGAGTAAATGAATTTGAGCAATTTGAAAGGCTATAATAGATGATGAAGTACTTATACTCTAACAAAGGAAAAAGAGTTGTGCCCCTTCAAAATCCTAATGTCTTCAAGGTCATAGAGACTTCTAAATAAGACAAACACAAATGTGTTTTGTTCAGTTTTGTTGTAGTTTTTTGTTTAGGGTGTAGTTTTGTTCTGTTTTGATGGTCTTAAGAGAGGAAAGGAAAGGGAAGGGAGAATTAAAATACTAGGAGAAAAATGAGGAAGAAAGAACTAAAATTTAATATATTCCATAAGTGAGGTATGAAAGAAGGGTTTATGGGGGCAGCTCAGTGGCACAGTGGATAGAGCACCAGTCCTGGAGTCAGGAGGACCTGAGTTCAAATCCAGCTTCAGACACATAATACTCACTAACTGTGTGACTCTGGGCAAGTTACTTAACCCCAATTGCCTCATCTAAAAAAAAAAATGAAAGAAGGGTATATGAAGATAAAAAAAGGGTCAGGTAGAGCCTGAACTCCACCTTTATCTAAACTATTCCAAGGAAAGTTCAACTTCTTAAGAAAGGAGGGGATATTATGATGATGAAGAAGACATAGAGGAAAAAGAGAGAGAAATTGAAACTACACAGAGGGTTTTGTAGGGGGACTAAGGCATGGAGCCAATAGAAACACGGGCAAGGATTGATTAGACAAACTATAAGAAGGTGAAATAACTAAACTGAAAATTACTAGGATCGGACCGTGACATATAGAAGCTTTGGAAAGGTATAGCCAGGAGCTACAAGCAGCATAGAGGCAGCTAGGTGGCTCAATGGCTAGAGCACTGGGCCTAAAGTCAGGAAGACCTGAGTTCAAATCCAGCCTTAGATACTGTGTGACCTTGGATGAGTCACTTAACCTCTGTTTGCCTTAATCCACTGGAGAAGGAAATGGCAAACCCCTCCGGTATCTCTACCAAGAAAATCCTATGATAGCCTATATCAGATTGCATGCTGTCTAGGGGAGGGAAAGGGAGAAAAATTTAAAACTCAAAAGCTTATGGAAGTGATTGTTGATAATTCAAAATAAATTAATAAAAAATTTAAAAAAAAAACAAAGAAAATCCTATGGACAGGACACAGGGTCACAAAGAGTCAGACATTTCTGAACAATTGAACAGCAAGAATGAGCAGCATGTGCTCAAAGCTACCAAAATGTTGGCCAGTTTCCAGGCAGGATCCTGGAGTGGAAGGGAAGAAACTTGTTCCTCCGGCCAGGCTAGAAAAAAGGATAAGGAAGAACTCATTTACTTGGGGAATGATTTGTGATAGTGTTCCTATTTTTTTATTTCCTTTTCTGTTCTAATTAAATGTTTTTACTGATTCTGTCACATTGTCTGCCCAGGTTTTTGTTAGCATAGCAAGGACTGAAGTTGATATTCAAGACCTCTAGTGGGTAGTCTCTTGGTTGGGTGGTTGCCACCCAATGATAATAAGGGGCTCTTGGAGAAAGGTTGACAGGTATGAACATTTATATCATTGAGTAGTTTCGTCATGCTTTATTCTGCATTAGAGTTATATATGTTTCTGTCTCTCCCTTCCTAGGCTGTAAAGTTTCACCCCAAGAACCTGGCATGGCACTCTTCACACAGAAGGCACATGATTGTTTCTCCTTCAAAAATGGTTTTCCTATGATCCCAACCTTTCCCCTTTCGTGGTTCCTGTAGTGCCCTTTCCCCCATCACGTCGCCTGAAAAGCAGCACACCTGTTAATGACTCCCTTAATGTCCCATGCCGGGAATTTGGGAAGCTGTCCACAGCTAGAGATTAAGAGATGTAGGAAAATTAGGTCTCAAAAGAACATGGCACAGCCACCTACCTGAATGAGTCAAATTGGAAGAGATGCCTCTCCTATGAGCTCAAACCCATTTGGACATCTGGTTTTTTGGACTCTTGCCTGACCTTAGACCACATTTTCCTGCCTTGCCCTTTAGAGCCTGACATTGCCACCTTGCCAACTTATATTTACAGAAAGCAGCATGTTACAGTAGAAGGAACATTGGACTTGGAATCAAGAGACCTGGATCCTGGGTTAGAGTGCCAGCTTTGCCACAGACTAGCTGTGTGACCTTCAACAATCTTCACTTAACCTCTACAGGTCTCATTCTCCTCATCCACCAAATGAGAGGACTAGATGAGTTCTCTCTAAGCTCCCTTCTAGCTCTGACAGTCTATGAATCTGAACTTCCCTATTCCATTCCCTAAACAGGCCAGTTATCTGTTATTCTTGATTTTTGTGGTCCCTTGGCATTGTTGTTGTTGTTGAGTTGTTTCAGTTGTGCCAGACTCTCTGTGGGTTTTCTTGGCAAAGACACCGGAACGGTTTGCCATTTCCTTCTCCAGCTCATTTGACAGATGAGGAAACTGGGGCACACAAGGTTAAGTGGCCCAGCTAGTAAGAATTTGAGGCTGGATTTGAACTCGGGAAGATGAGTCTTTCTGACTCCAAGCCTGGCACTCTGTGCACCATGGTGCCACCTAGCTGCCATAGTCCCTTTGTAGCTGATCTCAAAGCTCCCTTCCAACTCTTAAATCCTTTGGTCCTTCTTTCCTATCTCTCTCTCATTCTCCCCACTCCTATCCATCCTCTCCCTTACAGCATTAACGCGATCAGTACCCCATATTTATCGCCTCCACCCCATCATCATGGAGAAAAGAAAAGGGCTCTGGACCTAGCATCCAGAGATCTGAATTCAAACTACTTATTAGTTGTGTGACCCTGGGCAAGTCACTATCTAAGTCTGTTTCCTCATCTATAAAGCGGGTGTAATAATGCTGGCGCTGACTACCCCCACAAGATTATTGTGAAGAAGATCCTTTGTAAACATTAAAAAGCACCTTATAAATGCGACCTAGTATTGTTCATATATAGGATTATGGGATTTTAGAGCTGGAAGTGACATTAGAGATAATTTAGTCCAACTCCTTCGTTTAAGAGGGGAAACTGAGGCCCCCCATTTGAGGGATAAAAGTATGCATATGTTGGAGGAAGGATCCAAGTTTTTTGCACATTCCACTTCACCAGTCTATGTCCCTCCTTCCTTTTAAAACCCAGTCCTTCATTCGTCTCCTCCATTAAGAAGCCCTCCCTGATTAACCTGCATGCTCCATTTGCTTTGTTTTTTTGTGTTAGGCTCAGGTATCAGCATCTTCTGTGTGTGCCTTGTGTCCCACATCAGACTAGGGGCTCACTGAGGTCAGAAACTGTCTCCTTCCCCCATCTGTCAGAATGGAGACTTCCTGGGGGCAGGAATTGTGTGTGTCTGTGTGTGTGTGTGTGTGTGTGTGTGTGTGTATGTGTGTGTGTGTTCCCACACCCCACCACTGGCTAAGAAGTCCCTGAGGGCATCAACTGAATCTCCTTCATCAGTCTAAGGGTTTCCTGAGGGTAGTAGGAACAGTAGCTTCCCAAAAAGTTTAGGAGACTGAAAAAGGCCCAGGGCTTTGAGATGATGGGCATTATGTTCATTCATAAGTTTTTGATTACCTTTCCCAAGATGGTAGTGTGTGTAAGTAGAGAAAGTGCTGAATTTGGAGTAAAGAGACCTGAATTCTAATCCTGGCTATATCAATAATTAGCCCTGTGACTTTAGTCAAGTAACATGCATTTATTAAGCACCTACTATGTGACACTGAGGCCTGAAGTCAGGAGGACTCATCTTAGTGAGTTCAAATGTGGTCTCAGACACTTATTAGCTGTGCTACCCTGGGTAAGTCACTTAACTCTATCTCAGTTTCCTCATCTATAAAATGAGCTGGAGGAGAAATGGCAAACCACTCCAGTATCTTTGCCAAGAAAACCCCAAATAGGGTCATGAAGTGTTGGACATGACTGAAATGACTAACAAAAATATGTGACACTGGTGATACAGAAAAGGTAACATCAGTCCCTGCTCACAATCTAATAGGTTGACAGTGCAAACAACTATATATAAACAAGATATATGCAGGATAAATTAGGGATAGTGTCAGAGGAAAAGTACTCAGATTAAGGAGGAGTGGGGAAAACTTCTTGCAAAAGGTGAGACTTTAGCTAAGAGTGACACAAACCATGGAAGCCAGGAGAAGAGACAGAGAGAGAGAGAGAGAGAGAGAGAGAGAGAGAGAGAGAGAGAGAGAGAGAGAGAGAGAGAGGGAGAGGGGGAGGAAGGGGGGAGAGGGGAGGGGGGGGGGGGGGGGGGGGGGGGGGGGGGGGGGGGGGGGAGGAGGAGGAGGAGGAGAAGGAGGAGGAGGAGGAGGAGGAGAAGGAGAAGGAGGAGAAGGAGAAGGAGGAGGAGGAGGAGAAAGAGGAAAGAGAGAAAGGAGGGAGAGAAGGAGGGAGAGAGAGAGACAGAGACAGAGTGTTCCAGGCATGGGAAGCAGCCTGTAAAAGAAGCACAATAATTAGGAGATGGAGTGTTCTTTTCAAGGAACAACCAGGAGGCCAGTGTCACTGGATCAAAGAGTATGTGCATAGGAGTAAAGTGTAAGAAGATTGGAAAGGCAGAAGGGGTCTAGGTTATGAGGGGCTTTAAACACCAAACAGGATTTTATATCAAAAGCCTGGAAGAACATTTTCTCCCTGGTATCAGTTTCCTCCCCTGTAAAAGTGAGAGGGGGTAGGGAGGAAGATTGGAAAAGATAGTTTCTAAGTCTCTAAGTTTCCTTCCAGATGAAACACTCAATGATTAATATTGGCAGCATGGACTCAGTGAAGATGGGATAGAAGATGCAGTCAATGACTCATATAATGATCCAAACAGCACAGCTAATCCGCCTTGGTAGGGGTGTGTGGGTGTGTACGTGTGAGTTTGTGTGTTACTTACTACGTCTTGGCCAGTTAAGCTCAAGAGACCAGAGCTCAATACCAATGTGGATACAGTCATAGGTTGTCTCTAAGCTGCTTAACATCCCTAAAAGAACCCCATTTACTGACCACACACCAGCCCCCAACTTAACCACATCCAGGCTTATTACAGATTGGAGCCATTGTTTACCAGGTGAAGTGGAGATGGGGGAGAAGGTGGGAGGAAGAGGCTGCTAAGAGAATACAGTTTGTCACTGCAATCCATCCCCACTAATGAGGACACAATTCAGATCATCTGTCCCAGCTGGAGCCAAGTGCATCATCTTCCACTTCCTTTCCCAACCCCCCTACCCTAACAGACATTTTACAGAGTACTTTCCTAGACAGCTATGTGAGGTAGTCAATAATAACTGACATTTATGAGGCACTTTAAAGTTTGCAAAGCAATTTACCGTCCTTATCTCATCTGAGTCTCCCAAAGAACTGTAAGGGTCGTCACCTTCATTTTACAAATCAGAAAACTAAGGTTCAGAGGTTAAGTGACTGGACCATGATCACATAACTACTAAATGTCAGAGTTAGGATCTGAATCCAGTTTTTCCTAACTCCACTCAGCCATGCTGCCTCTTTAGTATTACCATACCCATTCTATATATAAGTAAACAGAGGCTTGCCCAAGATCCAATGGGTTTTTTTTTTATGAGTCACAGGCTCCCATCCTCCTGTTGACCCCTCCAAATCTTACACATCATTCATGGCCCAGCTCAAACTCCATTTTCACTATGAAGCTTTCTCCTGGAGTGGCCCAGCCTCCAGAATCTCTTCCTCCTCAGCTCCAACAGCTCTTACTGTCTACACCCCTCATTTAGCAAGTAATCATATTCTGTCCTTATCTAACTGTTCTAGTCCTCCTAATTATCATCAACCACAAACATTCATTAGTCTCATAAGAGTAGACCCAAAGCCTAAACAGGTCTATAACAGGTATGTGAAAAAGATAAAACTATGGCTAGGGAAGGAAAAAATGGTGACCTTGATCCTGGGCTTAATTCTGTCTCTACCCCTTCCATCCAAGAACCCTGTCAGCTTGTTAGAAGGGTAGACTGTAGAATGGAAGCTGGTTAGGTGGTCTAGGAACCAGCAAGCTAAAGCCAAAAAGCATAGGGAATACTCACCATGAGGTAAAATGAGGTCTCCAATGGAGGAGGAGGAGAAAGAAAGAAAGAAAGAAAGAAAGAAAGAGAGAGAGAGAGAGAGAGAGAAAGGAAGAAAGAAAGAAGGAAAGAAAGAAAGAAAGAAAGAAAGAAAGAAAGAAAGGAAGGAAGGAAGGAAGGAAGGGAGGGAGGGAGGGAGGGAGGGAGGAAGGGA
>NW_020954589.1:14675085-14678130 GCF_900497805.2 Vombatus ursinus | reverse complement strand
AAGAGCCCCTTCTAGCCTATGATATGAGAGACTTATAGACCATTCCTTGGGGGAAGAAACCAAGGTTTTGGTTTTGTTTTGTTTCCTCCTAGACAAAAAGGCTAGGTGAGGTGTTCAGGGCTCCTCCTCTGAAAGAGCTATGGAAAGCCTTAGGGCTTTAAACTAAGAGAGCAAGGTAGAGCCCCTTCTTCTCATGAGGAAGGGCGAGCACAGGGACTTTGCCTGAAGTCAGAAGCCAAGCTCTGACAGAAGTTCCATTGCTACATGCCCGGGGAACCATGGCTACCAGTGGTCAGCAGAGACTATGCATTCGGCAAAGCACAGTGCACCTGGGAGAGATAAGAAGGGAGCAGCCCTGAGTTAGGAAAGAATTAAAATATCATTAGGAAACATCAGCAGTCCTAGAGAATTGGAGAGATGACTTGCCTTGCACTGGGGTGCCCTTGGCAACTCTTTCCATCTGTCCCCTCTTTTCCATGAAGGTGTATATATTTGTGGAAGATTATGCCCAGATTTGTGAGGAAATGTTTTGTTACTGCTTTTCATACTATACTATTGCATTAAAAACGTGTCCTTCTAAGTTAAGGAAGCTGAGTGGCACAGTAGATAGCACAGGAGTGAGGAACCTGCAGCCTCGAGGCCACACATGGCCTTCTAGGTCCTCAAGTGCGGCCCTTTGACTGAATCCAAACTTCACAGAACTAATCCCTTTAATAAAAAGATTTGTTTTATAAAACTTGGACTCAGTCAAAAGGCCACACCCAAGAACCTAGAAGGCCACATGTGGCCTCGAAGCCACAGGTTCCCCATCCCTGGATAGAGGGTTAGGCCTGAAGTCTCAGACATTTACGAGCGGTGTGACCCTGGGCAAGTCACTTAACCTCTATTTGTATCAGTTTCCTCAACTATAAAATGGGCAAAATAATAGCACCTATCTTGCAGGTTGTTGTGAGGATCAAATGAGATAATATTTGTAAAACAGTTAGCACAATACCTGGCAAACAGTAGGTGTTTAATAAATGTCTGTATTTTTCCTTCCTAATCATGTTCTCCCACTGACTAGTAAAGGTAAACACATTCGGTACTCTATATGGATAAAAGTGAGGGCTCACAAGTATGGTTTTGAGTGGATGTAGACCCTCAGAATACCTTGAACCTAGGGTAGCATTGTTTGGGGGAACTATTCTGTTAATTTGACTGAAGGGAAAGCACCCCCAGGAGCTATGTCTCCTATTGCTTCAGGGCACTATAGCTACTCATTATGTCTTTTTTTTTTTTTTTTTTTTTGGTGAGGGAATTGGGTTAAGTGATTTGTCCAGGGTCACACAGCTAGTAAGTGTCAAGTTTCTAAGGTCGGATTTGAACTCAGGTCCTCTTGACTCCAGGGCCAGTGCTCAATCCATTGCGCCACCTAGCTGCCCCCAAAGTGCTTGAGAGCCATCTCCAGTTGTCCTGATATGTATCTTGCCATTGGACGCAGATGGCTCCAGAGGACAAAGTGAGACTGATGACCTTATACCACCCTCAATCACTTAAATTCAATTCACTTGCAAGTCATGGCATCATCTTCCTGATGTCCTGGTCCTCTTCAAGAATGAAGGACAAATAGGAGGCAGCTAGGTGGTGCAGTGTATAGAGCACCTGCCCTAGAGTCAGTAGGACCTGAGTTCAAATCCAGCCTCAGACACTTGACACTAGCTGTGGGACCCTGGGCAAGTCCCTTAACCCCATTGTCTAGCCAAAAAAAAAAGAAGAATAAACAACAACATTCTACCAAGAGAATAAAATACAAGTCAAGATAAAATATGCAGCTGTTTGAGGGAAGAAAGCATTAGCAAATGGAAGGTTTCTTGGTGGTCCTGCCACCTGAGACTTTCCTTGAAGGGAAGACAAGTATTCTGAGAGGTAGAAATGGAGAAGGGCATTCCAGGCGCAGGGAGCAAGCACATTCGTGCATTCTGTGCATGTATACACAGTCGGGAGGCAGAATGTTGAGTTCAGAGAATTGTTAGTAATTGAGGTGAACTGGAAATAAAGCATGTGAAAGAAGATTAGAAAAGTAAAATTGAAGCCAGATTGTAGAGAATCTTAAAAAATGTAAAGCTGGGGGAGCTTGTATTTCACCCTAGAGGCAACAGGGAGCTACTAAAGTTTTCAGAATTACATGGTCAGATCCATAAATTAGTATTGTGGGGGAGGGGAGGAGAGCGGGAGGGAGGGAGAGAAGGGGGTGTTACCAGTGCAGTATGTGCACTGATACTGTCAAATGGTTCAATATTGAAAATTGATATGATTTTATCAATGGAAATGATATTTTAAAAGTCAGCATAGGGGCAGCTAGGGGGCACAGTGGTAGAGTCAGGAGGACCCGAGTTCAAATCTGGCCTCAGACACTTGACACTTAACTATCTGTGTAACTCTGGGCAAGTCACTTAACCCTTATTGCCTAAGAAAAAAAAGGAAGAAAAAGAAAAAGTTATCATCATCTACTTTGGTGCTGCCGCTTAAGGATCTTGGGACCTTTTCATCTGACTTGGAGCTGAAACTGTCCATGTGTTGTGTCCCCCATTATTATGGGAGCTCCCTGAGAGCAGTGACTTTCTTACCTTTCTGTTTACATCACCAGCACTTACCACAGGGCTTTCTACATAGTAAGCACTTAAGTGCCTTATTCATTCATTCATTGTCTTCCTTATAGCACTAATATGATCATTGTTCAGTCATTTCAGGCATGTCTGACTCTTCATAACCCCATTTGAGTTTTTCTTGGCAATGCTGGAGTGGTTTGCCATTTCCTTCTCCGGCTCATTTTACAGATGAGGAAACAGAGGCAAACAAGGTTCAGTGACTTAACCAGAGTCAAACAGCTAAGTAAGTGTCTGAGTCTGGATTTGAACTCATGAACATGAGGCTTCCTGATTCCAAGCCCAGTGCTCTACCCAATGTACCACATTTTACCACATCTACCCCAGTATCGTAGAGGGGGTGAGGGAGGGGAGAGAGAGAGAGAGAGAGAGAGAGAGAGAGAGAGAGAGAGAGAGAGAG
>NW_020954589.1:14655325-14675075 GCF_900497805.2 Vombatus ursinus | reverse complement strand
GAGAGAGAGAGAGAGAGAGAGAGAGAGAGAGAGAGAGAGAGAGAGAGCACTAGGGCCTAGCTTCAAACTATTTCACTTAGTTTTGCCACTTTGGACAAGTCACCTATGCCTCAGTTTCCTCATCTGTGAAATGGAGACAATATACTTGAAGTACTTACCTGCCAGGGTTTTAAGAATCAAATAAGAGGGGCAATTAGGTGGTGCAGTGGATAGAGCACCCGGCTGTGGAGTCAGGAAAACCTGAGTTCGAGTCTGGCCTCAGACCCATAACACTCCCTAGCTGTGTGACTCTGGGCAAGTCACTTAACCCCAATTGCCTCACCAAAAAAAAAAAAAAAAAAAGTGAGAAATTTTATATAAAGTGTTCTCCAAACCTTATAGAATCATCTAAATGTCAGCTATTATTATGTAAATAGGTACTGTTAGCATTATTACTTGACCTTGATATCTATAGTTGTGGCCTGTGAGGAATTTTGTTCTGAATGCATGTTCCCCCAGGACACTGCTGATTTCTCAATTAGCAGTCATAGATTCAGCTGGGTGTATTGCCTTGTGCTGAGAAAAGGTCATTAGGGCATTTTAGAGACATTTCCAACATGAGGATTTTAAAAAAAAAGCTTAAGGTTAACCTTGAAAATCTATTTTTTCCAAAAGGTACCCCCCCTCCCACTTCCAGCCCCCAGCACTTTTGAAAACTGAGGCTCTAGAGTACAGCCATGTATATTTACATGCATGTATTAGAACTGGAATTTACATAGTAATTTTAGGTTTACAAAGTGCTTTTTATCTAAAACAATAATGATAGCTAATATATAGCACTTTAAACATTTGCAAAGCACTTTAAATACACGATCTTATTTTATCCTTGCAACAACACTGGAAGGGAAGTGCTATTATTATCATCCCCATTTTATAGATGAGGAATTTGAGGCTAAAAGATTGTGATTTGCCCAGAGTTATACAACTAGTAAGCATCTGAGGCGGGACTGGAACTTAGGCCTTTCAGACTCCTAACCTGGCCCTCTATCCTCTATGCCACCTAAAAGTTGAAACTTACAACCACCCTGTGAAAAGAATAAATATTTATAAACCACCTACTACGTGCCAGGCACTGTGCTAAGTTGTTATTGTTGTTCAGTTATATCCAACGCTTCAGACCCCATTTTGGGTTTTCTTGGCAAAGATCCTAGAGTGGTTTTCCATTTTCTTCTCTGGCTCATTTTATAGATGAGAAAACTGAGGCAAACAGAGGTTAAGTGACTTGCCCAGGGTCACACAGCTAGTAAGTATCTGAGGCCAGATTTGAACTCAGGAACATGAGTCTTCCTGATTCCAAGCCCAGTGCTCATCCACTGCACCATCTAACTGCCCTTCATTGTGCCAAAAGTCTCTTACAAATATTATCTCATTTGATCCTTACAACTCTGGGGGGCAGGTGCTATTATGATCCCCATTTTACTGGTGAAGAAACTGAGGTAAACAGAAATTAAATGACTCCCTCAGGGTCACACAGCTAGTAAGTGTCTAAGGCCTGATTTGAACTCAGCTCTTCCCGAGTCCAAGCCCAGGGCTTTACCAACAACACCACCAGCTGTCTTAGAACTAGAAGAAATAACAGGGGCAGCCAGGTGATGCACTGGATAGAGCTCTGGTCTTGGAGTCAGGAGGACCTGAGTTCAAATGTGACCTCAGACATTTGACACTTACTAGCTGTGTGACCTTGGGCAAGTCACTTAACCCCAATTGCCTCATCAAAAAGGGGGAAAAAAATAAAAATCATCTAATTCGACTGCTCATTTTTTAGATGGGGAAACTGAGGCCTAGAAATGCTAGTGACTTGGCCAAAGTTACAGAGATTGTACCTAACAGAGCTTGACCTGAACTAAAGACCTCGGACTCCTAAATCCAGTGTTCTTCCCTTTTGGGAGGGAGAACAATCTGTACCTGTGATTTTATTGTATTTTAAACTCCTTACATAGAAATTCCTTCCACCAACACAGATTGGCAATTTTGCTTCAGTTCTATGGCATTAGTATGTTAACTGAGGCACTAAGGTTAAGTAACTAGCCCAGGCACCTGTTTTTACAGGAAGGGAAACTGGGGCTCAGTCTCACTGAATTCCAAGTCCAACAGACTTTCCACGACACACCAGTTTGCCACTCTATACAGAGGTACATCCATGTGTATATACCTGCAAACATGACCTGTACACATGAACATCATATAGCACAGACTTAAACCTCCCAAGGTTGTGATGGAATCTTTTTTTTTTTCTTTTCAACCCTTTTCCCTCCTCCCCTAGGGAGAAAAAGATGACATGCCCACTGCCTCTCTCTATCATGGGGCCAATGAATCACACATCCCTCTGGGAAACTTTCAATACTGTTCTCCCTCCCAGAAATTCTGCTGACCTGGAAAATCATTTCCATCTGCCTTCTCCCCTGCTCCAAATTCACTCAGTTCCCTCAGGGAGATAGTGGTAAACGGCATCTTTGGGGACCAACCTCCCCTTACCCCACAGTCCCCCCCACAACTGTTCTGACCCATAAACAAATCTGCACCCAGCACACACACACCTACATACACACACCCACTGTGACCCTGGGAAATTCTTAATCTCCTTTCGGAGACATCATAATGAGCAGCTTGGGGGATGAGGGGGTGGAGAGGGGGCCCCCCCTGCCCAGCAGCGGCAGGTAGATGACTAAAGGATAAAGGTCTCCCGCAAGAAAGCTGGGGAAGGGGGAGACGGAGGCAGGGATGGAATTGTCTCTAAGTAGAGGGTTCGTCATGGCTTTCTACGAAGCAACAATGGCTTTTTAAAGTTAATTTTCTTTCCCCTGGCAGGGCTGCAAATCCACGGGGCTTTCCAATAGCATATTTGTGTACCTGCAGCTCCCCACCCTGGCCTCCACTCAGGGATCATAAGAGAAGCCATTAAAAAAAATTGCCCTCAATAATTTAAAAGTCAGTTCTACAGCTTAACAAATTAAGCCATGAAGAGAGGGGGGCGGGGAGAGAGGAAAAGAGAACAAGACAGAGACTTAGAATCACAGAATGTCAAGGAGACCAGCAAGCCCAACCCTATCATGCTATAGAGGAAGAAACTAGGGCCCATAGAGTGGAAGAGGCTCACCTACTTCTGCCTTCCACTCACTTAAGGTGAAGAGTAAAACATCTTTTGAACCAGTGACCCATCATTCGTTTATTCAGCAAGTAAACATTCATTAAGTGCCTACTGTAAGCAAGGCACCAAGCTGTAAGAAATGCCTGGCTTTTCTGTCAGCCACCCAGCAGTTTTCTCACCCATAAAATGAAAGGAAGGGACTAGAGATATTCTCCTAAGTCCCTTCCAACTCTGATGTTCTAAGATTCCATGATTCTGGATGGAGGAAGCTCCAGAAAGGATTGAGAAGATGGTGATATTATTTGGACTTCTAAGCACTGGCAGATTCACATTCTACCTTGCAGTGAAGTAGTTATTTGGTTGGTTAGTTGGTTGGTTGGTCAGTTGGTTGTTTGGTTGGTTGGTTGATTGGTTAGTTGGTTGGTTGATTGATTGGTTGGATGGTTGGTTGATTGATTGGTTGGTTGGTTGATTGACTGGTTGGCTGGTTGGTTGGTTGGTTAGTTGGTTGATTGATTGGTTGATTGGTTGGATGATTGATTGATTGGTTGATTAGTTGATTGGTTGGTTGGTTGATTGGTTGGTTGGTTGATTGGTTGGTTGGTTGATTGGTTGATTGGTTGATTGGTTGGTTGTGATTGGTTGGTTGTTTATTTGGTTGGTTAGTTATTTGGTTGTTTGGTTGGTTGGTTACTATCCTTTGTCCTCAAAGATGACAAGATGACATCATTCTGTCAGGGTCAAGGAACAGAGTGTCTTACTGTGGCTGATCAGATCAATACAATCTCAGAAGGTTCTACCATAGGTCAGGCACAAATAATCCATATGAACAGTATTTACTTAAGAACATAATGTTAAGTGAAGTCATGTTACAGGAGATAGTCTTCTCAACCAGACAGTCAGCCAACAGTCAGCCAGTGCTTAGCATAGTGACTAACATATAATACGTACTTAATAAATGCATATTGACCCATTGACTGTTCCTAGAACTCAGGTCCCAAGAACCTTCCTTATTAAGGTGACTTCTTTGATTCAATGGGGGCAGATTGAAAGGAAAAAACCGCAACCTGGCTATGGAGACAAGCTAGCCTGTAAATAAGCTATTATGTACCATAATTTATAGATACAGAAGTGATTTGGGATGTGGCTCTATGTTACCTATGGGCATGACATTTATGTGCAGTGTCTGCCTCACCTTTGAATACCTATATAAAGATTCATCCCCTGGCAAGAGATTCTGAAATCCCTATTCTGTCTCTCTTATTGAAGGGTAATGAACCCTTTTGGCAAAGTGTACAGAGTGCTGGGCCTGGAGTCAGGAAAACTCATCTTCCTGAGTTCAAGTCCAGCCTCAGACACTTCCTAACTGTATGTCCCTGGGCAAGTCACTTAACCATGTTTGCCTCAGTTTCCTCATCTATAAAATGAGCTAGAAAAGGAAATGGCAAACCACTCCAGTATCTCTACCAAGAAAATCCCAACTAGGGTCATGAAAAGTTGGACACGACTGAACAACAACAATAAATGGACCTTTTGTTGGTCTTCAGAAAGAAAAGGTAGATCATAGAATAAAAAGTAGACACCTGGACTAAATGTTAGGAGACCTGAGTTCCAGTCTTAGCTCTACCACTTCCTAGTTATACAACCTTGGACAAGACACTCCCTTGTGGGACTCAGTTTTCTCACTTCTAAAGCAGGGGCGAGAATTATCTGCTCTGCCTCCCAGGGAAGTTGTAACCTAGTATACGAGTGTGTGTTGCTGCTATTAGTGTGGAAACAAGAAGGGATGCTAGGAATTGCCTCACCCCTCTCCCTCCTTTCACAGAGAAAAAATCTGAGGGCCAGAGAAGGGAATCAGGTTGTGCAGTGAGTCAAAGGAAGAATAGGGAATAGAACCCACATTTCAGTGCCTAAGTACCCAGCTAAGTGTTCTTTCCCCTACACCACAGTGCCTTCAAAGCATCTCCTTCCCCTGCGACTAGTCTTTGTTTTATCTATGTATCTTTTTTTTTTTTTTTTAGCAAGGCAATCAGGGCTAAGTGACTTATCCCAGGTCACACATCTCGGAGGCCAGATTCCAACTCAGGTCCTCCTGACTCCAGGGCCAATACCCTATCCCCTACACCACCTAGCTTCCCCATCTATGAATCTTTTTGGATATAATAGGAGGATGATCAATATGATGAGATTACAGGGCGTAAAGTTTTTCAAAAAGGGACATCTATCATTCCTATCATGGATCTGGACTTCTGCTAGGGAATTTCCCCCCACCCCACCCCTTTTGCTAGAGAACTTGATCTGTCCTGGAGGATACCCTGGACTCTTGGTTGATCTTCAGTAATTGGGGTTTTATAGATGGTGGGTAGTAACTGAGGTTCAAGAGTCTAGATTCTCACCAGAAGGAACCAGACCATAAGATGAGGCGGTACCTTCTTTTAGATTGTTTTTGCCTTGGAGCTCTTCCAGAGCTTTCTCTCACCTTGGACTTCCAGCAAGGTATTGGAGAGGGGATTTCTGTCTCTTTCCAACCCGCAGCAGCAGGTTGGGAGAAGAAGCACATGGCAGAGAGAGACATGTGCTCACCTGGGTGACCTTAATACTAGACCTTGCCTCCTTGGCTGCCTTTTTCTTTCTTTTCTTTCCCTTTTTGAGCACAGGTCAATGACTAGTGATCCTGAGAAGTGAATATTTCCAGAGTTTCCAATTATTTTTCCAGTTATCTCACCTCATAAGTGATCCTGAGGTGGAAAATTCTTGAATACTAGAGTCTAGTGCTGACTACTCAGGAGGAGATTTCCTCATTGGTGAGAAGAATACTGCCCCCAGGATCACCCTGCGTGTGAAAAACTAAAGAAAGTCGTGCCCTAGCCAGCCAAGAGATGTGGACCTTGTCAACCCTCCATGCTAAATGCTATGAGCTGCTGGGATAGTGCACATTTGAGATGACTGCAAGGTATCTGTTCTGTAGTCCCATAAGGGGGGATGGGAAGACTATAGAATGCATATTATGGGCTATTTGAATTGTGTATGTGTTCTAGATTTATTCATAAATCTAGTTCTTTACCTCTTGTGTATTTTCTTTTTTAAAATTTATTTTATTTTTAATTTATGGAATAAAACAAGCATTTCCATAATATAATATAATAAAGATGATTGCACATGAAACTACAAATCTACTATGCACAACTTTCTATTCCTTTTAAATATATAACAAAGTTATCATATAAATATCCTTTTTTTCTTTTTCTTCTTTTTCCTTTTTTTCTTCCCTCCCCTACCACCTCTGGCTCTAGAGACGGCCACCATTAGACATAAATGCATACATATATATGTAGAATTATTCTGTACATGCTTCTATTTATCAGTTATTTTTCTGGATGCAGAGAGTATCTTTGTATGTCCCTTATATATGTGGGGCATGGGTGTGGGTGTATATGGGTGTGTGAAAACATAGTCCGGGTATTTATAATAGTCAAAATGACGGATTCACTCAAAGTTATTCTTAAAACAATATTGCTATTGCTATATACAATGTTGTCTTGCTTCTACTCATTTCACTGTTCATTATTTTGTGCAAGTTCTTCCATGTTTTTCTAAGATCATTGAGCTCATCATTTCTTATAGCACAGCAGTATTCTATCACAATCATATACCACAACTTGTTCAGCCATTCCCCAGTTGATGGGCGTCCTTACAAATTTTAGTTCTTTACCACCACAAAGAGAGTTGCATTTTAGAACATACAGGTTCTTTTCCTTTGTCCCTAATCATCTTTGGAAATAGACCTAGTAGTAGTATTGCTGGGTCAAAGGGTATAGGCAGTTTAATCACTCTTTGGAGTGAAATAAAGGCTTTTTTGTACAAGACACCCACATTTTACATGGAGGAGGTTCGTTGTACCTTTGGGAGAGGGCACCCTGTTACTCACATTTGGGGAAACCTTAGAAATGAGCTATTGTATAAGTTTGGGTTTAGAGATATCCCTGGAGGTTTAATCTATGGTGAAAAAAAACTGACTCCCCATTGGGGTCAGGCCCCCAGAATCCAACCCTATTCTATTTAAGCTCAGAGTCCCTTATGAGGGACCCTAGGGACAGGAGGTATACCTTGGGGATGCATCCAGGATATGAGAAGTTGATGTTCAATTAATTTCAAGTGTTTATGATTTCTTTTGGGAAGCCCACACACTTTTGTGTTCACCTGTATTTGTTCCATATCTTTTTGAGATAGCTGGCTTATCCTAGTGTAGGGATAAGTTCAGATCTCCATTTTAAGCGTCCAATGTTTTTCCAGAGATCCACTGAAAACATTTTAGATTGGCCTATGTAGAGACAGAAATGATGATTTCTCTATTGGCCCAAGGTAAGCTAACAGAATTATATCCTCTGCCAGTAATGGAAAGAGCACTGCTCCCAGAGAAAGACAACCTGGGTTGTCTTAGCTGCATGATTTTGCATGCTTCCACATTCTGGGCCTCAGTTTCCTCATATGAAAAAGGAGGGGATTGGGCTAAAAGATCTCTATAATCCTTCCCAACAATAACCTTTCATGATTCTGATTGTGATTTCTGGAATAATATCATAATAATAACGTTGTCTTTCATACACAAACACTATTAGAGGCATTGTGGTACAAAAAACAAAAGGGCTGAATCTGGAGTTAATGGATCTGCATTCAAATTCTGGCTCTGCTACTTACTTATGTGACTGTAGAAAAGTCTCCCCTTCTCTGGGACTCAGCTTCCTTATCTGTAAAATGGGGTGGGGGGGTTGGAAGAGCAAAAGCAAGGTCAAAATACAGCAGACAGAATTAGCTTTTCATGTGCTATCATCAGGGGAGCCAGGACACTGGCTTTTGGGACCTTAAGCAATTTCCCTAGCCTATCTTCTAACCTCATCACTACACCGACTTCCTGCCCTGGAGTCTACTCCGGTCTAGACTACCCTGGAGAGATCCTCCACCTGTCCCTAGCTTCAGCAACAACACCACAGATTTATATTATCACTGGGATAGGACTGTACAAAGCTACATTTGTTGGACTAGATCCAGCTCATGATGAGGGAACCTCAGACACCAGATCTCTTACCATCTGAACCATATCAATGAATAGGGCACTGGTACCTGGTCCGATCTCCCTTCTTCCTTAATGCTTGCAAAAGAATTAATGATACACCCTGCCATTCTCAGGACTCTTGGGTGGAATCTCCATTCCCAAGGTAGGAGAGGAGGAGATGGGGATTTGCTAGCCATCCTCTCCTAATTCCACCATATATGTATGTGTGTATATATGTATATGTGCCATATATGTATGTGTATATATATATACATATATATATATATTTTTAGGCATTTGGGGTTAAGTGACTTGCCTAGGGTCACACAGCTAGTAAGTGTCAAGTTTCCTTGGTCTGGTTTAGGTAAAGATGAAGTTCAGGCTCCACCTGACCATTTTTTCATCTTCATATACCCTACTTTCTTTTTCTTTTCTTTTTTTGGTGAGGCAACTGGGGCTAAGTGACACAAATACAAAATACAATACAAATTGTAATACAATACAATTTGTAAGTTGAATACAAAACCTACAGCTTCCTGAACAAAAATTACTGCTCCTTCCCTGCTGTCATTCCCAGCCCTCTCTTTTCCATCCACCTCAGCCATAACCTTCTCAAGTTCCCACCCAATTCTCTCTACTTCCATTGTGCCCCCTGGAAATCTATTGTATTGCTAACAGATTTATTCTAGACCTTTCCCTCCTACACTACTTTCATCTTCTGGAGTTTGCAGTAACTTTTTCTGTTTCCAGAAGATGCTGTTCACTCTTTCTAGTACTAGATATACCTTATCATACCCCTTGCTTGACACACTGAACCAGTAGTGAGAGCTGTTCCCTACTGCCACTTATGGGTCATCCCCTGCCACCGTCATTAAGCAACCTTTTTCTGCTTTGAGATTCACTTCATCCAAAATACACCATAAAAAAAAATCCCAGGGGGTAGTTGTCTAATGGTTTTCTCTCTACACTCTCATCCTTGATGATCTTATCTGCTCCCATGGGTTCAACTGTCATCCCTATGCAGTTGACTCAAAGAGCTATTATTTATCCATCCTTAGTCTATCCCCAGAGCTCTACTCCTACATCCCCAACTATGGCGCATGTTGGGGGCAGCTAGGTGGCACAGTGGATAGAGCACTGGACCTGGAGTCAGGAGGACCTGAGTTCAAATCTGGCCTCAGACACATAAGACTCACTGGTTGTGTGACTCTGGGCAAGTCACTTAGCCCCAATTGCCTCACCAAAAAAAGAAAAGAAAAAGAAAGTAGGGTATATGAAGATGAAAAAAGGGTCAGGTGGAACCTGAACTTCACCTTTACCTAAACCAGACCAAGGAAACTTGACACTTACTAGCTGTGTGACCCTAGGCAAGTCACTTAACCCCAAATGCCTAAAAAATATATATATATGTATATATATATGTACATATATATATACATATATATACACACACACACATACATATATGGCACATGTCTAAGGTCTCCCCAAAGTGAGGAGTAAAAGATATTCAATGTATAATATGAATCAGGTATGAGACAGGTACTTATTTCCTATACACGAAAGAAATGCCAAACATAAAAGACTCACAATATGCGATTACAGAACAATTTAAAACAGGACTTGGTAGCTAATTTATGACCATTCTTACAATTTGCTGGGAGGATGATACTTAAACTTCATCAAAATATAAAGCAGTTTGAAAAACTACTGATTAGGCCTTTTATATCTCACCTCAGTTCTGCACTGTCTCCCTATCTTCTGACAAACTGGGCCAGAGGCTTGGGCTCTTCATTTTGCAGGTGGCCATCTTCTCTGATTAAGTTTACTACCACTGGAACCAACCAACTTCATTCACTCAATGTACCCAGAACCTCCAGACCTCTTGAACTCACGAGGTTGTCTCCAATCCTGACAAGTGATGCTCAATCAGCTACTCAGGAAAGAAAATACAACATGGAAAAGGCAGCCAGGTGTCTAAGCAATGCACCCCAGGGGAATCCTCCTAATCTAGCTACTGCCATGAAGCCAAGATGGAGAAGGACCAGCCCATCCCTGGCCCATTGCTAGAAATCTCAGTTCTATGATGCCAACTGGAGGGTGGAAGAAAGAGAGAGAGAGAGAGAAAGAGAGAGAGAGAGAGAGAGAGAAGCCACTAGAAAGAGCCTCTCCTTTTAATTTACATGAGACCTCACCCCCTTGTTGCTATCCTGGGTGAAAGACCCAAGAACCACCCAGGGCTATCTCTGCCACTTCAAAGTGACAAGTCTTTTCAGGACTGGTCTATCATAAGGGATCAGCCAGGGAGGTCATCATCTCCAAAAGATCCAAGCACTTCGTCACCATTTCCCTAGAGTCGCTAGAAGTTTCCAGGAGGGTTCTTAGAGGACTCTCCCTGTAATCACCCCCTCTAGACCAGTTCATCCTCCACTACACAGAGCAGAAAGATGAGGCAGAGACAAGCTGGGCTTCCCTTCCACTGTGCTGAAAAGGTGAACTCCCTACCCAGGTAGGGAGCTAAAGTCATGGATCCGGGATCCTGCCTGGGTATAGAAAGGCCTTCAGGGCACTTCAGGGGGAACCAAAGAAAGAAAAGGCAGGCTGTTGTCCCAGGCTGGCCCTAAATGAAACAGTGGACCTTCCAGAAAGGTCTAGAAAAAATTAAGTATCCCTTTCTGGCTCTTTACCCAAATCTTTCAGGACTTCTTCCCTCACCTCCTATCCTTGAATCTAGTCTTCTCTAGATGCCTCTACCTCCTGTCTCAGAGGAAGATGAGCCACAGGAGCTTAGATTGGGGAGCAGGCTTATCCATTTTCTCCTCTAAATCCCTCATTTTGTGGAGGAGGAAGTTGAGGCCCAGCCTTAACTTGCCTTACGTCATAGAACAAGTTGTCAGGACTCAAATACAGATCTGCTGAATCCCCAGACCAGTTCACTTTTCACAACAGCTGTCCATAATCTCATTTACAAAAAGAAGTTAGGGACTTCATATGCTAGAAGCAAAGAGAGTGTTGGACTGGGAATCAGAGGACCTGAGTTCAAATCCAGCCTCAGATACTTACCAGTGGTGTAACCCTGGGCAAGTTCATTAACTTCTGTCTGCCTCAGTTTCCTCAACTGTAAAATGGGAATAATACTATCACCTAGTTCCCAAGGTTATTGTGAGGATCAAATGAGACAATATTTGTAAAACATTCAGCATGGTATCTGGCATGTAGTAAGCTATTAATAAATGCTTGCTCCCTCCTTCCTTCCTAGAAGTGTGACCCTGGGCAAGTCATTTAACCTCTCTCAGCCTCAGTTTCCTCATCAGTAAAATGAGGACAATAATAGCCCTTACCTCCCAAGCTTGTGAAAATCAAATGAGATAATCGATGTAAAGCGCTTTACAAACTTTTAAGTGGTATATACATGCTTGTTATTATTATTCTCCCTTCCCTGGGGGGTATCTGCATTTTAAAATAAAAGGTAGCAGCTAATCCAAAGGAAAGGCTCCCTAATGGTAAAATTTCAGGACCCCACTGAGAGATATTTTTGAGTTCAAGGCTGTTTCCCAAGGCTCCTCACATCACACCGCCCACACCACCTTCGCGTCGGATTGGCCCTAGTCTCTGCACTTGGGGAGCTCTTGAGAAGAAATTTAAGAACTCTTAAGAACACATTTATGGAATAATGTATCAACAAGCATTGATGAGTTGAGCTGCATCACAGGCTGAGCAGACACGAGGAGGGAGCCCAGAGCACACAAAAGCTATCCAGCTGGGGTAGATCACAGGCTCAACTGCTTTGCACGAGATGCCTGCTAGCAAAAATTTGTGCATCACTAAAGGATGGGATGGAAAGGTTTAACTAGGGGAAAGGCAGCTGGACCAGGAGCCAGGAGGCCTGGATTTAAGGCACTACTTTGGTTACTAACCAGCTGTGTGAACCATAGCATGCTTGTGGATCTGAGGGGAACGTTAGAGGTGGACAGGAGCTTCCAGAACAAGGAGAAGAGAAAGAGAAAGAGCCAGGGCCAGAACCTCCACCTTCCCATTCCTAGGCCAGCGCTCTTCCCACTGCTCCAAGGAAATAAGTCACCCTTTTTGGCGACTCAGTTTCTCCCTCTGTAAAATAAGGAAAGTAGACTTAGAGATAGAGGAAACCCTCAAAGTCATCAAGTCCATCCCCCTTCCCCCTGCCACCATTTTACAAATGAGGAAACTAAGCCTTAGAGAAGTTAAATGATTTGTCCAAGGACACACAACTAGTACATGTCAGAGACAAACTGAAGTTTGTCCTTCTGGTTCCAGGTCCATCTACTACACCATGGATTGGGTTAGACTATCCCTAAGGTTCCTAGAGTATGTAATTCTGATTCTGTACCTGGTCCCTGATAGAATTATAGATCAAGAGCAGGCAGATACCTATTCCAAAACATTCATTTTACAGACAAGAGAGAGATGATTGAGAAAGAAAGGTTAAATTAGGGGCAGGTAGGTGGCACAGTGGATAGGGCTCCAGCCTTGGAGTCAAGAGGACCTGAGTTCAAATCTGGCCTCAGACTTTTGACACTTACTAGCTGTTTGACCCTGGGCAAGTCACTTAACGCCAATTGCTTCACCAAAAAAAAAAGAAGCAAAAAAAAATTAAAAATTAAAAAAAAAGGAAAAGGAAATTACTTGCCCAAAGTCAACCAGCTAATATGTATGCTGGGGGGAAAGGAAGGAAGGGAATTTGAACCCACATCTTCTGATTCCAGGGGCAGTACTGCTTCCCCTCTACCACAGACACATACTTGCAATTATAGGAAGGGTTTGTATGTGAAGCCAGAGGACCTGAGTTCAAGTCTTGTTCTCTGCCATTGTGTGATTTGGTGCAAATCATTTCCCATCTTTAGGAAATTTTTCCCTCATATTCCAGGGCCTCATTTTCCTTAGTTATAAAATGGAGGGGGTGGTCCTTCTAATTCTGTTATTTCTACAACTGCTTTAACCAACACAACACTCTTCCCTTCTTGGTTGGGAGGGGGCTTGCCCAGGATGAGCTACTCAGAAAGGGCACAGCTTCTCCCCTCTTTATCCCTGAGCTGACTTCTTCATTATTTGGTTGCCAGCATCTCCTGGTTTAGGTCTAGCATCCTGGACTTGGAGTTAAGGAAGTCTGGGTTCAATTCTACCTCAGACACTTTGACCATGGGCAAGTCATTTTCCCATTCTGAGCTCCAGTTTCCTCATCCGTAAAATACGGATAATACTAGTACCCACTTCACAGGGTTATTGTGAAGCTCAAATGAGATAATTGATGAAAAGCAATCTGCAAACTTTAAAGCCCTATATAAATGTCAGCTATTGTTATTATTGACTATAATGTGCTCAAAGGCCCTTCTGGCTGAAAAGCTCTAGCGTATGTGTTTTCCCCTACCTGCACTCAGTTAAAGCAACTGACCTTGTCCAGCGCAGGAGGGAGGAAGGCCCAATGAGCTTAGTCCAGGACCTCAATCAGGTAGCTCAGTCCTGCACTCTATTTAAGGGGTTGGGGGAGAGGGTGGAGAGGGAGACTTGCCTATTGGAAAAGGGACAGAGGTTCATCGCCCTGCTGCCCACTGCCCCCGCCCCACCTCAGCAATTTCCCTAAAAGTGTGCTCATGCTGCGTCAGACAAATCTCAGCAGCGATTGACTGGGTTTCAATCAGAAACCTATCTTCCTTTAAGGACTGCCTTTGGATAAAAGCAGAAAAGGTAACCTGCAATCTAGCTCTCCAATGCCAAGCAATAATGGGGGAAACAGCAAACGAATCCTCCAATCCCTCTGTCCTTCACCTCCCTCCCTCACTCCTCAGTCTCAGGGGTAGGGGGGGAAGCACCCTTGTGCCAGACCACATGGAGGTACAACATCAAGCCTCAGTAAGGAGGAAAAGGAGGGAGCCCCCAACCACTGTCCCCCTAAAACACAGACCATTCTCTGTTTACAATTCACCTATGAGTCTGACAGATGACCTCTAAGACCAGAAACTATGATCCTAGGAACAGTTATGAAGTTTCTACCAGCACATAGTAAGAAGGTGGTTGTTTTTTACTAGACTTCTGATCTCCTTGGTGTAGCAACCTCTCAGGGAGGAATACCATTTCACCACTTTGATGCCTACTCAGTGGCTTCTAATCTTAGAGAGTCACCTGGAGTCACTGAGAGGTAAAATCCATCAGTAATTCAAGAAACGTTTACTAAATGCTTATTACTGTACAAGGCTCTGGGAATGCAGGACCAAAAAAAAAAAAAAAAAGCAAGGCAGTGCCTGCCCTCAGGGAGCCTAAAATCTAAAGGGGAAGACATAGCTGTTGTGGTTCATCCTCTTGGAAGGGGACCAATGACATCACAGAGTGATGTCTTAATTCATGGGTAAACTGGACTTAAGTGACGCAGAGATGCCCAAAGTCATCAGCCTCACTTTCTCTTCCAGAGTCACTGAAGGCCAGTAGCCAGACAAAAGTCAAAATGACTGGCAATGGCACAGGATGCAGTGTGTGATGAGGGGTTCATGGAGGACCTCTGGTGTGACAGCTGCTGAGCCCTTTTCAGGGCTGCTCATCCACCTTTGGTGTCCACTTTCACCCAATTCTCTCACCTGTGGCTCCAAGAAGCTGGAGCACGTGCAGCACTGGCTACACCCAGGTAAAACTGTCTTGGTAGATGGGCTAAACCAGGTTGAGGGTAACCAATGGGCCTCAAACCCATCAATGATTTGGGAGACGTCTACCCCAAGCATGTGAATACTTCCCCCAGTTGTAATGGACAGATGAGAAGAATTTATTCCAATGACCATGAAAGCGGCTGAAGCAGGTGCTTTGGTCAGACTTGAGCTTGGTCAGATATTGTTGAAGAATATTCCTTCATTCTCGAAGAGAACCATGATGTCAGGGGGGTGATGCCATGACAGGCAAGTGAATTGGATTTAAGTGAGGGAGGGCTGTGCAAAGTCACCAGCCTCAATTTCTCCTCCAGAGCCATCTGGGTCCAGTGGCAAGATATAAATCAGGATGACTGGTGATGGACCAGGATGCAGTGGGACACCTTGGCCTTTTTAAGCTAAGGTCTTTAACAGGTCTCAGTTTGACTGAGGCAATGCCCATTCAGTGGTTAAGTCTAGGTAAGAAATGAGGCAGAGAATGGCCTCTTTACCTAGTCCAAAAAAAAACCTGAGAGAAGACCCTCAGAGTTTCTGGCCAAAATGGAAACAATTGTTATTTACATTCAATCCAAGCCAATCAGGACCCAAACAATTACCCAGTGGTGCTTGGCCTGGGACCTATTATTGGCCAATCAATGAGAGCCAGAGTGGTTTGAGTTTAAGGCATGGTCCTTAAGGGAAAAAAAAGGTTTCAGCATCAAAATTTACATTCCTTTGGGCAGAGCACCCACACATAAGGGTATGATACCCTATGTGGACAGAGGGAAAATAGAGAAAGAAAAGAAAAGAAGAAAGAAAGAAGGAAAGAAAGAAAGAGAGAGAGAGAAAGAAAGAAAGAAAGAAAGAAAGAAAGAAAGAAAGAAAGAAAGAAAGAAAGAAAGAAAGAAAGAAAGAAAGAAAGAAAAAGAAAGAAAGAAAAAGAGCTGTGTTGCCCAAGTGACCACTTCCAGTTGGGTCCCTGGTGGGGCAGCTCCTATTTCT
Source organism: Vombatus ursinus (assembly GCF_900497805.2). Classification (NCBI taxonomy): domain Eukaryota; kingdom Metazoa; phylum Chordata; class Mammalia; order Diprotodontia; family Vombatidae; genus Vombatus; species Vombatus ursinus. The sequence continues at coordinate 14,659,246 of NW_020954589.1, read as the reverse complement.
ACTCACAAAGGTTGTTGCTTGTCCTTTGTTCTCGAAGAGGACCATAACATCAGGGAGGTGATGCCATGATGTGCTGGTCAGACATTGAAGACTCCAACAAAGACATATAGGTCTATGCATATAAACCTATAGGTCTCGCTCCATTTTGTATCTGCTGCTCTGCCTGGTTTCAACTCCAAAGAACAAGTTGCCCCTCCCAGGTTAAGCTCATCATTTCTAACCTCCCCACCATACTACTAACCCAAGCTTTGATTGACACCACCTCTCTCAGCCTTCTCACCCCTCTGACTAGAGGGTGGATTACCAAACTCCTCCCAATACCTTCCTTTATAGAGGGCAGAAACTGAACTCTCAATTCACTCCACTCTGCATGGAGAACATGGTGCCCCTGCACTGGGTACCCCTACTATCCCTCCCCCACCTTTCCTGCTGCCTTAATGATTCGTCTTCCTTTTTAGATTGTAAGCAACTTGTGGGCAGGGATTATGTTTCTTTTTGTTAACTGCACAGTGCCTGGCACATAGTATGCCCTTAAAAGATGTTTATCAAATTGGATTGGCTATGTGAAACAGATGCATGGTAACCTTGGAGAGGAAAGGCATTTGCACAAAGTCACAAAAGCAAAATAGATGACAGGAAGATCTAGTACTCAGGTCTTCCTGATTCAAAGCGACATCATTAACCACCTATGCCTTGCTGTCCATCTATAGGAAATAAAAGATTTTTAAAATGACATAGAGTCCCCTTGATCTCAAAAAGCTTGTAATCCACAATAGCAGGTGAGGGAGAAATATAAGCTAGTATGCTAAGGGAAAGAATGCTTGGAACAGAACAAAGGAGGAGGAAGAGGGAGGGATTTGAGCCTCTGACCTGTCTCTGGGTAAAGATTGCACTGGGAATAGTTGGGGGTGGGGGCACTGTCATTGGGCATGGCCTCCATTTCGGTTGGGGAAAGATTTGGTAGGAAGCCAAGATTCTGATAAACCGCCAAAGTCAAACATCCTTTTGGTTAGATGTCAGAAATGAACCTCCCCTTGGCCAAATGAACAGCCCTGAGGAGCAGGGGTCATTCTTCAGAGGGAGAGACAGGCCTTTGCCCAGGCACCAGTTAGCACTGCCTCTTCCCTCTTTTATGCAAGAGGGAAGGAAGCAGTGGCCCAGAAAGAGGATCTCCAGCCCCAGTCCCCCTTCCTCCAACAAACTCCTGGATAGGTCTTCCTCCACACATGTGCACTCCCTCCTGATCTCCCCCTCTCAGGATCCTAGCTTCCATCCCTACTTAGTTTAAATTTTGTTGTTGTTCAGTCATTTCAGTATTGTCCAACTCTTCATGACCCTTTTTGGGGTTCTCTTGGCAAAGGCACTGGAGTGGTTTCCTTGCCCAGCTCATTTTACAGATGAGGAAACTGAAGCAAACCAGGTTAAGTGACTTGCCCAGGGTCACACAGCTAGTAAGTGTCTGAGGCTAGTAAGTGTCTAAGACTCCAGGCCTGGCACTCTATCCTGTGTCTCCTAGTTTACCCCAAATTAATTCAAATTACTACCTGCTCCCCTCCAACCCCACCCCACTCATCAGCTGCTACTGTCTTCCACTTCCCCAATTTCTTTGTATTTCCCTTGTATATATTTTGTGAATACTACATATACTTACATGTATATATAGTATCTTCCCTATAGAATATATTCTTCTTTAGGGCAGCGATTGTTTCATTTTTGGATTTGTATCCCTAGCACACACAGAGTAGGCACTTAAGGAAAACTTGCTAATGAACGCACTCACACAAGCACACACACACACACACACACACACACAATTTGTGTAGTGGAAAGGGCACTAAATTTTAAAAAATGGAAGAATTATATCCAGATTCTGCCAATAATTTGCTGTGTGACCTTGGGCATGTCACCGCCTACTCCCTCCTCCTTCACCACCACCACCACCAGTCTCTCTCCCCTCCAGATGAATGTAAGCTCTTCCAGAGCAGGAATTGTTCCTGCAATATGCACAGTGCATACTGCCTGGGCACATAGTAAGTGCTTTAGAAATATTTGTTGATTCATTGATTGTTTCCCTCCCTGAGCACCACTCTCCTTCTCTGTAACACGAGGGCATTGAACCAGATTGTTCTTCAGCTTTCAGGACAGTGGTCCCTGGGTTCTCCTGACAAGGGCAAGGACAGACATTGAACCACAGCCAGATCGAGCTGCTTCCCTACTAGAAATGGGCAGTTTTCCCCGTCCCCTCCCGGCTTCAAGGAGGCCCTGATTCCAGCTCAGTGGGGTTGCCAGCGGGGAGCGGGAGCAGAGGCAGCAGCGTCATACCCAAACTGGTAAATAATGCATGCATCTTGGGTTGCTTGCAGCCTGACAAAAGCAGGTAGTGTATCAAAGTAATATCGTGCAGCGGATTGCAGTATAATAGCAGTAATTTAGTGCCCCGTAGGTGAGCGGAGATTCAGAGAGGATGAGGGCCTGTGCTCCTCGCTGACTGGCAAGGTGACTGGCGCGGCTGTTCCAGGTTTGACCTCTGGATTCCTTCCAAGCTAAGTGGAACCATAAAAAATTCAGAAGACCATGCTGTCTCCTAGCAAATGGGTTGCGGGCGGAGAGATTTTATTATATATCTGGATGGGTAGTGAGCGATGAGGCCCTCACACATGAGCATCCCTGTTCCTATGCAAGCTCAAGCAGGGGCGTATCTCCTGAAGATCATCAGCCTGCCCCACTGAGGCTACTTAGGCCATGGAGAGGCTTGGAGAGGTTTCTGGGGGCTCCCTGCAAGGGCAGAAGGGGGAGTTTTCATTAGGACTAAAGCCCAACGCTTGCTGAGAGATTAGATTTGTATCTCAGGCAAGCTCCTTGACAGCAATCTATCAGTCCTGAGGGGGATCTCCTACCCTGAGCCCTGCACCTTCCACCCTTTCCCCTCCACCTCCCCACTCTCCACCTTCCACCTCCCACCCTCCATCCTTCACTCTCTACCCTCCGCTTCCCATTCTCCACCTTCTACCTTCCACCCTCTATCCTCTGTTTTCAGCCTTCTACCTTCAATTCAATACCTTTCACCCTTAAACCCCCAATCTTCCATTCTGTACTCTAGATACCCCATTCTCTATTTTTCACCCTCCTTTATTTACTCTCTGCCCTCCATTCAGCAAGCACCCTGCACCCTGCACCCACCACTCTCCACTCTCTACTCTCCATGTTCCAATCTTCACCTTCTACCCTTCTTCCAATATCCTCCATCCTTTATCATCCACTTTCCATCCTTTGACTTCTATCTTCTTCTATTTACCCCTCCTCTATCTCCTACCCTCCATTCTCAGCCGTCCACCCTCTATCCTCCTCCTTTTCCTATCTACCACAAAAGTTTAGGGTATTAACATTCCATCCCAGGTTTGGCTGGTACTGTTGTGTCTCTCCCCTTTCCTCCCCCCCCCACCCCATAATCATGGAAGTCATTCTGGGGTGGAGAGATGATAGCAGGAAATGTATTTTCAGGCTCCCTATGATCTTCTTGATCAGAGACAGCTGGAAGCATCTGAGCTGTATATTCCCTCTGAGCTCTAAACATGGTGACCTGGAGGGTGATAATCATTAGCCCTTCTCAGGGAAGACAAAGGAAATGGGGAAAAGAGAAAGCAACTTATCTAAAGATCTGCAACACTGTCACATTGCATTAACTAAGAGCTTGGTGTGTCTTTCAATGGGTGTATGTGTCTGTCTGTGTGTATGTATGAATGTGCACATATATATACATATACATATATTTAATATGAATGTTTCTGGGATCCATAGGGGTATGTGTATACATGTGCATGTGTGTATATATATATATATATATGTGTGTGTGTGTGTGTGTGTGTGTGAGTGCATATAGGATCTGTGAGTATATGTGTGTCTATCTGTGCATATATATTT
>NW_020954589.1:14513513-14655315 GCF_900497805.2 Vombatus ursinus | reverse complement strand
TGTGAGTATATGTGTGTCTATCTGTGCATATATATTTTATATACATATATAATATGAATGTGGATAGGGTCTATGGGTATATGTATGTGTCTGTGTGCATGGGTTCTATAGATATGTATGTGCATGTATGCATATATATGAATGTGTATGGGGTCTATAGGTGTGTATATGCATATATACATACATATAAAATACATGTGTAGTTTATGTGCATGTATAAAATAAATATGTATTAAATACATATGTTATATTGTACAGATAGAAAACACACATTTATGTATATATATATATATATATAAATAAGCACATCTTTTCTGTGCAGTACAGTGGTTTTGAAGTGCTGGATTTGAAATCAAATAACCTGGGTTCAAATCCTGATTCAGTCATTCATTAACCTGTGATCTTGAGCATTTCTTCCCCTCTCTGCATCTCGCTTCCCAACCCCCCTCCCCTAAAATGAAGGAGTTGGATTATGTGACTTCAAAGGTCTCTTTCAGCTCTAAATCAGTGCTCCCCTCTAAATGTCTCTGAGCGACTTTGTGTCTGGCACACAGTTGGAGTTTAGTACACATTTATTGACTGACTGAGGGTGATCTTTGTGTTCATAGAACCATGGAATGGCAAGAGCTAGAAGGGGCCTCAGAGAGCATCCAGTCCAGCACTCTCATTTTACGTGTGAGGAAACTGAGGCACAGAGAGAAGGAACTTGTCTACGATCACATGACTGAATGGTGTCGGAGTTAAAACTAGAACCTGAGTTAACTAACTCTGCCCAGAGTCCTTTTCACTGAATTCTGACCCTCCCCAACCCTTACCTTTATCAAGAGTCTGGCTCCCTTCCCCCGCCAGTGCCTATTTTTCCGTGAACCCCTTCTCTCCCACATACACCATGTCTTCTGATGAGGATGCATCAGGGTACAGCAGAAAGTATGCTGGATTTGTAGCCAGAAGACTTGGGTTACAATGCCAGTTTTTCCACTTGGGCAAACCTCTTTACTTTCTCGAGGCCAGCATTTCCTCATCTGTAGAATGAAGGGTTTGGACTAGCGGCCTCTAAGATCTCTTCCGACTCTAAACCCGAGTTCCTAGGACATAATACAACCCTTTCTCTTAACAGATGGGGAAAGTGAGGACCAGAAAGGTTGTAATTTACCCAAGGTCGCATAAATGGCAAAGAATGGCTTTGAACTTGGGTCATAGGATCATAGAGCTGAAAAGGATCTCAGAAACCACCTAGCCCAACCTCCTCATTTTACAGATGAGGAAACTGAGGCCTCTAGAGGTTCAGTGATTTGCCCAAGTCTGAGTAAGTGGTAAAGCCAGGATTTGAACCCCTATTCTCTGATTCCAAGTTCAGACCTCTTTCCTCTGACCCACCACTATCTCCTCAAGCATTTTGAAAGGTTACCAGGTAGAAGTGAGGCTAGCTTTGTCCTGCCCGACCCCAGAGAGCAACGTACTTGGCATGTGTGGAATTTAGAAGCAGCTCCATGTAAGGAAGATCTTTCTAACTAGCATTGTCCAGCATCTGAATAGGCTGCCTCCTGAGGTTGTGAGCTCTCTGTCACTGGCGGTGCTTCAGGAGATACTGAATGTTCACTGGTCAAGGATGCCAGGGAGCAATGTCTGCATTGGAGACATGGGTAGGACTGGGGGTCCTCTGGGGCCCCTTCCAGCTCAAATTTCTATAATGCTAAGATAACTGGATTTCTGTAACGCTGTGAGAACTGGTTATCAGACAAACCAGGGAAGAGGAGCCAGCCACTACGACTTTCCAGGGAAGATCACAATGGAGAGAGTAAATTCACACCGTTTTCTTACTGGTGGCAAGTGACAGATCTGTCTGCATCTCTGTTGGCGCCTACTCCCCGCGCCCTCCCTACTTCCCCATGCACTCTCCTCCCCCCACTCTCCCCCTCCCCAGGAAAGGCGAAGAAGTGTCAGCTCAGCTGGGCGACAAGCAGGCAGTGCTACCAGCCCCTTGTGTCTCTTTGAGTGACAAAATCCCGGAGAGACTGAAGAGCCTTTAATTACACACAGGGGTTTGGGGGGGGGGCTGCATTGCAATTTCTCATCTCTCCCTCCCCACCCCAGGAGACAGCGAGGAAATTTCACACCCTAGCGAGCGCAGTTCCAGCTTTTTCCTTCTTGGATGCCAGCCTGAGGTTAAAAAGCTGGGACTAGGGACACACGCGCTCACGCATCCTTCTCTGGGCTCCCGATTTCCTGATTTTGAAATTCACAGCATGCATCTTAAAGACCTATAATCTGCTGTTCCTAGGCTTTCTGGAGCAATCAATGGCTCTGGCTCTAATGCACTGCAGCGCCTTCATGAACTGGGGGCCTCCCACTCCCCTTTGCTCCCCCCACCCACCCCTCCCTGCCCCAGCATTAAGAACTCCTAGGAGGGAAGGAAGGTGAGAATGGCATGGGAAGAAAATAAAGGAGGGAGGAAGTCCAACGTAGTGAAATAGACCTTCCCTGGGAGTCGGGATGTTCGGATTATCCAATCAACCAATAAGTATTGATTAAGCAACTACTGTGTACTAGGCATTAGGAATAAAGATAAGGATAGGAATAAGGACTGGAAATTCCCTCTACCAATGTGGATGGGCACTTTCTCTGCCAAGTGTGGTGTTAGAGAATTGTATCTAGCACTGAAAGGTTAAGTTATTTACGCAAGATCACCCAGGCACTAGGGATACAAAGGCAAAAAGGAATTAGCCCTTGCCCTCAGGGAATTTACATTCTATAGGTCAAGGGTTCTTAATCCAGAAAATGGGAGTAGGGGTGGAGAATTATGTGTCTATTTTCACTAACACATGTATTTAGGGGAAGGGATTGTTGGTCAGAAAACCCCTGTCCAATTAATTCTCTGTAACCCAACCAAGTTAATGTAATCACAAAAAGGTAAGGGGCAGGTAGGAGAGAAGTTAATGTGTTAAGCAAAGTACAAAGATGTGTCTTTGCCCTTTTCTCTCCTTTTTTGTTGTTCAGTCATGTCTGACTCTTTGTGACCCCATTTGGGGTTTTCTTGGCAAACATATTGGATCAGCTTGCCATTTTCTTCTCTAGCTCATTTTACAGATGAGGAAGCTAAGGCAAATAAAGTTAAGTGACTTTCCCAATCACTTAACTGAGCAGGGTCACACAGCTAGGAAGTATCTGAGGCCAGATTTGAACTCATGAACATGAGTCTTCCTGATTCCAAGCCCAGAGTTATGTCCACTATACCATCTAGCCCTCCTCCCACCCTCCCACCCTTAAAGGGTATGAATTTTCCTCCGATAGAATTGGAGAATAACTTGTTATTGCCTGGCAAAAGATTAACGACGCTCCTAGTGGTTAAATTGGCAAAGATGCCAAACGTTGGGAATTAGTCAATGTTAGAGGTTTTGTAGAAAGACAGACTAAATCTAGTGGAGTTGTGACTTGGTTCAACCATTCTGAAAAAAAACTTTGAATCATGGGAATAAAGGGACTCAGAGATCCCATTGCAAGGCGTAGACCTCAGAGGTCAATGACTTTAGACAAAGATCCCATTTATACCAAAATATTTATAGTAGCACTTTTGTAATAGCGAAGAACTGGAAACAAAAGCAGATGTCCATTGATCTGGGAATGTCTAAACAAGCTGTGAATGTAATGAATACATACATGAATGTAATATAGTATGACTGTGCTGTAAGAAACAATCAACATGGCGAATACAGAGAAGCACGGGAAAACATATGAACTAGTGCAAAGTAAAGTAAACAAAAACCAGAAAAACAATATACACAATGGCTGTAGCACTGTAAGCAGAAACAATAACAAAACAACTGAAACTAAATGCTGTGAAATTATAATGACCAAACTTGGCTCAAAAGAAGAGATGTGAAAACTCTTTTCGTGTTGTTTTTCAGTTGTGTCCAACTCTCTGTGAGCCCCTTTGGGGTTTTCTTGGCAGAGATATGGGAGCAGTTTGCAATTTCCTTCTCCAGCTCATTTTACAGATAAGGAAAATGAGGCAAACAGGGTGAAGTGACTTGCCCAGGGTCACATAGCCAGTAAGTGTCTGAGGGTGGATTTGAACTCAGGAAGAAGAGTGTTCCTGACTCCAGGACCAGCATTGTATCCACTGCACCACCTAGCTGGCCCTAATTGTGTCTACTGACTGACTATTAAAGATCTATTAGGGGCAGCTAGGTGGTACAGTGGATAGAGCACCAGCCCTGGAGTCAGGAGGACCTGAATTCAAACCCAGCCTCAGACACATAACACTCACTAGCTGTGTGACCCTGGACAAGTCACTTAACTCCATTGCCTAGCCCCCCCCCCCCAAAAAAAAATACAAGATAATTTTTTGGCTGGGGTAGTCAAGTGTCACTAGCTGATGGGGGAATAAGGAAAGGACTCTAGAGGATAAGGTACTTGAACTGAGCTTTGAAGGAAGCTGGGGATTCTAGGTGGAAGATTAAAAATGAGCTCATTCCACGCATGAGGAACAGCTTGCACAAAGACATGGGCACATGAGATGGAATGTCATCTGCGAGCAGATGCAAAAAAGTCAATTTAGCCAGACCATAAAAATGCAAAAAAAAAAAAAAAAGAAGAAGGAAGAATACCTAGAAAGGTAGGCTGGAGTCAAGCTGTGAAATGCCAAGCACAGAAGAGTTTGCACTTGATCATAGAGGTAATAAAAAAACACTGGAATTTGCTGGAAGCAGCTAGGTTCTGTAGCAGATGTGCTGGACTGGAAGTCAGGAAGCCCTGAGTTCAAATCCTGCCTCGAACACGAGCTGTATGACCCTTGGCGAGTCACTTAACTTCTCTTGGCCTCAGTTTCCTCATCTGTAAAATGGGGATAATAATGGCACCCATCTCCCAGGGTAGTTATGAGGATCAGATGTGACAAGTACTTTGTAAACTTTAAAGCATGATAGAAATGATAGTGATGATTATTGAGCCAGGGAGGGACATGGATAGGGATTTTAGGAGCAGTCTTTTGGTAGAGATATAGAGGGATGGATTAGAGAGGGTGAGAGGTTGTTTCAATAGCCCAGGCAGTGAGATGATGAGGATCTAGGATGGTGGCTCTGGGAACAGAGAAGGGGACAGATACAGACAAGGGACAGTGACAAGGTGACAATGATGAATGAATGGATACACTGTGAAGTGAGGGAGAGTGGAGAGTGGAAGACGACAAGAGTTTGAGGCTTTATACCAAATAACTAGAAAACCAGCGTCACCCTAAACAGAAATAGGAGAGTTTAGAAGGGGAATGGGCTGTAGGGGGAGGAGGCGGAGACAGTTAAGGAGGTCTGTTTGGAGGAGGAGGAGGAGAAGAAGAAAGGAGAAGAAGAAGAAGAAAAGAGGGTACAGAAAAAGAGCCTTGAGTAATAACCATAGTTTAGGGGATGTGGATGTGTGACCTTCATAGTCTAAAGCATAGATTATTATCCTCATTTAATAGATGGAGAAACTGAGGCAAGTCATTTCCTTTCTCTGGTCCTCAGTTTCCCTCATCTGTAAAGTGGACTAGATGACTAGAAAGATCTCCCCTAGCTTAAGAGTTTTAGTCCTGACCATTCTAGGATTCTAAGAAACTCTCTTCCGTTCCACAATCAAAAGTGGAGTTCCAGACATAGCTCTCTGGTGTCAGCAGGAGAAAGGAGGCATGCCTACAAGGTGAGGGCCATCTGTTGAGCACTGAGGGTCCCTTGATTCAAGGAGCTATCTCTGCACCCTGAGCCTCATTTTCCAACTCCCAATAAGCCCCGTCACCACATGGGCTCAGAATGGAACAATCAGTCTCTTGGCACCCAAGTCCACACTTAAAGTGAAAACATGCAAGGCTGGTCTAGGGAAGTCAGGCTCCCTCTGGAGTATGAGTGGGGAGCTGAAGTATGGAGCATGCTGAGTCAGATGCATCCTGTCCCTTGCCCGCTCTTCACGTGGAGTAGTTCAGCATTTCCTCACCATCAACCAATCCTACTCTCAATGCCTCTGAAAGACACCAATGAAGACAATACTAGTAGCACAGTGTTTTGCACCCAGTAGGTGCTTAATGGATATTTGAATTTTAATCAATAAGCCACATGCCACAAACATACCAGGGAAAGTCTAGCTTCCATTTCTTCCCTCTAACAATACTTACTCCAATGCCAAAAAAGTTTGGGAATTCACACACAACTTTTTCATTACAGCCACACACACCAGTGCAGTGGAGAGACCTCTAGATCTAAAGTCAGGAAGACCTGAGTTCAAATCCAGCCTCAGATATTTACTAGCTGTGTGATCCTGGGCAAGTCACTTAACTTTGGTCTGCCTCAGTTTCCTCAAATAAGAATGATAATAGCATCTACCTCCCAGGGCTGTTGTAAAGATCAAATGAGATAATATTTGTAAAGAGCCCAGCACAGTACCTGGAATACAGTAGGAGCTTAACGAATGCTTGTTCCTTCTCCTCCACACACAACTTATCTGTGAGGTAATCTTACCCATTCTAAACCCATTGGCTTTTTAGTGAGTGCCTACTATTTTATGTTGTGGTCCTTAACGACTTAAAGGGAATTTAACCCAAGAAACAGACAGACTCATGATAATAAAGCAATGAAACAGACAGTATGGTCTGTCGTAGAAGGGGAGGATCAGGGTCAAAACCAAAAAATACTGACTGAAGAGGACAGGGGAGCACCAGTAACAAGGGAAAGACACAACCAAGGAGTCACAGGACCTCAGGCAGGATGGTACTTAGGCCACAGAAGGGGAAAGGAAGGAATCAGAAATGATCCTCAGCACACCCAGCTCCACCAAGCTCTCTGTCACTCTACCTCATCTATGCTAAAAGCCTTGGTCAGAATCACCTTCATGCCCATGTGGTTCATGGAAGTAGCTGAAGGTTGTGGGTTTGAGTTGGGGTAAGAGGGAGCCAGTGTTCTCCATCAGGAACGTCCAATTGGTTTTTCACCTCTGATGTCACAGGCAGGCAGACACTAGATACTGTCTAATACAAGAGACCCAGATGGTCTATACATTATACAGGGAGTATACACTTGGGGGTGTGGAGACTTCCAGAAAAGGACAGAAAGAAGGGGGCAGGTAGAAAGCCCACAGAAGAGAGCTCATTTGCTGCAAATGAGTTTTGGGGTCTCGAGCATATAGGCTTCTGACCTTTTCAACCATCACAGTGCTCAACATTGTTCTAGGGGATGGGGAGTGGGTTAAAGAGGGGTATAACCCAGTTGCCTCCCCTCAAGGAGCTTACAATCTAATTGAAGGGACAAGATGAGATACATGAAGCAATCAGAGAACACAGTGAGATGATCACTTATTATCAAATGCTTCCCAATGAGGTTCATGATTCAGAGGAAGGAAAGAAGAGATTATTTGGGAGGGAAAGCCAGGTGGAATGAGCTGGTCATGGAAGGTTTCATGAAAGATTATAGAGCAGGTTCCCCATCCTTGTCATAAAGAATCTTGACCTGGGAGGAAATTTACAGATGAGGAAACTGAGACCCATAGACGGGGCAATGGGGTGCCCAAAGTCATGCTGGTAATAAATAAAAGAACTTGGATTTAAGCCTACGTCCTCTGACTCTGTCTTACTCTCTTTCTACCGTATCATGAGATTAAGACCCTGATGCCTTCTTCCAGAGAAGTGTCCAATTTCTGTTGAGACATTTGGGTGGGCAGGATGAAGAAGCAGAGATAGGAGGACAGAGGGGATTCTTGTAGGATGGATGAGCAGAGACTTTTTTTTTCCTGACCTGTGATCTTATCTGTATAGAGAACTCCCAGTGAGAAAATTCCCTACAACAACGGATATTTGCAACTGCTATGCAAACTGTATAGCCCTGGAAAGTGACTTAACTGGTGGGTGCACCGCGGTGGTGAAGGCCTGAACATGGAGAGCCTGAAATGTCAGGCCAGAAACTTCAGATGTATTGCGATTGAAAACAGGGAGTCACTAATGGTTCTTGAGCACAGGAGCAACAGGAAGGAAAGGGAAGGGAAAAAGCATTTATATAGAACCTACTATGTGCCGGGTACTGTGTTAAGTGCTTTACTAATATTATTTCATTTGATTCTGCGAGGTAAGAGATGATACTATTCCCATTTTAAAGTTGAGGAAATTGAGGAAAACAGAGGTTAAGTCATTTGCCCAGGGTCACACAGCTAGTAAGTATCTGAGGCTGGATTTGAACTCAGGTCTCCTGACTCCAGGCCCAGCATTCTATCCACCTCACCACCTTGGTTGGTTGGTTTGTTGTTGTCCTTTGTTCTCAAAGATGAGCAAAATGGCATCACTATGTTAGAGTCAAATTATAGTGTGTCCGACTGTGCCCGATCAGACCAATACGACTCAGAATGTTCTACCACAGGTCAGTCATTAATGGTCCATGTGGACCTTAAGGGTGGATTCTCTAAATCTGCGCATTTCGCCTTTCTTTTGAGCTACTCCAATTGTGCTTTGCTCACAGAACACAGCACCTTCTCTGATCGTGGGCACGCCATGCTGAGCGGTCCTGGGCCAGGGTCTCCCATGTCACAAAATCACTTCCAAAGTTCTTGAGACCTTGAGAGTGTCCTTGTACTGCTTCTTCTGACCACCATGTGAACGCTTGCCCTGGGTGAGCTCCCTATAACATAGTCTCTTAAGCAAGCGTACATTTGGCACTTGAACGATGCGGCCAGCCCATCGGAGTTGTGCTCTCTGAAGCAGAGTTTGAACGCTTCACAGTTTAGTTTGAGAAAGGACCTCAGTGTCTGGTACAGGGGTGAGGAACCTGCGGCCTGGCCTTCCGGGTCCTCGGGTGTGGCCTTTCGGCTGAGTCCAAGTTTTACAAAACAAATCCTTTTATTAAGCAGATTTGTTCTGTGAAGTTTGGATTCAGTCAAGGGGCCGCACTTGAGGACCTAGAGGGTCACATGTGGCCTTGAGACCAGAGGTTTCCCACCCCTGGGCTGGTACTTTATCCTGCCAGGTGATCTTCAGAATCTTCCTAAGACAATTCAAATAGAAGTGGTTCAGTTTCCTGGCATGGCACTAGTAGACTGTCCAGGTTTCACGGGCATGCCACAACAAGGTCAGCACAACAGCTCTGCAAACCTTCGGTTTGGTAGTCAGTCTAATACCTCTTCTCTCTCACACTTTCCTTTGGAGCCTCCCAAACGTTGAGCTAGTTCTAGCAATATGTGTGTCAACCTCATTATCAATATGTACATCCCTGGAAAGTATACTGCCAAGGTAAGTAAACTTATCCACAGCATTCAAAACTTCTCCATTTGCTGTAACCAATGGTTCCACATATGGATAGCGTGGTGCTGGCTGATGGAGCACCTGTGTTTTCTTGGTGTTAATTGCTAGGCCAAAATTAGCACAAGCGGCAGAGAATCGATCCATACTTTGTTGCATCTCAGCTTCAGAGATTGCATTGAGTGCACAATCATCTGCAAACAAAAAAATCATGTGCCAACATTCCCTTCACTTTGGTCTTGGCTTGTAGCCTTTTCAAGTTGAGGAATTTACCATCAGGGCAACAACTGACGTTGATGCCGTGTTCATCCTCATAGAAGACATTTGACAACATGACTGAAAAACATCATGCTAAAAAGCATGGGAGCAAGCACTCAACCTTGTTTCACTCCATTGGTGACTGGGAAAGCATGAGAGCATTGTCCATCATCCAGAACCCAGGCAAGCACATCATCATGAAATTGACATACAATACTGATGAACTTCTCCAGGCAACCAAATTTTGACATAATTTTCCATGAGACCTCATGTCTGACAGTATCAAAGGCCTTGGTCAGCTCTACAGACGTTGTGCACAGACCTCTGTTCTGCTCCTGGCATTTCTTCTGGAGTTGTTGGGCAGCAAGCACCATATCTATCATTCCTTGGCACTTTCTGAAGCTACAATGGCTCTCAGGTAGATTTCCATCTTCCAGGTGAAAGATCAGCCTATGAAGGAGGACACACCTGTGATTGTCACAGGACCATCTATTTCCTTTACCTTTATGGAGATGGACAATGGAGGCATCCTTGAACTCCTGGGGGATAACCTCCTCTTGCCACATAACCTGGAAAATTTCACTCAGCTTCTGTATAAGCAATGGACCCCCATACACATACACATACACCTTGTAAATCTCAGCTGGAATAGAATCAGCACCAGGTTCTTTGCCGCACCAAAGGAGCCTAACGGCATTCAGTTGGAACTTCAGTTGGAACTTCAACCTGAAGTGAGCAGTCAATGGCTTCAGCATTGATTGATGATGGTCTGGTGAGAACATTATGGAAGTGTTCAGCCCATCTCTCTAGGATCATGTCCTTATCACTAATCAATGTGGCTCCATCAGCACTGAGTAGTTGAGATGCACCATAGATCTTTGGCCCATAAAGAACCTACAGGGCATCGTAAAAGCACTTTGAATTGTTAATATCAGCATAAAACTGAATTTGATCTGCCTTCTTACTGAGCCAAGAATTCTGCATCTCTCTAAGCTTCACTTGTACTTTAACTTTTGATGGAATTAGATACTGCCTTCCTAGAAATGGATGCTGGTAAACCTTGTGGAGTTCTCATTTTTTCATTTAGCAGTTTCTGAATTTCCTCATCATTTTCATAAAACCAGTCTTGATGTTTGCGAGTGTTCTGACCCAGATGAGCAAATGGAGTGCTGTATACCAAATCTCTGAAAGCTGCCCACTCCTTTTCTGCTTCACTGTTGCCAACTGTGTATTGGCTCAACTTTCCCTCCAAGTTAGCAGCAAACTGTTCCTGCTCAAAGAACTCTAATCTGTTGAATATAATTCTTCTGGTAGTCATTTTGCCTTGGGGCCACCACTTTTGTTGAATGTGAATATTCAGCTTGGAGATGATAACTATAACCTACACCAGCTTCATGGCATTTCCCCTTCACTGCAGCCACTCCAAAAAATGTGTGTATCCAGCTCTGACTTTGGTAAGCTGGCCTTCATTTGCCAGCCTGGTTTCACTCAGGGCTGCTATTTGAATGCGATGCCTGCTGAGTTCTATTGCAACAAGAGCTGTTTGTCTTTCAGGTCTACCAGATTTCATGTTGTCCATAAGTGTGGAATCATCTTTGCAGAAGTTTTTGTACATTTTTTTGTTTCAGCCACAAGGTAGGATCCCTGCCTATCATTGTAATCAGGCGAGGGTTGGTTAAGCAGATAATTTTTAGACCACCTCTTCTAGCCCTTTCCTCATCCCAGGAGGTGAGCAGTGAGATCCTTAAATGGCTGCTCAGACACCAGGGGGCTGTCAAATTCCACTGCTACTTTCAGTGAGAAGACGACCCTATGGCCTGGGCTACCTGTGTACAGGATTGTGACTACGGCTTCTAGTGTATATGCACCTGCTGCTTCATCACTTTCCTGTTGCCACAGGACTTTGAGATAGGTAACAATGATAAAATGATGGCAGCTAGGTGGC
Organism: Vombatus ursinus; assembly: GCF_900497805.2. NCBI lineage: Eukaryota > Metazoa > Chordata > Mammalia > Diprotodontia > Vombatidae > Vombatus > Vombatus ursinus. The sequence goes on along the minus strand of NW_020954589.1, from coordinate 14,643,871 downwards.
GCAATGGATAGAGCTCTGGTCTTGGAGTCAGGAGAACCTGAGTTCAAATCTGACCTCAGACACTTGATGCTTACTAGCTGTGTGACCCTGGGCAAGTCACTTAACCCTGGCTGCCTCACCAAAAAAAAAAAAAAAAAAGCAAAAAAAAAAAAGGTAAAATAATATGGGTGATGTCTTTTGATTCATGAGTAAATTGGATTCCAGAGTCATCAACAGTCCAGTGACAGGACCGAGTCAAGATGACTGAGGATATCTCGAAATACAGTGGATGACCTTGGCATCTTCAATGTGTCACCAAGCTCTAAGCGCTCCACAGAGCCTGCTCCAGCCGCCTTCATGGCTGTTGGAACAAATTGTTCTCATCTGCCCATTCCACCAGGGGAATCTTCACATGCTTGGGGTAGACATCCCCCTAACTCACCAAAGGGTCTGAGACCCCTCAGTTACCCTCAACCTGGTTTAGCCCGTCTACTGAAACAGTTTATCAGGATGTGGCTACAGCTTCTTGCAGCCACAGGTGAGAGGTAGATCAAGTGGACACCAGTGGTGGAAAGCAGCCTTCACACCAGAGGTACTAGTCTCCTGTGAGCATACCCTACCCCCCACCTCACCACCTAGTTGCCATAGGAATAAGTTAAGTGACTTACCTAAGGTCATACAACCAGTATGTGTCAGGTGTGGGATCTGAACCCTAGTCTTCCTAACTGAGACCCACACCATTATACCATGTTCCCCTTCTAGTGAGAATTAGTCTGATTGAGAGGGAGGAGGGGGAGAAGTCAGCCTAAGAGGAAGGAGCCCAAGCCTGCATATGGAAATATCAGGCTTATGTGGGTGTATGCTAGGGAAAAACTCAGACACTGAGTTAGACAAGGTTTGGAAACATTGCCCCCTGACATGTCTGCCCTCCACTGGAGACCTACACTGATGCCTCAGAGTTGGGGCCTGCAGGTGACCCTAGGCTCTCCTGGGCTGTGTCAGGGAGCACAGGCACACCCAGGCAGGTCCTGCCTGGTGTGCAGGCTTCTGTTATGGGCTCTTGATCTGAAGACCAGCCTACGTCTTTGGGGACGTCAGCAGCAGCTTAACTGCCAAAGGATGAATTTTTTTTCTTCCCATAGCAACCCATAAGGATCATCTAGCAAGACATGGAGGAGCTGGGATCTATGCCAGCCGGGTTTTTCTTTTTTTTTCTTTTCTTTTCTTTTGAAGGCAATCAGGGTTAAGTGACTCGCCCATGGTCACACAGCTGTCAGGTGGGTTTTCGAAGAATTGAAGTTATGATGGGAATAAGAGCCTAAGGTCGTTTCCAGCTCTGTCTTTGATTCCAGCATCCTATGCTATGGCATAGGCAGTTAGGTGGCACAGTGGGTAGAGCACTGGGCCTGGAGCTGGGCATGGACTACAGAAGTATACATTTATAAAGCATAAACTTTATTTTTTTTAAAGCATAGACACTTTTTTATTCTTCTTTTTTCCAGTTCCAAATTCTCTCTCCCTCCTGCCCCACCCGACGAGAAGACAAAACAAAACAAAACAAAAAAACTATTACAGATATGTATTGTCTTGCAAACAAATTTCCTTATTAGCCATATTCAAAAAAAAGGAAAACTGCATCAAGAATAAACTTTTAAAACTTTTTATGTTTAATTTTTTACAATTACAGGTAAAAACAATTTTTAACATTCACTTTTAAAAATTTTAAGTTTCAAATTCTCTCCCTTCCTCCCTCCCCTCTTCCTCCCTCCTTGAGAAATCAAACAGTTTGCTATAGATTATACATGTGTAGTCATGCAAAACATATTTCCACATTAGCCATGTTGTGAAAGAAAACAACTAAAAAAAAACAACAAAGAAAAACAAAGAAAGTTAAAAAAAAAGTAAAAGTATAAACTTTAAGGCACAGTAAAGCGCTATATATATGTTCAATTCAAACACGTGCCAGGAAACCCTGGCCTATCTGGATATCTCGCCATCTGCCCTCATGAGGCTGTCCTGCTTCTCCCCACCTGGGACGACCCTCTGTGGACCACACCTCCAGAGGCTATTCTCTGCCCTTCTCCATTTCCTTGGAGAGATAATTCACTCTGCTTTGGACCTTCACCAGTCAGGACTGAGCTGTCCTGATTGGTGACTGAGTGTAACCTCACCTCAGATATCATATCTAGCCACCTCCACACCATGATTCAGATGTCACCCAACTGTCCACCTGGCAGTCCACCAGGGTCTCTTACCATCTGCCTTGCCTGCATCTGTGCTGCGTCTCCCACCCCAGCATACCGCCATTCCATTTTCTACATCTTGCTCTGGTCATTGAAGGGTAATGAGAATCAATCCTACCACTACTAGGGACATCTCAGACTGAAACAATGGAAATACAAAATGGAGAGGGATATGAGAGTGGGAAAGGAGATAAACAGAAATATATTTCTCAGAAAGTCTTAACAAGTACTGAAATGCATGCTCATCTACCCTATCCACCCTCACTCCTTTCTGGCTCTTGCTTTTGTTCTAAATAATAATAATAGTTAATCTTTATATAGCACCTACTATGTGCCAGGTAAACAGCTAGGTGGTGCAGTGAATAGAGTGCCCAGCCTGGAGTCAGAAAGTTCCTGAGTTCAAATCTGGCCTTAAACACTTAGTAGCTGTGTGACCCTGAGCAATTCACTTAACCCTGTTGGCCTCAGTTTCCTCATCCATAAAATGAGCTGGAGAAGGGAATAACAAATCACTCCAGTATCTTTGCCAAGAAAACCCCAAATGGAGTCACAGGGAGTGAGACATCACTGAAAAATGATTGAACATGTGCCAGGCATGATGCCAAATGCTTTACAAATTTTATCTCATTTCAATTCAACTACTGCTGCTAGGAAAAGAGCGTATGACCCTCTACCTTTCCATGGCTCCCTGTGACTGTCTAGACCAAAACTCCCTTTCCTGGTTACTGGTCCCCAATAAGTACCGTATCCCTTTGTTAAAATGGCCAGGGGATAGACCATTGGGCCTGGAGTCAGGAAGACTTGAGTTCAAATCCAACCTCAGACACTTGCTAGCTGTATGACTCTGGGCAAGTCATTTCACTTCTGTTTGCCTCAGTTTCCTCAAAGGTAAAAAGGGGACAACAACAGCACCTATGTCTCAAGGTTGTTGTGAGAAGCAAATAAGACAATATTTGTAAAGTTCTTAGCACAGTTCTCGGCATAATCAGTCCTATATAAATGGTAGATATTCAGCTTATATTATATATTATATAGATATTATATAGATATTCAGGGTTCAGTTGTTTTCCGTCATGTCAGACTCTTCATGACCCCATTTGGGGTTTTCTTGGCAAAGATACTGGAGTGGTTTGCCATTTCCTTCTCCAGCTCATTTTATAGATGAAGAAACTGAGGCAAACAGAGTTAAGTGACTTGCCTGGGGTCACACAGCTAGTGCGTGTCTGAGGCCAACTGACTTCAGGCACAGCACTTTATCCACTGCACCACCTAGCTGTCCCCTGCTAGATATTATTATTTTATTAAAGCAGGCCTAAAACACAGTGTCTGGCACATAGTAGGACTTAATAAATGCTTGTTGATTGATTGATTGGTGAGTGACAACAGTGCTGCCCCTCCTCACAGCCCTAGCTCCCCCAAAGCTCATAACGCTTCACTTTCTACCAGTTTTTCCAACCTGTTTGGGGGGGAGCAGGGGGTGGTAAAAGGAGGGTAGGAGAAAGTGCCTCATGAACAAAAATAAGAAGCAGTGAGATACAAAAGAAAGAGTTCTAAATTTGGAGTCAGAGGACCTGGGTTCGAATCCTCACTCTGCTACTTTCCATCTGTGGGACCTTGGCTACAAGTTACTTACAAACCTCTGGGCCTCAGTTTCCTCATCTGTAAAATGGAGGCATTGGACCAAATGGACTCTGGGTTCCGTTCTAGCCCTCACTCTATGAAGCCAGAGGCCCCGGCATCACAGCTCGGGAGCATTGCAGTCTGTCTGGGGCATGCCATCCTAAATTCGAGCTTTCCTTCAGCAGGCCTCCATCCACATTCCCCTCTCCTCCCCCTGAGAGTGATGGGAGAGCGTCCGGGAAGCGGGGGAGGGAGGACGGGAACCCAGCATGCTGTGCCATCTTTCTCCTCTGGGGTCCTCTCTCAACCAAGTCACATCCGGCACGCTCAGGTTGCTCTCTGGTGGGTGTTTTGATTAATTTTATTCTAATTAATTCAGTAATCTCAAGCTGTTTCCAAAACCTACACATAGTGCTATATGATGGATCTGCAGAAGAGGCTGCAGACAAACTATTCATTTCTCTGTCCTCTCTATATTTATCTTATGGATGGAACGAGCAAGGAGGAGGAAGGGAGGGAGAAGCGGGAGAGAGAGGAGCCAGAAATTACTTCCAAACTGCAGGCTTTTCAATGTCATTTCCCACATGTTTCCATGTTTCAAAGCATAAAGCTTTGCACCCAATGGGTGCCCAATAAAATGTTGCTGAGTGGACACAAAAGAGCTCAGTGATGCCCTCATCAAACCAACTTGAACTGTGCCTTCTTGACCCTCTGAGCTATCTATTGCCCAAGTTAGCCCCCCACCCTCTTCCTCCACTCAATTCAATTCAGTTCAATTCAACATAACAATCACCTATTTACTTATTCATTCATTTTTTACATTTCATTTTTATTTTTTCTCAATTACATATAAACAAAATTTTTTAACATTCTTTTTTTTGGGGCAGCTAGGTGGTGCAGTGGATAGAGCACTGGCCCTGGAGTCTGGAGGACCTGAGTTCAAATCCAGCTTCAGACACATAACACTCACTAGCTGTGTGACCCTGGGCAAGTCACTTAACCCCAAAATTGCCTCACCAAAAAACAAAAAAAACAAAAAAAACCCATTCTTTTTTTTAAATTTGGAGTTCCATATTCTTTCCATCCCCCCTCCTTAAGAATGCAAACCATTTGCTGTAGATTATACATGTGTAGTCATGCAAAAGATTTCCATATTAGCCACAATCATTGATTTATTAAGTGACAACTGCATGCCAGGCAGAATACCCCTGCATACAACATAAGATGTTAGTCACTAGAATCCCTCCGGTTGTGTCCTCAGTCCACAAAGACTTGTCAATCCGCAAACACTAATTAAGTTCCTTCTATATTCTAAGAATGAGAGGCAGTAAGATGCAGTAGCTAGAGCATTAGAGTTAGCTGTTCAGTTGTTTCGGTTGTGTCTGACTCTTTTTGACCCCATTTGGGCTTTTCTTGGTAAAGGTACTGGAGTGATTTGCCATTTCCTCCTCCGGTTCATTTTACAGATGAAGAAACTGAGACAAACGGGGTTAAAGGACTTGCCCAAGATCACACAAGCCAGTGCCTCCAGGCCAGGCACTCTATCCACTTCACCACCTAGCTGCCCCCAGAGCACTAACACCTAAACGGAATCAGGACAGATCTCCCAGGGGAGCTGTTCTTAGAAAGGAGCTGGAGATTCTATGAGTGGGAATGTGTAGAAGGGACAGAGGTAGCTTATTTTTAAAAAATGGTGGCAGGAAATAGAATGTTGTGTATAAGGAATGGCAAGTAGATTTGTTTAGCTAGAATGTGGAGTGCCCAAAGAGGAGTGCAGAGAGATCAGTGTGCAAAGATGGGTTGAAACCACAATGTGAAGGGTTTTAAATGCCAAAGGAATCTATATTTTATCCTAAAGGCCAGAGGGAGCCATAGAAACTTCTTGAGCTAGGGAGGTGATAAGCTGTGCTTTTTCTGCTTTCATGCTTTATACCTCTATTCAAATTCTACCTCTTAATGGAAATCATCCCTAATTGACCCAGATTCACTTTAATCCCCACACTATCCTAATTCACCTGAACTTTTCTTTTTTTCTCTTAATGGCCCCAAGAACAGTGCTTCCAGTATCTAGCTAGCAGCCTTACACACCATTTGATGCTTACTAAGTGCCGGTTAAAATTGAATTTGTTATCAGACAGGAGAAAGAGAGTAGGCTGGATTGTCTTTGGGAAAATTGCACAGTTCTGGTAATGGCCCAAAGCTTTTCCTTAAAACAAAGACCCAACTTTTCCAGAATCATAGATTTAGGTCAGGAAGGAATCCTAGAGGCCAAAGAGTCCAAAGCTCTAATTTTACAGATGTGGAAACAGAGACCACCTCCACCCTCGTCCCAGGCAAGTTAAGTGACTTACCTAAGGTCACACTGTTAGGAACCGACAGAGGTGGGAATTTAAACGTAGTGTTTTTCTGATGATGTTAGGTGGCTACAAGTGATAGAATACCACTGCCTCTGGAGGACTAAAGTCGTTATAGCCGAAGGACAACGTGAAGGGGTGTGGTGGGCATGAGATGGCTGCAACTCATTACAAATGAGGAATTGTGCATGAAAACCAGCTTAAAGGAAGTCATCAAAGACAACTGGGGGAGAGGGAGAGTCAACTAGCTGGTCATCCAGCAGAGCAAGGCATAGTTGATGGACAGCCCACCTGCCCTAGCAGCATCCACATCACATGGAAAGAGTTCTAGGGGAGTCTCCAGTACACTGGGTGGACCCTCGTGTCCAATTTACAGGAGGACATGAATGACGGCTGCCAGAGATAGGCTGATGTGGATGGATTCCAATCTGGATCACTGGAAGGGATGCTTATAACAAAGAGAGCACAATCCCTGGGAGCGTACAGGGAAATGGAGGAACACGGGGCTACATCTGTCCTGCTTCTGCCCTTGTTGTTGTCCATTGTTGTTCAGTCGTGTCCAGGTCTTCGTGATCCCATTTGGGTTTGTTTATTTTTTTGGTGGAGATGCTGGAGTGGTTTTCCATTTCCTTCTCCAGCTGATTTTACAGATGAGGAAACTGAGGCAAACAGGGTGAAGTGACTTGCCCAGGGTCCCACAGCTAGTAAGTGTCTGAGGCTAGATTTGAACTGAAGTCCTCCTAACTCCAGGGTTGGTACCTTATCCACTGTGCCACCTAGCTGCCCCTGGAATATCACTTTTTCTGCATTATCTCCTTTGATCCCACTTTACAACAACCCTGTGAGTTAAGTAGTGTTATTTCACAGATGAGGAAACTGAGGCTCAAAAGAAGAAATTATTTGTGCAGGATCACACAGATAGTAAGTGTCTAAGGCAGGATTCAAACCCAGGTCTATCTACAGTACCACACTGTTCCTCACTCTTGCCTTTCCCCAACCCCCTTTTATCTCTGCTTGTGTGTCCCTCTCTAAGTAATCCCCAGCCACCTTCTCTCTCCATGTTTCCTACCCTCCCAACCCCAAGAGTGTCCCCAGCCCTTTTCTTTCACACATTGTCTTTCTCTGAGAGACTCTCCCCACTGTTTCTCCAGCCCTCTAACATCTCCCCGTGGGTCCCCTGTGTCCTCCAGCCCGCCTGGCACTGTGTGTTTCACTCCAGTGTACTCTTTGAAAGACTGGTACCCTACTTGCCGACAGTCCCTTCAGTCTCACGTCCCGTCCCTCCTCTCCAGGGACAATCTCACTCTCAGTCAACTTTATTGATTCCTTTCAGAGTGGTGAAAACTTGGGCTACCTCGTTGGTGCTGCTCCTGGCTGATGGCAGGGAGCCCATCTCCCTGACCCTTCTGACTCTGCTAAGCTCCATCCTCAGCAATCCTCTCCTACCTAAGTCAGCCTTGTTGTGTTACAGAGGGCTTGGTCATGGCTGCTGGCCCAATTCAGAGAGCGTCTGAGCTTCTGACTCAAATATTAAACAGAGCTGATCAACATACGCTTTACATTGTTTTCTTTGTCGCAGAATGTACAGAAATCTCATTAGCCTCTGTTCCTTTCTCAAAACCTCCTGGGCCCTGACATTTCTTTTCCGGCATCTTGTTGTTATTCAGTCATGTCAGAATCTTCATGACCCTGTTTGGAGTTTTCTTGGCAAAGATACTGGCTTGCCATTTCCTTCTCCAGCTCATTTTACAGATGAGGAAACTGAGGCAAACAGGGTGAAGTGACTCGCCCAGGGTCATACAGCTAGTGTCTGAGGTCAGATTTGAACTCAGATCTTCCTGACTACAGGACCAGGGCCCTATCCACTGCACCACCTAGCAGCCCCTTCCCAGTTTCCAATAATCCTTTTCTATTTTTTCCTCACTATGTCCCACCCCAGGCCCCTCCCCTCTCCCCCAGTACCTCTCTCTTTCCCACAGGCTTTCCCCAACCTCCTTCCATCCTCCTGTTTTTCCAACTGCTCTCTCTCCAGCTCCCCAATTCGTCCCTAGTCTCCCCTCTCTTACCCTAGTCTTTCCCCAGCATCCCCCAGGCTCCTTCTCTCTCCATATTTCCCAACACTGCCCCCCTCACAGTGTTTCTCCAGTCCCTTAACATCTCCACTTATGTCTCCCACCAGTCCCTGCCCCTCCAATATCCTGCAGGCGCCTTCTCTTTCCTAACTTCTCCATTGAGGGTTTTCCCAGCCCTCCTCTCCCTCCCCAGTCTAATCCTCTTCCGTCTACCCATCCAATGTTTCCCCTAACTCCCTTACTCTTCTCCCTAACCCTTCAGACAAGGAGGAGGCATCTAGGTAGTGCAGTGGATAGAGTACCTGGAGTTAGAAAGACCTGAGTTCAAATCCAGCCTCAGATGCTAGTTCTGTGATCTTGGATAAGTTATTTAACTTGTTTGCCTCAGTTTCCTCAGCTGTAAAATGGAGATAATAACAATACCTACCTCCCAAGATTGTTGAGGATCAAATGAGACAATAATAATATCTCATCAAAATGAGATAATACCAAGAGATGTGATTAGCACAGTGCCTGGAACATATTGTTGTTATTAAGTCATTTCCTACTCCTTATTACCCCATTTGGGATTTTCTTGGCAAAGATACTGGAAAGGTTTACCATTTCTTTTTCTTTTTTTTTTCTTTTTTCTTTTTTTTTTAATTTCTTTTTTTTTTTAAGCTAGGCAATAGGGTTAAGTGACCTGCCCAGGGTAACACAGCTAGTAAGTGTTATGTGTCTGAGACCGGATTTGAACTCAGGTCCTCCTGACTTCAGGGCTGGTGCTCTATTCACTGTGCCACCTAGCTGCCCCCCAATTTCCTTTTCTAGCTCATTTTACACATGAGGAACCTGAGACAGGCAGGGTTATATGACTTGCCCAAGGTCACACAGCCAATATGTGTATGAGTCTGGATTTGAACTCAGCTCCTCCTGACTCCAGGCCTGGTGCTCTATTCACTGTGTCACCTACCTGCCCTTTTAGCTTATAGCACCCAGTATTACCAGAAGGTTTCCCACCCAGGTACCAACCAGGCCGGACCCTACTTAGCTTCTGAGATCAGACTAGATCAGGTGCATTTAGGGTGGTATGGCTGTACACACCTGGCACATAGTAGGTGCTTAACAGATGCTTTTACACACACTCCCTCCAAACTCCTCTCTCTTTCTCTCTCTTCTCTCTCTCTCTCTCTCCCTCCCCCCATCCCAGCATTTTCCCAGTCCTCCATATCCCCTTGTGTCCCCCAGCCACCTCTCCTCCCACACCCCCCAGGTCCATTCCTTCTCAATTTTTCAAAATGTTTCCCACTCCTTGCCCATGCCTGTATTTTCCCAGCTCCCTTTCCCTTTTCCCATGTCTTCCAGTTTCCTCATCATCTAACCACTGCTGTCCCCCTGCATACCTCTGTCTTCTCTTTCCAGTGTGCCCCCAGACCCTCCCAGATCCCTGGACTCACCCCTTTAGGCATCATGGGACCTAGGTGCTTCTCCCCCTATATACCTGGGAGGGTTTCCAAAGTTCTCTGAGATTCAGAGGGTACAAGGGGCTGCATACTGTCCTCCCCAACAGCAGAACTCCCTAGCCTTCCTGGGTCCCTGGGACTACCAGCCTCCCATTACCCAACCCAGCTCAGCCCAGCCAGGATTTTCAGCAGCAGCTCATGATCTCATTTACCTTGTAATTCTTTCTTTTTTCCCTTTTTTTTATGGCTGTCGGGTTTCACGTTGGAACATTTGAACAATTTCTGTGTAATAATTCCACTTCCCTCCCTCCCCACCCCCATGCTCGTGGTCCTGGAGATTAGTATTAGGAGATCAGCTTGCCAATGGGTTCCGGGCCTTATAAAATGGCCTCTTTACAGAGAGACAATTATCCAGGTTATCGTTGCCTGGGTTAAGACGGCAATCCAGCAACCTCTGGGAGCCTACAGCCTGTATCACAGAGCCCTCCGGAGCAGCTTTACCAGGCATTTTCTTCTGTGTGTGTGTGTGTGTGTGTGTGTGTGTGTGTGTGTGTGTGTGTGTACACTTGTGAATGAAATATGTATTTTTTTTCCTTAGCCAAACATTGCAGGCCCTCGTGAGCCACACAAGTTTTGAGATATTACTCAGGAATACAGAAGGAAAAAAAAACCCTCCATATTTCCCCCTGCCACAGATTCGGCTTTCTTGTTTATTTACTACCGCACCACTGGGTAAAATGTTGAGCCCTGAACAACATTAAAAGGAAATAAACATATCTCTCAACAGCTCACGAACTCCAGGCTCACCAGGGAGCTGTGTTAGCAACAAGCTACATGGGCCCAATATCAGGTTCTAGTTAGGAACCGGTACAGAAGCGAGGGGCCCCCCCCGTACAGCAGGCGGAGGTCATCAGCTCCGTAAATCCAAAGGCAGCAGCGACTGAAAGATACACACGGCCAAACCACCAACCGCCCCCCTGGCCTAGCCCTCTTCCCTGGCTCCTCCACCTCCCCTCAGCACCTGCTCCATTACTGAAATAAAAAGCTCTTTGGATTGAGCTCAAACAATGTCAAGAGCCAGGTTGGATTGGAGCAATTCCATTTACAGAGGAAGAAACTGAGGCTCAGAGAGGGCCAGTGACTTGACCAAGGTCACACAGCTAGCTAGCTCCAGAGCTGGGACTGGAAATCACCTCGGGGGCAGAGGCAGGTGGACAAAAGGAGGAATTCCCTGAACTTCACCTCTTCCCTTCCAGCTTGCTATGCATCTCAGCACTAGTGATGATAGGCACATAGATCTAGAGTTCAAATTTGGCTTCATGCTAGCTGAGTGAAAAGTCACTGTGCCTCAGTTTCCTCATCTGTCAAATGGGGGTAATAATAACACCTACCTCTCGGGGTTGTTGAAGGATAAAACGAGAAAATGTTTGTAAAATATTTTGCAAATATTAAAATACTATATTATTGTTATTTTATATTGTTATATAATTATTACTAGGATTAATAATAATAATATGGCCCTGGAAAAGCTCTTGGGGATTATCTAGTCCAAGCCTAACATTTTACAGATGAGGGAACAAAGGCCCAGGAAGTTATTCGACTGGCCAAGGTCTCAAAGGTAGTAAGTAGCAAGATAGGATTTGAACTCAGGTTCTGTGACTTCAGGGTCAGCCCTTCTCCCACATATGTTATGCTACGTATCGTCCCTCCTATGCATCTATGCTCCCACAGAAAAGTAGGACTTGGGACAAAAGGAGAGATGATCTATGACAGGTCATAGCTGCATGACTGGAAAGAGCCAGTGGGAAGCCTGAAAGGGTTCACAGGGAGAGTTTACATTCATAGAGAATCAATACTTACTTTTGTAAAAGAAAAAAATTCTCCATGGCGGATTGATGGGTCCCTCTCACCAGTGAAAACCGTGACAGATGAGCTCTGTTCAGACTTCTATGCATTTTAAAGGTGCATTTACACGCACTAAATAAGAGTCCAATCTGCTGCAGCTTCCCCACCCCAGCCCTCGGCAGGGTGGGGGAGGGGGCATCAAGGCAACAGACAACACCCTGTTCAGAATCCAATCTCCCCTGAATTGGATGAAGGGTTGGGGTCCCCCCCCAAAAAATTAATTTTCCCTGGTAAGTCAAACAGCACGGTTCTCTTCGGCAAAACGGGGCAGGGCTCGACTACCTTAGAAAAAACATAGAAGGCTGTGTCATTTAGAGTTTTGTCCGTTAGGATCGGGGTGACAGAAGTCACGGTGTCTCCCCTGTCCAGGCTTGCTGAGCACAGGACTCTTCATGCCTGGAATGCTCCAGCAGATACTCACACTTTCCTGCTCAAGAGCCTGGAATGGCTGGGAGTTGGACACATTTGGGAATTGTGCTCTATTTCCTGCCGCACTCCTTTCCTTGGTCCCAGGATGAGAGGCTAGGGTGGGAGGAAGGAAAGAAGGGAAGGAAGGGGGAAAGGAGGGAGGAAGGAAGACAGGAGGGAAAGAAGGAGAGAGGGAAGGAGAAAAGGAGAAAGGAAACAAGAAGGGGTGGAAAGGAGGAAGGGAGGGAAGGAAGGAGTGAAGGAAGGAAAGAAGGAATTTATTAAGTACCTATTGTGTACCAGGCACCATGCTGAGTGCTTTACAAATATGATCTCATTTGGTCCTCACATGCTAACGACTCTGGTAGGTAGGTACTATTATTATTTCCCTTTTACAGGTGAGGAAACTGAGGCACACAGAGGTTAAATGACTAGTAAGGAGTCCTGGAAAAGATGCAGTTCAGTTGTTTCCCACCCTAGCCCCCAACACCCCTTCTTCCTTCCTTTTCTCCTTCCCTCCCTCCTTCTTTCCCTCCTGCCTTCCTCCCTCCCTCCCTTCTCCCTTCTTTCCCTTCTTTCCTTCTTCCCCTCCCTTCCTTGTTTCCTACCTCTCTTCCTTATTCCTGTCCTCTCTTCCTTCTTTTTTTCCTTCCTCCCCTCCTACTTCCTCCCCTTCCTTCGTTCTTTCCTTCCTTCCCTCCCTCCATTCATCCTTCCCTTCCTTTCTTCTTTCCTTCCTCCTCTCCTTCCTTCTTCTTCTTCTCCTTCCTCCTTCCTTCCCTCCTCCCTTCCCCTTCTCTCTCTTTCCTTCTTTCCTTCCTTACTTCTTTCTTTCCTTCCTCCTCCTCTTCCTTTCTTCTTCCCCTCCCTCTTTCTTCCCTGTCCTCCTTTCCTTCCCTCCCTCCCTTTCTTCCTTCCCTCCTTCCTCTCCTCCTTCTTCGTTCCCTCTCCTCCTTTTCTTCCCTCCCTCCCTCTCTTCCTTCCCTCCTTTCTTCTTTTTTCCTTCTTCCCTTCCTTCCTCCCTCCCTTTCTCCCTCCTTTCCTTCTCCCCTCCCTTCCTTCTTTCCTTTCTCCCTTCTTCCCTTCCCTTTTCCCACCCTCTCTTCTTTCCTTCGTTCCCTCCCTCCCTCCCTCCTTCCTTTCTTCCTAGGTTCAGAATATGTTTCTATGCTGTTTATGGGCAGCTGGCTGGGCCTAGGAAAAGCTACAGGCACAGGAACACAATAGGTATTTATTCTGTTGCATATTGTTCCTTTTATTGGTTCTATGCAAAAAGTGAAAACACCACTTACAGTTCTGCATGTCTCTCTGTTCCCATGGGGAGAGAGAAGGGAGGGGGTGACCCAATTATGCCAAGGTCAAACGACTAGGGCTCAGTGAAATAGAGCTGATGCAGAGTAAATCCTGGGTTTGCAGTAGGTGGGGGCTCAGTCACTAATTTTGATTGGTTAACTATATACATTATCCCCACAACTTAGACTAATTTGAAAACAAATCCACCCACCCAGGGAGAGGTGGGGCTGGGGGACTGAGCCTCAGAGAAGTCCAGAGAGCTTGGCATTTACCCAATGCCTTTCCTTCTCAGTGGGGAGAGCACAGGCTTCCAGGGTCTGGTTCTTCTCTGGTGATTAGAACCAGTATAACAGCTAGCAATGTTATGTTAAATTTAACACATTCAATTCAACAAAAAATCATCACACACTTACATTATGGCAGCAGATGGGGTATAGGAAGACAAAAGACAGATCTAGTCCCTAAACAAAAAGAGCTTATATTCTACTGGGGGGAAAAAAGGTGCAACTTATACACAATAAGTAAATGCAAAAAAAGGAATTTCGAGAGAGACTACTCACAAGAGTTGTTGTTGTTTGTCCTTCATTCTCGAAGAGGACCGTGACATCAGGGAGGTGGTGCCATGACTTGCCAGTGAATTGGATTTAAGTGAGGCAGGGCTGGGCAAAGTCACCCGCCTCACTTTCTCCTCCAAAGCCCAGTGGCGAGAGAGGAAGGCTCTGAAGCTGGGCTTTGAAGGAAGCCAGGGATTCTACCAGGCAGAGGCGAGAAGGGACAATATGCCACATAGGGATGACCACGTGGCCAAAGCCACAGAGGAAGGAGATCGAACGCCAGTATGGGAAAATAGCTAGTATGTCAGTTTGATTAGAATGGAGAGGGCAGGCATGAAGGGGGAGTAATATGACATAAGCCTGGAAAAGTGATTAAGAGACGAACACAAATGCCGTTTGTCTACTTTCTCCGAGAGGCCATGAGAAAACACTGAATATTTTTGGGTGGAGGGATAACTTTGTTCAACCTTCTCCAAGCCATCCTCTATACAGGAGCTAAATTACTATTCTTAAACAAAACTAGTTTCAAATCCCTCTACCTGGCGTTAATGACCCCTCCACCACACACACACACACACACACACACACACACACACACACATCTTTTTCAATCCAGTTAGACAAACCTCCTTTCACACAGCTTGGCAGGGGGCACTGAACTAAACACCAAGACTCCTGGTCTTATGTCCCAACTCTTCCATCAATTTGACTTGCAACCTTTCCCAAGGCACGTCCTTGCCCTGTGCCTCAGTTTCCCCATCTGTAAAATGAGCGTTTTTGTTCTAGATGATCTTTAAGGTCTCTTACAGAGCTCACATTCTGGGGTCCTGTGCTTTTTGCCTCGCAATATCGATTATAAACTCGCTGAAGACAGAAGCTGTGTCTACAGGGCTGGGCTAGAATTGGGCCTAGGACTAGACCTCTAATTTCATTGATTTTCTTGCAGGAAGTTCTTAATGAGGAACCTTCGGAAGGTTGGCACATTTTCTTCAATTTAGAGTCTTTGAGTAGTGGGGTCAAACTCAAATAGATATGGGGCCAGTAAATCATACATTTAAAGATCCCCGGGGACTACGTATTGACTTAGAAAACTACATAATAATATTCTTTATTTTTTATTGTACTTTTACTTATTTTGTTAAATATTTCCCAGTTTATTTTTAATCTGGTTGGATTGGGGAACATTGAGAGCTGAGTATGGTTATTGACACCTCTCGCCTGGAGCCCTGAGAAGCTAAGGGAGGTCACACAGCCAGTATGGGTCAGAGACAGGCCTTGAACCCAGGTCTTCCTGGTTCTGAAGGCCGTCACTTTAGCCACTATGTCATGATGACTCTCCTTAGGGTTACCAAAATCAAAACTTTAAAAAAAAAATAGAACATAACATGACATATTAGTAAAAAGCTATTGGCTCCCACAATAAAATACCAGGCAAGCAGGTTAACTATTGGTTGATCCAGCCTTATTTTGCCTTTATCCTCCATGGTGCCTAGCTCAATCAACCAATCAACATTTATAAAGCATCAACTACATGCCAATCACTGTGCTAAGCACTAGGGATACAAAAAGAAGCAAAAGAGAGTCCCTGCCCTCGAGGAGCTTACAATCTTAATGAGGGGGAGGGGGTTAAATAGGACAACATGCAAACAAATATATTCAAAGCAAACTATGTACAGGATAAATGGGAAATAATTAACAGAGGGAAGGCACTGGAGAAAGGTCACATTTCCAGTGAGTAGCAAAGCCAGGATTTGAACCCAGGTTCTCCCATTCCCAATCCAGCAGTCTTTCCACTATTTTCTGCTAGGTCAAGTAGGTTTATCCCTAGCCTAAGAGTTAGGACACATAGGTCACAGTTAGAGGTAGTTAGGTGGTGGTACAGCGGGTAGGATAACGGTGTAGAACTCAAACGGGAACTGTGCCCTTCAGGCCTGCATTTTGACTTACAAAAAAAAAAACACAAAACAATATTACCTATATTGCATTGTGGGCAGCTAGGTGGTATGGTGGATAGAGTGCCGGGCCTGAAGTCAGGAAGACTCATCTTCCTGAATTCAAATCCAGCCTCAGACACTTCTTAGCTGTGTGACCCTGGACAAGTCACTTAACCCTGTTTGCCTCAGTTTCCTTATCTATGAAATGAGCTGGAGAAGGAAATGGCAAACCACTCTAGTATCTTTGCCAATAAAACTCCAAGTAGGGTCATGTAGAGTCTGATAAGACCGAACAATGTTATATTATAGTTTTATTTATTTTGTTAAACATTTTCCCAATTGCATTTTTTGGGAGGCAATCAGGGTTAAGCAACCCACCCAGGGTCACACAGTTAGTAAGTATCTGAGGCTGGATTTGAACTCCGGTCCTCCTGACTCAAGGGCCAGTGCTCTATCCACTGCAGCACTCTCATTTGCATTTTAATCTAGCTCTGGCACTGGGAAGTTTTCACAAGCAGCTGGGTTTGACAGCTCTGGGACGGAGCATTGAACCAGGAGTCAGGAAGACCTGAGTTCAAATCTATCCTCAGACCCTTACCTGCTGTGTGATCCTGGGCAAGTCACTCAACTTCTGACTGACTCAGTTTCCTAATCTGTAAATGGAGATAATAATAGCATCTCCCTCCCAGGGTTTTTATTGAGGATCAAATGAAATAACAGTTGTAAAGTGCTTTGTAAAGCTTAAAGCACCATATAAATTCAAGATATTATTGCTCCCTCCACCTCGAATCATTGGGCAACCTTGAATAAGACTTAGAACTGGACAAAAAGATGAAGGAGGTGGGGGGAGGCGGGAAGGGGCAGAGAAGGACGTGAAAACAGGAAGCGTTGCTAAATGCTTCTCATCTTTGATATTCCTTCTTTTTCTTCCCGGCTTTGTCTTTCCCTTCCACCAGCAGCAGCAGCCCCTCCTCCCCATACCAGCCTCTCTCTCCATCCTACTCCCTCACCCCAAGGCTGGGATAGAAATCCCAAGAAAGACAAAGTCTGGGGCAACCTGCAGCTGGTTCTTGGCCCCCCACACCATACCCACAGCAGAGGAACCATCTGCTCGTGCCAAAGACGAGGGTAAAATCTCACCCCGAGGCACAGATGCTTCCGACAGAGCCCCTCAGCTGCAGCAGCTGCAGGTGGCTGCAGAACCCCAGGAACACACAGACTATCATCCTACTGGGGAGGGAATAGACAGAGGTACGAGGGGGAGACAGAAGGGGTCGGTAATTGGCAGCAAGGGGTGGGCACGGGCAGGGGAGCTGGCTGCAGAATCAAAGAGAATGAAAGGTCCTGCAAACATCAACAAGGAAGTCTGTATCTCTGCACAGCAGCCACTGCCCATCTTATCAGCCTCCCTCTGTCTCTCTCTCTCATCTCTCTCTGCCTCTCCTCTCACTATCTCTCCTCTCTGTTTTTTCTCTCTCCCTCTTTTCTCCTTTCTCCTCTGTTTTTTCTCTCTCCCTCCTCTTTCCATCTCTATCACTATGTTTCTCTCTCCCCCTTCTTTCTCTCTCCCACTCTTCTCTCTCCTCTCTCTCTCCTCTCCCTTTCTCTCCTCTCCCTTTCTCTCCTCTTTGTTTTTTTCTCTCCCCCTCCTCTCTATCTCTGTCTGTCTTTTTCTTTCTGTCTGTATCTCTCTGTCTCTGACTGCCTCTGTCTCTTTGTCTGTCTCTGTCTGTCTGAATCTCTCTCTCTCTCTCTCTGTCACACACACACACACACACACACACACACACACACACACACACACATACACACAATAGTACAGTGGAGAGAGCATTGTCTCTGGAGTACAAGAACCTCATTCTAGGTTCAGATTCCCAACCCATCCCCAAACCTTATTAACTGTGTGACCGTTTATGTGCAAACCATTTAACCTCCATGGGCCTCAGTTTACTCATCTGTAAAAGTAAAAAAAAAAATACCCTGCTAAATAAACACCTGCCCTAGGCAAAGCATAAGTGCTAAGCTTTGAAGGCATTTTGGAGAGACCAGAACTCTCAGAGTAGAAAGGACACATTCAGAAATAACTACCATTGGGATTAGAATGTGCTAAATACTTCAAAGCCTGAAAGCCAAATGCTATGAAAGTCAAAGCAGGCCAATGTCCCCTTGCCTTTTCACCTTGGGTGTGCTAACTCCCCACTCTTAGAACCCCTCGGTCCCTACAAAGCTCAGCTTAGATGCTACTTCCTTTAGGAGGCTTTTCCAGATCCCACAAGTTCTTAGCAGTCTTGCCAAAGTCCCCACCCCATGTAACTTATATTTACTTACCTGGGTACTTTTCTGTGCCTTCCCTTAACCCCAATCCTGAAATGTAAGTTCCTGAGGCCTATTGAAGGAGAGAGGGAAAGAAGGAAGGAAAGGAGGGAGGAAGGAAGGAAAGAAAAGGAGGGAGGGAAAGGAGGGAAGGATGGAAGAAATGAGGAGGAGGGAGGGAGGAAAGGGAGGAAAGAAAGAAGGAAGAAGGGAAGGAGAGAGGGAAGGAAGGAAGGAATTTGGTATTCTTTTGAAGAAAGCATTTTTAAACCTTAAAGAATGATATACATCCACATTACACACACACATCAGATTGGCTAACGTGACAAATCAGGAAAATGATAAATATTGGAGAATATTTGGGAAAATTAGAACACTGATGCATTGTTGGTGGAGTTGTGAACTGATCCAACCATTCTGGAGAACAATTTGGAAGTATGACCAAAGGGCTATAAAACTGTGCATACCCTTTGATCCAGCAATACCACTACTAGGTCTGTATCCCAAAGAGATCTTTAAAAAGGGAAAAGGACCCACATGTACAAAGATATTTATAGCAGCTCTTTTTGTGGTGGCAAAGAACTGGAAATTGAGGGGATGCCCATCAATCGGGGAGTGGCTGAACAAGTTGTGGTATATGAATGCAATGGAATACTATTGTTCCATTAGAAATGATGAGCAGGCAGACTTCAGAAAAACCTGGAAAGACTTACATGGACTGATGCTGAGTGAAATGAGCAGAACCAGGAGAATGTCATACATAGTAACAGCAACATTGTGCAATAGCCAACTTTGATAGACTTAGCTCTTCTCGGCAATGCAAGGATCTAAGATAATTCCAAAAGGCTCATGATGGAAAATGCTATCCACACCCAGAAAGAACTATGGAGTCTGAATGCAGATTGAAACATACTATTTTCTCTTTCTTTTGTTGTTTTTTTCTCATAGTTTTTCTCTTTTGTTCTTCTTTCACATGACTAGTGTGGAAATACGTTTAATATGATCATACGTGTATAGCCTATATCAGATTGCCTGCTGTCTTGGGGAAGGAAGAAAAAGAGAAGGGGGAACATTGAGAACTCCAAATCTTATAAAAGTAAGTGTTGAAAATTAAAATTAAATATTAAATTAAATTATAAATAAAAATATAAATAAACATAGATACATAAATATAAAAATTATAAATAAAATTGAAAATAAAAATTTTTAAAAAGAAATAAAGATAAACAAGAAAAAAGAATGATATACATGTGAATTATCTTTTTTGATGTATTGATCAGACTTGTGGGTTTGGCTTTTTGTTTCTTTCTCTATTTAAAAAATAATTCTTTGTTATATAGGACAGCTCTCTGGGAAGGAAGGAAGCAAGCATTTATTAGATGCCTACTATGTACTAAGTGCTTTACAAAGATTATCTCATTTGATGCTTACAACAACCCTGGGAGGTAGATGCTATTATTATTCCCATTTGACAGATGAAGAAACTGAGGTAAACAGAGATTAATAGTAACTTGCCCAGGTTCAAACCACTAGATTTGAACTCAAGTCTTCTTGACTCCAGGCCCAGCACTCTATCCATTGCACCACCCAGCTGCCTCTCTGAGGAGGATAGAGAAGGGATAAAAAGGAAAAATCAGGAGATTTAAAAATAAAAATTATCAATAAAATTTTATTTTTTAATTTATTTTATTTTTAGTTTATGGAATAAAACAAGTATTTCTATAACACAGTATAATAAAAAAAGATGATTGCACAAGAAACTGCAAATCTATCATTTACAACTTGCGATTCCTTTTAAATATACAATAAAATTATCATGTAAATTTCTCTCTTTTTCTTCCTTAAAAATGTGACTAATCATTGAAATTTTTTTTTTGGGTGAGGCAATTGGGGTTAAGTGACTTACCCAGGGTCACACAGCTAGTAAGAATCAAGTGTCTGAGGTGGATTTGAACTCCTGACTCCAAGGCTGGAGCTCTATCCACTGCATCACCTTAATCATTGACTCCTACAACAATTCAGTCTCCGTGAGGGAGGGGCATGTATTATTAGTATTACGCTCACTTGACTTAGGAGGAAACTGAGGTCAAAAAGGATTAAACTACTTGTCCAAGGTCACTCAGTGAGTCCCATAGACTTAGAGCTGGAAAGGACCGTTGAAACTATTTCTCCAACCCTCTTATTTACAGAGGAAGAAGATGAAACCCAGAAAGGTTAAATGAATTACCAGAATTTGAACTCATATCCTCTGATTCTAGTACCTGGCAACCAGACCTGCGGATTTTATAGGCACATAGACCGAGAGCTGGAAGAGGTCTCAGAGAGAGACCTCAGAGGCCAGAGAACCCAACTCTCTCCTTTTACAGAGGAGGAAACTGAGGCCCAGAGATACTAAGCAACTCGCCTAAAGTCACAGAGCAAGAAAATATTGAAGGCATGTTTTGAACCCAGATCTTCCTATCCCCAAGCCCAGTGCCCTTTTCCATTTTGAAATGTTGCCTAGAAAAGAAAACCTACAAGGAAGCAAAGAAAAGCTGGGTAGCTTTGAAAACAACGTGTAGTGTTTATTATATAGGCTTTCTAGAAATTGAAATGTATTGCTGTATATTGAATCCTCTCGTGTTCTGCTGTGTACATGATATTTTTTGTTTTATATTTAAGTTTTAAAGGAATAAAAATTAAAAAAAAAAGAAATATTGCCTAGAATCGGGGTTTCCTTTTTCCAAAACCACGGTTACCATGATAAAGAAAAACAGTGAGGTTATAAACGCACAGCACCCTGCCTCAAGCAAGCGAGGTGTGGTTGTGACTGGAACAGACTCTGCATTTGGGGAGGTGGGGAATGGGGAGACAGAAGAGGGAAGGCAAAGTCAGCCCCACAGTAAGAATAGGCCCTGAGACATATTTAGATACATGGGCTCTGTCAGGCCGCAGTAGATATCAGCTGTAAGGGAGTTAAAGCAAATAAATGAGGATGTCTCGTCTCTCTGGAAGGAGGCCACCGGGCCATGCAAAGTGATAGATAATAGAATAACCACACACAGGCTAAGTGTCCTGGCCCGGGCTTGGCTCAGGGGCCCCGAGAGCCAATCAGAAAAGCAGCAGCAGCAGCTCTCCTTGGATAGGAAGCCAGACCTCTGTGGTGTGAGCTGGAAACCGCTCGCCTGTGCATTCCTCCAGGGGCACGGACTGCAGAATCTTCTCCTTCCTTGAGTCCCCCCTCCCTCCTTCTATCTTTCCTCAGTCCCATCACCTGGTCTGCTTTAGCAGAGGAGACTGAGGTGAAGGTGTGGCCGGGAGCCTCCCTGCAAAGGGCAGGAGGGAACCCGGGTGGCTCACCATCCCCCCACTGGACCCTGCCCACTGTGAATGAACAAGGGCACCTTCCCATTCAACAGACCAAGATAGTTATAATGCTCATAGATGCATAGACTTAGCTCTTGGGAGGGAACGTTGAGCCTTTCTACTAACCCTCTCAATCTTACCCAAGAAGAATCCGCAAAGTTGAAGGGAGTTACCTGAGGTCATACTACTTGGGGATTTAGTTCCAGAGCTGGGATTTGAACCCAGGCCCTCTTAATTCTAA
Source organism: Vombatus ursinus (assembly GCF_900497805.2). Classification (NCBI taxonomy): domain Eukaryota; kingdom Metazoa; phylum Chordata; class Mammalia; order Diprotodontia; family Vombatidae; genus Vombatus; species Vombatus ursinus. The sequence goes on along the minus strand of NW_020954589.1, from coordinate 14,622,168 downwards.
ATTCAGCACACACACATCCCTTTCCCTCTACTAAAACACGCCCAAAAAACATCACCTTAAGTCTTTTGTTTTTGTTTTTTAATTGGATACTGACCACAGACAAAATGATGATTTGTCTCCTACAGCTCTGGATCTCCCTGGTTCTCTACCCTTTTTTCTTTCTCCCTGCTGGGGCTTTCTCATTCCCTTCAATCATGCAGCTGCCTCAAAGTCCTCCCTCTTTCAAAACATGCTTCCTGGATAGAATCTGCGGGTTGAGGGAAGGAGCAGAACATGGTCCAGTTTTGTTGTACAGATTTTTTTAGAGGGGTATAAAATAAAGTAAGGAAAAGTCAAGCAATGCCAGATTGTGGAGGGCCTTGAATGCTTGGGAAAGAAGCTTAAACTTTATTCTATAGGCAATAGGGAGCCATAGAAGATATTTGAGCAGAGAGATGACATATACAGATTTGTGGGGGCAGCTAGGTGGTGTAGTGGATAGAACACTAGCCCTGGAGTTCTGAAGACTCATCTTTCAGAGTTCAAATTCATCCTCAAACACTTACTAGCTGAGAGACCCTGGGCAAGTCACTTAAACCTGTTTGACTCAGTTTCCCCATCTGTAAAATGGAAAAATAATAACTTTCAGGATTGTTGTGAGGATTGAATGAGATAATAGTTGTAAAGTATTTAGCACAGCATTAAGCACATAGTAAGCACTATATAAATGTTAGCTATTATTATTCACAAAGAAGACTAGTCTGGAAGTGATATGAAGAACAGATGTGAACAGGAAGAGAGAAAGGAGGCAGGAAAACCAACTGGAGCATATTGCAACAATAGACCAGGATGATGGCAATGAGGGCCTGCTACAACGAGGTGGTAGCAGGGAAACTACAGAGGACGGATCTAAGAAATCATTGTGAAGGTAGTATTAACAGGGCTTGGCAATTTGATTGAAGGACACTTTTAACAATGTCGTAAAAAAGATCGCTGCGAAGCGACTAGGTGGCACAGTAGATAGAGCTCCAGCCTTGGAGTCAGATGGACCTGAGTTCAAATCCGGCCTCAGACACTTGACACTTACTAGCTGTGTGACCCTGGACAAGTCATTTAATCCCCATTGCCCAACCAAAAAAAAAAAAAAAAAGAGTGCCGGACCTGGTGCCAAGAAGCCTATGTTCAACACGTGAGCTGTGTGACCTTGGGCAAAGCTCTCTGAGCCTCAGTTTCCTCATCTGTAAAATGAGGATACTAAAGAGTTTTCACTATCTCCCTTGCAGGCTTATGAAGAAAGCAATTTGTGAAACCTAAATTATCATAGAAATGTGAATTAATGTGATGGTGATGATATGATAGTAATATACTATTTAATAAGGGGTTTCAGTTTGTCTTTTTCTTCACTGTACAAAAGATAAAAGCATCAAAGACAAACCAAATCACCCTGAGAGAACTGTAGAATCTAAGGTCTGAAAGGGAACCAGAAGCTATCTCACCTTATTCCTTACTGCCAGGTCAAAGGTCCATTCACCCTGACTTTCCACTTCTTTCCACTCAGACCATGTCCCTCTATCCAAGACCTACAAGAACCTCTCCTGTGTTTACAGACCTCTGGAGGGAAAAGTCGGTCCCACCTTCCTTTTCCCCTTGTCCAGCCTCCCATGGGCCATGAGTATCACCACTAGGAAAAGGCCTCCTTTGCTCTAAGAACCTAAACATTTCATGCTGAAGCATGTAAGCTGTCTCTTCTCAGCCAAATCTAGCCACCAGCCTCTGACTAACAGCCTTTTAGCCCTTTAGAAGGGCAGAGACGGCCACCCAGCCCAGAGCCTACTCTGCTCCCCTCCCTCCTGCTAGATTCAGGCCTCAGGGTATTTTAAACTAAACTGGAGACTGACCAATGACAAGGTGTCTGGGCCGATGCAGCTGGTTGCCTAGGCTTCCGGAGTTCTTCAGAGAAGAGACACTGAATCCATCCCAATAAATCAATAAACAAATTAATGGGCAAACACTGGTGTCAGAGGAGGCTTCTGAGCTAACTAGGACTCTTGGAGGAACACATTTAACTGATCAACTGATAATGCCCAGACAGCTTGAAACCAAGGCACCATTTCTGGGCCTGATTCCACCCAAAAGAAACCATGTGACTGCCTCTCTTCCTTAACCCGGGAAGGTGAGCTGAGGTTGGAGAGAGAAGGATGCATGACGATGGACGGAGGATATCAAGTGGGGAAACAAAGTCACTTCCATTGGCTGGTCTTTCCTGCGCAATTGACTCCAAACTCACTGCTTCCTTCAGCCTTCCAGTGTCGGGTGAAGAGAGATTGCCAAGTAGCTTAAAGGAGATGCTTTCATCTGATTATCCAAGGGAGGGGGGAGTGACAGAGAAGCAAAGAATCAAACAGGGCTCAAACAAGGAATTTGCCATTTGTTGTCAATTTCCCCATCCAGCATTTCAAGTGTCTGCAAGCTCCGAGTTCAGGGAGCCATACACGGGGCTAAGTAAGAGGGAATCCACTCCCAAAGGGGCAGGGAAGAGGCAGTCACTTCTTATGCTTCTCAGAGGCTCTCTCATGACCAGAGTGAAACCCGGATGCTCTACTGGGTAGCAAACAGACTGCAGAAGCTAAGGGCTCCCAGGAAGGCTCAGCTGCAGTGAGATGTAAGAAGTCTCAATGTCAGGCATTGCCACACACAGCATCAAGAAGGCATGTTAAAGACCCATTCTCCTTGACTTGGGGCACATCTGGCAGACTGGCTGTTGTAAAGATATGGTCCTTGTGCACACTCTCAGCATAATGATCACATGCCATGGGACCCACTGCATATGTCTCCTGAGCTCTTGAGCTTCCTGACGAACGGAGGACAGCTATCAAACAAGGTCAATTCTATCCGATTCAAAAAGGATGTATTAAATGAAGGGGGACAGTGGGGATAATACTCATAGTACCAACCGCATTGGGTTGTTCTTCTGAACATAATGGGCTATAGGAATGTAAATATTTATTATTTTGATAACACCTTTCCTTCCAGAAAACCCCCCTTTTCTCTCTGACCTTCACCATTTCCAGTGCTAGTGACCACTCTCTCCTACTGGATACCCTGAACACTAAGAAGATGGGAATAAAAGGAGTCAGGGAGACCTGAGTTAAAGTCTTGACTCCAGCACATACTAAATGGGTTTTAGGAGCTAGTCACTTAATTTTGCAGGGGCCCAGGCATAAGGCTATACGGTATGGGTAATTTGCCAATCTGCATTGAATGATATGGGGGGATGTTTCCACACAGAGATCCAAAGGTGAAATCACAGATATGGACAAAAAAAACCAAATAACAACAACATTGTTCGAGACCAACTTTGATAGACTCAGCTCCTCTCAGCAATGCAATGATCTAAGGCAACTCCAAAAGACCCATGATGGAAAATGCTATCCACATCCAGAGAAAGAACTATGGAGTCTGAATGCAGAAAGAAGCATACTATTTTCTCTCTTTTTTCTTTGTTTGTTTTTTTCTTTCTCATGGTTTTTCCCTTTTGTTCTGATTCTTCTTTCACTACATAACTAATATGGAAATATGTTTAATATGATGGCACATGTATAGCCTATTTCAGATTGCTTGCCGTCTTGGGCGGGGAGAGGGAGAAAAAAATTTGGAACTCAAAATCTTATATAAATGAATGTTGACAAATTGGAAAAAATAAAATACTATTAAGTGGAAAAAACAGAAAACAAAGCAAAATGTGCAAGGGATACAAAGTCAGTACCTACCCTCACACTGGTAACGCTCGACAAGGAGAAGAAGGGAAGGAGGAATACAATATGTAAACAGATTAATCATTACTAGAGAATTTGAAGGCCTGGACAGACTGCAATAGGCCCTGTAGCCCAGAAGGGGCTTGCAGAAGTTAGAGAATCATACAGATCTTAGGGAAAAGGCAGAAATAGCCTAAAGTGATCATCAGGTCCAAAACCCCATCTTCAGTCATTCAAATGTAGTCGTTTATTCTTTCTTGCATGCATTTATTCATTCAGAAAGCATTTACTCTGTCCAGAGCATTATGCTGGGGGGGGGGCAGGGAGGGGGGCACCCCCACTAGGGGGAGGTGTTATTGTCGTTGTTATTGCTGCGCTGTCTTCTACTCTTCATGACCCCATAGATGATAGCACGGCAGGCCCTTCTATCCTCTATCTATCTCTCACAGTCTGTCCAAGTTCATGTTTGTTGCTTGCATGACACCGTCTATCCTTCTCCTCTTCTTGCCGTCCCCTTTTCCTTTTGCCTTCAATCTTTCCCAACATCAGGGTCTTTCCCAATGAGTCACGTCTTCTCATTATGTAACCAAAGGATTTAAGCTTCAGCTTCAGTGTTTGACTTTCCAATGAACAGCCTGAATTAATTTCTTTGAAGTATTGACTGATTTGACCTCCTTGCTGTCCAAGGGACTCTCAAAAGTCTTCTCCAGCACCACAATGCAAGAGCATCCATTCTAGAGCTCTCAGCTTTCCTTATAGCCCAACTCTCACAGCCATACATTATTACTGGAAAAAACCACAGCTTTGAATATATGGACCTTTGTCAGCAAAGTGATATACTTACAACCCGAGGCTCAAGGTCTATTTGCATGGGACTCACTGGTAGAGACTGATTACTCAATCAAAGCTCCTTGCCTTCATAAGGGGCAGAGTTGGTGGAAGCTTGAGAAAAGAGAGATCTTAGTGTTCTGGCTTCCAGCTTTCAGAAAGGAGACCAAAAGCTCCAGATTCTCTTCAGACCCCTAAAGGGAGCTTTCTGCCTCCAGAGAGAGAACTAGTGAATTCTGAATGCAAATTGAAGCAAACTTTTTTTACTTTATTTTTCTTGGGGTTTTTTTTTCGGTCTGTATTTTCTTCTGCAACATGGCTAATATGGAAATATGTTTTACATGACTTCACATGTGTAATCTATATCAAATTGCTTGCCTTCTCAAAGAAGAGGAAGGGGTTGAAGTGATGGAGAGAATTCGGAACTCGAAATTTTAAAATAAATGTTAAAATGTTTTACATGTAGTTGAGAAATAACAAAATAAATGAAAATAAATTGAGGGGGGGAGAGAAAGATCCCTAAAGGAGCTGGGGAAAAGCTGATATGTAGAAGAGTCTGGAATCTCTATCATATCCCTAATTCCCAGCTTTCAATGCCAGAGACTTCCAGGAACTTCTCCTTTGGGTGAGAGCTGAGACGCCCTTGATCGCGTTGTCTCCCTCCCAGTGGGAGAGCTCACTCACTCTGTGTCTTTCCTGATGTATTCTCATCTGTATACTTGCTCTAATTCGTTTGCTATCAGCTCAGATAAATAGGATTATTTGCTATTCACCATGTGTGGTCTTTGTGAAACTGGCATTTGGTAGAAAGGGAATCTAGCCTTGGATAAATAGCTCGGGGTACTTTTTCCGGTAAAGGGAAATCGATCCAGAGTGAAACTTGAACCTAAAATTATTTCCCTTAGGCCAACAATATTTGGAGAGATAGGGATATAGATAAGTATATGTGTAGATAGATATAGAAATAAGGTAAGTAGGCTCAGATTCTTAAAATCTAGCCACTGCTCAGATTCTTATAATCTAGCCAATAGCTCAGTAACGTTCCGAGTCCTTAAGAGTCTGCTCAATGACAGATGTTCTAATAAACCTTGTCTTTGGCTGAAAAAAAAAATAAAGTAGGTAGACATCAGTCTGGCTTATTAGCCTTTCTCTGAGGAGAGATGGAAGGAATCATAGGAACATAGACTTAAGAGTTGGAAGAGACCCTAAACATCATCTAATCCAACTCTCTCATTTTGGAGATGAGGAAACCGAGGCCCAGAAAAGTCAAATAACATCCAAGGTCACACATTAAAGGTAGAATTTGAACCTGCAAGGGGAAAGACAATGCAAAAAAAGAAGCTAAAAGGTGAAGGGATGGGTAACCAGGTGGAGACATGACGAAGTCCTGCTGCAGGTATGGGAAGTGATGAGGTAGTCGCACTGGGTCCCTTCCTTACATAGAGTTTCTGGGTTGGGGGGAGCTCTCCCATGTCCATCCTTTGTCCTCTCTAATCAAAGGGAGGGAGGGGTCCCAGATGCAAGGGGAATTGAGGACTTGTGGGCTTCTGAGTCGAAGTAATCTTGCAAGATAATTTTCTAGAAACAATGATGGAGTCCAGGAGAGCAGCCAGGTGGGAAATGAGCATCCAGGTGGAAAATAAAGGTAGAGAGGTAACACAGAGAAAAATCTTTCTGCCCAACCAAAGAATGAGCTGCCTGGGAGGTAGTGAGTTGCCTTTCACTAGAGATCTTCAAATATAGACTGGGTAGCTATCGCTTGTCAGGAAGGTTGTAGAGGGGATTTTTGCTTCAGATACAGTTTGAACTAGATGCCTCTGAGGTCCATTCCAGCTCTGAAATTCTCTGGTTCCACGTGATAAATCTGAGCTTCGGGAAAATACCAGGGAAGGCAAATTTAAAATTCTATTTTCTAAAACCATTTCTGAATCCTTTCCTCCTCCTGGACACATGTACTCCCATTCATGGTTCTCAAATGCCGCCCAAGAGCAAAACAAAGCTTAAGCTTGGTGATAACTTGAATAGTGTGTGTCCGGAGCATTGCCCTCTGGGATGTCTGCCAGTTCTGTCCCCAAGCTCCGCTTCATAACACTGAGAGTGAGGGGAGAAGGAAACAAACGCAGAACCCGGAGGAGGAGAATGACCTGCCTGGTGAATCACCCAAGCTCACTCCATCATGGGCACGTTTAACAGGGAGGCAGGAGGGAGCCACTCACAATTTTTGAGCGAGGCGTGACATGACCAAGTCAAAGCAAATGAATACATTCTGATAGCAAGATGATGGATGGATTGGAGAGGGAAGAATTAAAAGAAGGAAAAGGGGCCAAATGTGAGAGAAGGTATGGAGATGGAATCAACAGAACTCAAAACTGTCTGGAAATGAAAACTGAGAGTGAGAAACAAGTTAAAGATAACTATAAGGTAAGATGTAGCTAGGTGGTGCAGTGGATAGAGCACTGGACTTGGAATAAAAAAGACTTACTCTTTGTGAGTTCAAATCTGAACTTAGATACTTAGCAGTTGGGTTACACCCTGGTCAACTCATTTAATCTCTGTTTGCCTCAGTTTTTTTCATTACCTCCAAAGGTTGTGATGAGAATTAATTGAGAAAATATTTGTAAAAAGTACTTAGCATAGTGCCTGGCATATGGTAGGCACTTAATAAATGTTTGTTTCTTTCCTTCCATCAAGAACCTTCTGACAAGTCTCTTTCTAAAGAGACAGAATCCTGGGAGACAGAAAGGGAGAATAGCATAGTGCCCATGTGGCATCCATTTATCAGGTCAGTGCTATTTTTTTGGCTATCAGGACTCACTGTCTGTGTGTCCTATGTGTCCACATTCCCAGGGCAAATTGTTGCTTATGAACCTGACTTCTGGAGCTGGGGCAGATCAGGGGAACCTTCTGAATATCCTTTTCGTATTAGAGTGAGGATAAGTTTCTCCCCATCCACCTAGAGTCTGTGTTCAAGGAGGACTAGTACCTTTGGTGTAAGAGTTTGCCAAGCCCTTTTCAGGACTGCTCATCCACCTTTGGTGTCCACCTGGTGTCTACTCAACTCTTACCTGTGGCTCCAAGAAGTTATAGCATGGATATCAGCCACACTCCGGTAAACCATCTCAGCAGATAGGTTGAGACCACAAACCCATTGGTGAATTGGGTGGGGCAGCGTCTACCCCAGGCATGTGAAGACTTGCCTCTGGAATGGGTAGATGAGAACACTTTGCTCTGTTGGCCATGAAGGCAGCTGAAGCAGGCTCTGGGGAGCACTTCAAGCTTGGTCAGACATCAAAGACTCCAAGGTCATTCACTGCATCCCTGGCCGTGGCCAGTCACCCCGCCTTTTGTCTTGGGACACCAATAACTCTGGAAGAGAAAGCGAGGCTGACAACTTTGCACAATTCTGCCTCATTTAAACCTAATTGATACCGATGTCATTTCTCCTCTTCAAAAATGAAGAACAAACAGCAACTTCCTAACCAGCCTGCCTCAAGGACTATTAGTTATTCATAATGATAATAATAATGGACATTTCTATAGTACTTTAATGTTTGCAAAAGGTTTACATAAATGGTCTCATTTGATTTATTGAACATCTACTATGTCCCAAGCTCTTTGAGTGTGGCTACGGAGAGGACACAAGTCTTTGCCCTCCACAGTCTAATTGTGGAGACAGGATGTGCTAAATGAATGGCCAAGACTACAGAGGCTATTGTCCTCAAAAGGGAAAGACTACTGTGGCCCGAGGTGCTCACATCTTCCTTCCAGACCTCAGTTTCCTCTCCTGTGGGAAAAAAACAAAGGTTGGACTAAATGATGTCTAGGGTCCCTCTGATTCTGTGATCCATTTCTAGGAAGGCTTCATGAGGGAGGTAGGATTTGAGCAATGAATCAATCAAACACAAGCAATGATTAAGCACTTACTATGTGCTATATTCTGAGCTAAGCACTAGGGATTCAAAGGAAAACCAAAAACAGCCACTACACTCAAAGAATTTACAACCTCATGGGTGGTAGAAGGGGCAGGGGAAGGAGAAGACAACATCCATAAATTGGTGCATGCGAGGTTTGCTGTTGTTCAGTTGCTTCCGTTGTGTCTGACTCTTGGTGACCCCATTTGGGATTTTGCTGGCAAAGATACTGGAATAGTTTGCCCATTTCCTTCCCCAACTCATTTTACAGAAAAGGAAACTGAGGCTAATAGAGTTTGAGTAACTTTCCCAGGTTCACTCAGCTAGTAAGTGTCTGAGGCTAGATTAGGACTTAAGGTCTTCCTGACTCCAGGCCTAGTAATCTATGCACTGCCCACAGATCCTCTTTGTTTATTCATAGGCTATCCCCCATATCTAAAATGCACTTCTTCCTTCCCTCTACCTCTTAGAATCATAATAGAGGAGGAAGGATGGATGCAGTTGAGGAGTTCATCTAGGCTGTGACTTGGGATGAGAAAGAAATATGCTGAGAACAGCGCTGTGTTGCGGGCACCTTCTAAATCTTAGTGCCATGGGACAAAGCCCTGATTGCCCAATCCGAGTTACTGCTCTGCTTGGAGGTTAGAAAAATAAGACAGGTCTCTGTTCTCACAGAGCTTACCAACTAGTTGCAGAGACAAGATTAACACGTGAAATAATTAGAGAACATAAGGCTGCAATTAATTGTATTAATTAAGTACTAAATTCCTTGGAAGAAGTTTGGTATGGTAGACGGATCACTGAATTGGAAATCAAAAAACATAGACTCAGATTCCTCCTGTGGCAATTATTAGGCAGCAAGGTGGCACATTGGATAGAGCACTGGGCTTGGAGTCAGGATAGACCTGAGTTCAAATTTGGCCTCAGACACTTACTAGCGGTGTGATCCTGGGCAAGTCTCTTAACTTCTGTTTGCCTCAGTTTCCTCATCTGTAAAATGAGGGATGCTAATAGCACCTACCTCCCGGGGTTATTGTGAATAATTGTAAAGGCACAATAGTAAGCGCTATATTATAGCTATTATTCTTATTACTAATCATGCAATCTTGTCATTCCACCTTAATGAGCTTCACTTGCCTCATCTATAAGATGGAGAGAATAGCCCTTGCACCACCTGACTCACAGGGAAGGAAGAGCTTTTTAAACCCACAGCTAAGGGAGCTCTTGAAGTGGCCATCCTCTTTTCGGCTTAGTCTTCAGGAGACCTGCTGAACCACACAGCTTTTTCATCTCTTGTTGATGTTGCTTCTCTTTTTTTTTTTTTTTTTTTTGCTTTTCCTATTCCTCAAACTGCTCTAATGTAAATGTCAAATGTTCACCACCAACAGCGAGGTCTTCTATATTCAAGGTTTTCCTTCAAGCTGCAAGCAGTCTTCATTAACTTCTGTTTTTCTTTTCTTTTCTTCTTTTTCTTTCTTTTTTTTTTGGAAGGGGAGTGGAGGGACAAGGGGGACAGAAGCCTCAAAGCTTCTGAATCTTGCATTGATCTTTAAAAAAAAAACTGGGAGAATTCTCACTAACATCCTCCTTGGTTGTGTCTTTGTGGTGTGGAGCTGACCTGAGGCTCTCAGAGGCTATGACCATTGAGCATAAGTACTGTCAAGCTACAGACTTAGATGTTTTGTTGTCCAAGAACCAGCCTAGCTAAGCTCAGAAAGGCTCAGCGTCAGATGGGCTGCAGGGAGGGCAGATCTTTTCAGTTGTGGCAACTCTCAAAGACCTACCTCTCTGAGTCACTGAGGCATGAGAATGTAGCATCTTCATATGAGGATGGAGTCCTGCTTCCCCGGCAATGACATCATGGATTGTTGAAGGAAATAGAAGTGGGACAGAAGGTCTAAGAAGAGAGAGGTCAATGTGGGCTGGATAGTCAAGGAAAGCTTAAGATGAGGCTCAGAGGATTGGTGAGATTTAGATTTCTTGCTTTGGTGATTCTGCCATCCCAACAACATGGGTACTCCCCAGTAATATCCTTGATAGCCACTTTGTCCCATGGACCACACTGGGGAACTTAGCCCTTTAATCTCCCACCCTGAGACCCTGATTTCCTGACATATTGCCTCATGTGGCCCAATATATCTGGGTAAAATGGCTCCATCCATGTTTCACTCTATTCCTAACATCACTAGACTAATTGCCTTGCTCTTGCATGTATACCCTCCATAATGCCCTTCCTCCCACCCCTTTCCAACTCTAGAACCATCATCAAATTAATACTACCATTGCTACTGCAAAAGAGAATGTCAATCTACCCCACTGTGGCTTCATTCATCATCCCTGTGACTTTCCAAATCAAAATACCTCCGCTCAGAATGAATGTGAATAACATTTGTTTCTGTTTTCACCAGAAACCCTGAGGGTCCTCCCCTCCCAAATCTGTTTTTTTTAAAGAGGCCATTCTTTGCCTCATTTTTATTAAGACTTAATCATTGAGTGGGCACTGCCTCAGTCAAACTGAGACCTATTAAAGACCTTAGCTCAAAAAGGCCAAAGTTCCCCACTGAATCCTGGGCCATCTCCAGTTGTCCTGATCTATATATATCTGACCACTGGACCCAGATGGCTCCAGAGGAGAAAGGCTGGTGACTTTGCACAGTCCTCCCTCACTTAAATCCAATTCACTTGCATGTCATGGAACCTCCCTGATGTCATGGTCCTCTTTGAGAACGAAGGACAAACAGCAGCAGCACCCCCTTCTGCGTTGTCTTTCCCTGTTGGAATATAAGCTCCTTGAGGGCAAAGACTGTCTTTACTTTTTTTGGGGGGGGGAACCACCAGTGCTTAACACATGTACTTAAAAAATGCTCTTCCATTTTTTAATACTCTCTAGTGTGTCCTTCTGGGAAGCTAGGAGGCACAGTGGGGATAGAGCTGCTAGCCTAGAGTCAGGAAGACTTACCTTCCTGAGTTCAAATCTGGCCCCAGACACTTACTAGCTGGGTGACCTTGGGCAAGTCACTTAAACCTCAGTTTGCCTTAGTTTCCTCATCTGTAAAATGAGCCAGAGAAGGAAATGGCAACCCACTCCAAGATCTTCGCCAAGAAAACCTCAAGTGGAGTCATGAAGAGTGGGGAAAGACTGAAAGTTACTGAATGATAAAAGTGTGTCCTTGCTCAACACAAACAGACCATATCTAGAAGCCAGGTGAGGAAGCAGAAACTACAGCATCTGCAGAAGTTGCTACATCTCATCTCCACAAGGGTTGCCCCCTTGGACTACAGCTTCAGGGGCTGGACCTGGAAGGAGTGGTCTGGAGGGTGCTGCTGTTCCCAGGACTTAGTTTCCCATCAGTGACAGTTGGTCAGCAATTGGTGGTGGTGGTGGCAATGAGGATGGAGCCCTTCTCCACAAGGATTGCTCCTTTCCATGATGATGACAAGGGCCAATCTAGAAGCAGGGCCAATGGTGTGGAGGAGAAACTTGCCATTCCTAGGGTTCTTGGGCTCGGAATACTGGACTCTCTACCAGAATCGGAGGAGAGGTTTGTCCCATTTGGTACATGCAGCCTTCTGTCTTTCCTTCATGGTGCCTTGCTACTTCAGCTATCTGCCCATCAGTAGCAGTTGGCCAGCTTCCTGATCGGTCTCCTGGACTTTGAGTCTCTCCCTGATTCCAACCCATCCTCCTTAAAGCTGTCAAAATGATTTCCCAAATCATGAATCTGACCCTATCACCACCCTATACTCAATAAAGTCCAGTGGCCCCTGTTACCTCTAGGATCAAAGATAAACTCCTCTATTTAGGAATTAAAGCCCTTTATGGCTTGACCCCTTCCTACCTTTCCAGTATTCTCATACATCACTCCTCCACGCTGGCCTCCCTGCCACTCCTCGAACATGTTAGAGCCACACATGGCTACTCCTCCAACTCCCATCCTTCCTGCCTTTGCATTGATGCTTCCCCATACCTAGACCACTCTCACTCTTTATCTCTGCTTCTTAGAATTCCTGGCATCCTTTAAGACTCAATTCAAACATTACCTTCTGCAGGAAGCCTTTCCCATGCCCCTAAATGCTAGTGCCTTCCCCTCTACTTTATATATGCCTTCAATGTACCTGTTTATAGTCAAGTCATCTCCCTCATTAGAATGTAAGCTCCCTGAGGGCAAGAACTATTTTTGCTTTTTTCTGTGCATTCTCAACACAGCACAGTGCCTGGCGTATTTGTTGTTGTTGTTCAGTCATTTCAGTTGTGTCTGACTCTTCCTGAACCCATTTGGGGTCATCTTGGCAAAGATACTAGAATGGTTTACCATTTCCTTCTCCAGCTTCTTTTTTACAGATGTGAAACTGAGGCAAACAGGGTAAAGTGACTTGTCCAGGATCCCATGGCTAGTAAGTGTCTGAGGCCAGATTTGAACTCAAAAAGATGAGTCTTCCTGACTCCAGGCCCAGCACCACCTAGCTGCCCATGCCTGGCATATAGTAAGTGCTTAATAAATACTTACTGATTGATTGAAATAAATACACATGTAATCAACAGATGTCAGATGTGGATCAAATTTGTCTGAATATTCATTCTTTTTCACTCCCTGCTCCCAAAAGGAAAAAGGAGGAGAAGCTAAATCCTCCCAGACCATGTCTTACTCTTCCCACTGAATCACTTAAAGGTATAGCTTTCCCTTTGGTCTTTGCCCTTACCCACCCCCTCCTCTTTCTCATCAAAGAAAGCCTGGTCTTATTTTCTTATTTTCCTTGGTCTTATTTTCCACATCTGGCTATAACAATGAACCCATTTCCAGCCTAATAGGCAAAATGGACCCCAGTTCATATGGATCACTTCCTCTCCTAGGTTAAGGAGTTTATATTAATTAGACAAAAGTTATTAATAAAATTACAACTGCTGAGAACCCCCATTAGAAAAACTCCCAACATTTAGAAAGAGTTAAATCTCTATCCTATTTAAATTCTACATATTCTTTACCTAGCAACTTCCATTTTCCATCATTTCCTCTTTCCCAGCATGAAATAAATATATACAAAAATGTAATATACATTAATGATCTTTGATCATGGATTTTATATGAGGGAAAGATCTTTTTTTAATACTATTTTATTTTTTCCTACTACATGTATTTTTTTTTGGTGAGGCAATCAGGGTTAAGTGACTTGCCCAGGGTCACACAGTTAGTAAGTGTTAAGTGTCTGAAGCTGGATTAGAACTCAGGTCCTCCTGACTCCAAGGCCAGAGCTCTATTCATTGCTCCACATAGCTACCCTAAACTTTTTTTTTTAATTATTATTTTGGAGGCAATGGGGATTAAGTGACTTTTCCTACTACCTGTAAAGACAATCTTTAACATTCTTTTTTTATATATATAAAATTTTGAGTTCCAAAGGGAAAGATCTTTTAAAGACAAATTAAATCAAAAGCTATAACAAATTTAAATAACCTTGAACTGGAGGAATTATCAATGTCAGATACAATAAAGGAAAGAATAAGAGTTGAAGCAATTGTATCATTGCCTGTTGTCAGTCACTAGTGCAAATATTCACTATCTTAATATTACCAGTGTTGTTGCCTCTTCTCTCATAGTTCTATGATGACCTGACTCTCTAATTGTCCAGATGTCTTCTCTACTGTTTCAGTGACTCAAACACTCTTCCCACCTCAAGAATCCTGTCCCTGAATCAAAGATCACAATAACTTCAGCCTCTGGTAGGGCTAGGATAGAACTCTGTTCCTCTAAGACTACCAGGATTCGGAGATAGGAGATCAGCACTTTTTTCTGCAGGGAAGTCTGAATACCTGGTTATACATCAAATGAGATAATATTTGCAGTCCCTGGAACACAGTAAGCACTGTATAAATGCTTATTCCCTTCCTCCTTTTCTTCCTTTCTTCCTTTCTCCCCTCCCTTCCCTACTGGTTACACACACACACACACATACACACACACACACACACACATACACACACACACACACACACACACACACATCCATGACATGTGTATATATCCCTCATTCCAATATAAGGTTTTTTTCTGACTAAATCATAAAGCATATGTGTACAGGAAATTCATTGATACAATATTTAGTAGGGCTTCTCATTTACCTCAGTAACTCCTAGTAAATAGGTCTATAAGCAAGAGGAATCATTGGTTTACATTCTTCATACTTTGGATTTAAATTAATTTGACAAAAAGAAAGAAATCTTTCTAACAAGACAAGCCAGGAAATCACAGAAATTTTTAGTCTTTTTTTACCTTTTGCTTGAGTGGGAGGAGAGAGGGGTATTACTTCATCTTTAGATTGTTCAGCAAAAGAAAAAAGCTCTTAACCAAAATTAAAATTGCATACACTCATGTAGACAAGACCATTATTGAATTACAAAAGTTAAGATAAGGAAAAAATATATATATGTGTGTGTGTGTGTGTGCTTATATATGTTTATATGGTAGTATGCATGTATGCCTATGTATATATATACATTATATATATTATATATTAATATCTCAGTCAAGATGGTTCTTTTTGTGGAGAGTGAACTCAGCTACTCCCCTTAGTGATTATTTTAGAAAGGAGAAAAAGCTATTAATAACTTTGCCCTAAGCTAATTATCTCAGGAAGTAGGAATGTCATTGTCCATCATTCGCTTAAGGTGATTGTCTTTAGCAACCAAAAATCTAAAATGAAAGAGAGAGAAAAGTCTTGATATATACTATTCAAAGCAGCCTGGGAGGATTTGGAATTTGAAGGAAGGGAGTTATTTTGAAAGAAGATGTGAGAGCTTGCTCTAGGAAAAAAACAAAAACTGGTTAACTGGTGTAGCATTTCTTTATTAAAAAGTTACAAGAGGCTGGTTTTAGTGCCTAGTGTAATGAGATGTCCCTTATCCATAAGACAGATTAACAATTAAAGTAAAAAACTAGGAAAATCCAACACACCAGTTTAGTCTGAGAAGGACCCTATCCAGATCTATCCTTCTAGAAGGACAGAGATCTGAGGAAAGTAATTATTGGATTTCTTTATTTTTATTCTGAACTTAACAAACACTTAATAAAACAGACATTTCCATATACATAGTAGAACAAAAAAAGAGGGTTGTACTATGAAACTGCAGATCTCTGTTATATTTAACAACCAAAAGTTAGGTTCCAGTTTGATTTAACCACTTAACATCAATTACCTTTTACAAAGGGATAATTACCTTGAAGACATTGTAAGAACAGAAGTATAAACATTTCCCTCCAACACCTGTGGACACACCTTCCCATATACCACCACAGTCCTTGGGTAGAGGGTGCTCAAATCAAACACAGTTTCTATAGGGCAACGTTCCCCCCAAATTCACTTCCGATTGTGGCATAGCCATTGGTTGAATCTGAGTCTCAGCTACATCTGAGCTGGGTCAAGCAGGAAGATTGGTATTTCACTCCTCACCATCTGGCTTTCAGCAAATCCCAGCAATAACACCAGCTTCCAGAGCAATTTGGACCTATGCTCAAAGGGTTATAAAACTGTGTATACCCTTTGATCCAGCAATAGCACTTCTAGGTTTGTATCCCAAAGAGATCATAAAAAAGGGAAAAGAACTCGCATGTACCATAATATTTCTAACAGTTCTTTTTGTGGTAGCAAAGACTTGGAAATTGAGGGGATGCCCATCAATTGGGGAATGGCTGAACAAGTTGTGGTATATGAGTGTAATGGAATACTATTGTGTTATAAGAAATGATGAGCAGGTAGATTTCAAAAAAACCTGGAAAGACTTATATGAAATGATGCTGAGTGAAGTGAGCAGAACCAGGAGGACATTGTACACAATAACAGCAGCATTTTTCAATGACTAACTTTGGTTGACTTAGCTCTTCTCAGCAATGTAATGATCCAAGACAATTCTAAAAGATTCATGATGGAAAATGTTACCCACATCCAGAGAAAGAGCTATGGAGTCTGAATGGAGATTGAATATACTATTTTCATTTTTTTGTTTTTTTTTCATGGTTTCTTCCCTTTGTTCTGTTTCTTCTCTCACAACATGACTAATGTGAATATATGTTTTATATGATTGCACATGTATAACTTATATCAGATTGCTTGCCATCTTGGGGAGGGGGAAAGAGAGAGAGGGAGAAAAATTTGGAACTCATAATCTTTTAAAAAATGAATGTTAAAAAATTTTTACATGTAATTGGAAAAAATAAAATACTATTTAAAAAAAAAAGAAAGAAAAACACTAGCTCCCAGGTTTCTGGTGGCTCATACTCCTGACCTTTCAGAGATCACAGGGTCATTGTCATCTCCAATAGCCTTCACTGAAAAGCAGGAAAGAACAGACAATCTGAGACAGAAGTAACACCAGAGCCATGTTCTCAGCTTCATGTTAGCCCCAGGTGAGAGAGGGCCTGAAGCCCCTCCTCCACCCAGCAAATCATCCTCCTTCTTCAATACCTTTCAGTCTAAAAAAAAGCCAAAGCCTCTTCGCTTTGGTATTACTTCAGTTGGTCAGTGCTCTTTGAATGCAATCCAGCTCCATAACCGATCAATAGTCTTCATCACGTGCTTAACAAACGAGAATCAGTTATGGAATGTCTGTGCATGCTCCAAATCTGAGAGCATTTTATTAAATATCATCACATTTTTCCAAGAGCAGACTTATCAGCCTCTTCTGCATGAAGATTGCATCAGTCAACTACACAGTGAATGCTCACCAGCCCCCACTTCCCCCACTTCCCCCCAACATACATAATCAATTCAATCTGTAGCTTTCAAACCTGTATTGCTTTTGGCCTTCTTCTGTTCTGATCCTTGCATTTAAAAAAAAGATGCCCCAATGAACCTTCTTTTCTTTATTTTCTTTCTCATTCTTTTCTTTTTGTTGCTACCCTTGTCCTCCCACCATCCCCCTCCACCACTGAAAAAAAAATTTTTTAATAAAAGATTAAGGGGAAGGGAGGAGAAAAAAATAAAGTAAAAAGTGCACAGCAGAGAACAAAAGAAAATCTAAAAGTAAGCAAAGAGAAGCTGTGTAGCTTTGAAAACAATGTGTAGTATTTATTATATTATGTTATATTATATTTGTTATATTATGTTATGTTATATATCATACAATATTATATTATATTATGGTTTTTTTGAAATGGACATTTGTTTTGTATTGAATCCTTGCCTATGTTCTGCTGTGTACATGGGAATGTTCTTTTTTTCTTTTCTCATTTTGTATTTAAGTTTAAAACAAATTTTAAAATTAAAAAAAAAAGTAAAAGAATATAGTCAAACAAAACAAATTCCCACTTTGGCTATATCTGAAAGTGCAGGTCTCATTTTGCATTCTGATTCCGTCTTCTCCCTCTCAGAAGGTGGATAGTATGTTCCCTTCCTTGAAGTTCGGACTCATGGTTGATCATTGCATTGATCAGAATCTGCATTTCAATGTTGTTTTTCTTTTATAGTGTTGTTATTTTATTAAATTGTTCTCCTGTTTCTGTCACTTCACTCTGCATCAGTTCATACTGATTTCTCTGAATCTGGCTCTTTCATCATTTCTTATGGCCTTCGGACCCTAATTTAGAAAGGCCAAGGTCACCCATTGCATCCTGGGACAATACCACTTGTCTTGCCATTGAAGTCTGATGACTCTAGAGGAGACAGTGAGGCTGACCACTTTGCAGAACTTTGCCTCACTTAAATCTAGTTCACTCGTAAGTCAAGACATCACCTTCATAATGTCATTGGTCCTCTTAGAGAACAAAGGATGAACAACAGTAATTCCAGTACATTCATATAGCATAATTTGTTCAGCCACTCCTCAATGGACAAGTACCACCTTAGTTCCCAGTACTTTGACACTACAAAAAGAGGTGCTATAAATATTTTTGTGCACATGAGTCCTTTTCTCTTTGTTTTCTTTGGAGTATAGGTTTAGTAGCAGTGGCTCTGGGTCAAAGGATATGTGTGGTTTAGTGACTTTGGAGGAATAGTTCCAAATTGCTTTTCAGGATTTCTAGACCAATTCACAGCTCCATTAATAACGCGTTAGTGTGCCTGTTTGCAGCCCCTCAAATAATTGTCATTTTTCTTTTTTTGTCTTCTTCACAAATCTGATAGGTGTGAGATAAAAACCTCAGAGTTTCTCTAATTATTAGTTGGAGCGTTTTTCATAATGATATTTCAATATATCATATACCATGGTTTTTCTGTCATTATGCAATTCATGAGTACTCTCTCACTTTCCAGTTCTTTGCTATAACCAAAAGAGCTACTATAAACATTTTTGTACATATGGGTGCTTTTCCTGGAAAGAAACTATTGGGAGAGGTAATGATATAATCACCCTGGGTCAGCTCTTCAGGGACTAGTTCATAAGATGTCATCCACTTACTCCTGGAAGGAAAGAATTTTGTGAGTAGTTTCTCTGCTTCTCAGTATCCACTTGGGCCATGGGGTAGGATTTGAGATAGTCATCTGGGCAATGACTACAGGCCAGGACAGTAGCCTTAATAGGACAGCTATAGGAATATGATGAGATTGGTCATAGGAGTGACCAGTCCTTTGACTGGTGACAGCTGACCTAGTGACCACCTAGTTTGAGTGGACCTATTTCTAATCAATCAATCACCAATCATTTATTTTGTGCTAACTATGTGCTAGGCACTGTGCTCACTAATAAGGATACAACAACAACAATGAAAATGTCTCTCCCCTCAAGGAACTTGCATTCTAATGGGAAAAACAATGTGTACATATATAGGTATATCTAAAAATATGCACAGGTCAAACTCAAGGCAACCCTGAAGGAGAATGTACTAACACATGGGGGGAACATGTAGAAGATGGCACTTGATCCCAGGTTGCCACAATTTTATTTATGGTCCCTGGTATATTCCAGGTGATCTTATCTGTAACTACAGAAACAGAACAAACTATCTGAGACAGAAATGTGCTTGATTCTTTTCATTCATATATGTTTCCATTTTTCTTTCATTATGACTTGAGAAAAAGAAGCATGCAGGATTGGACAGCATCACCACCTGGAATGGTACTGGGCATTCCAATTCAAAAAGTATTTATTAAACACCTACTATGTTCAAGGCACTGTGCTAGGCACTAGGGATACAAATATGAAAAGGAAGTAATTCTGCCCTTAAGGAATTTACATTCGACTGGAACACAATATACACATAAATAAATACAGAATATGTGCATATTAATATTTGACCACTAGGTGGCATTGTTAGCCACTATCCTGATATGATTCAGTGGGAAGGCTCTGGACCTGAGCATTTCCAGTGTTTGTCCTTTTCTTTCTTAAAAAAAAAAAAAAAATTTTTTTTTTTTTACTGTAATCCACCTTGCCTCACAAAAGTGCTGTGTAAATGTGATGTTTTCTATGGTTCTCAGAGTCAACAATCTTCTGTCCCTCAGTTTTCCCTCTCTCTGCTAGTAGCACAGACTCTTTATCTAGGGGGTGTAGAGTATCATGGACATACCCAATCAGAAGTTGGCTCCTGAGCACTTGTGTCTGGCAAACTCTGTATCCTCCTTGATTTTGCTGTTTCCTGAGTTCTCATCACATGATCTTAGCATAAAGGTGTCAAGTTCCCACAGAAGCAGATAAATACGCTTAATTACATACAGTGCTTTTACTCTTTTAATTTATAAGCTAATAAACAGTTCCTAATAAAAATAAAATCTCTGAGTGGCTTCATGCCTGCTTTTCCCTTATTCCCCATAAGTCCCCAGGCAGTACAGAAGCTATTTTGTACCCAGAAATTTTAGAAATCAAATAGTTTAGTCTTCTTTCAAGCCAACAAAGAAATGTGAACAATACCACACAGTTAAAAATTTGAAATTTGACTTGTTCATCTAGCAACGCCAGTCACTTGGTGACTCAGTGACTCAGGGACTCTACAGGAACTCTAGACCTTTCCATTCCTTCTCTAGGATGGGAACATGGGCTTGGGAAAAGAGAGAAAGTCCTGTGTCTGGTATTTTTCTCTTTCTGGATAATAGCATCATAGGCAAGAATCCCTATTTCCTGTCTTGGCCACCCCATTTTTTGAGAGCTGGATGTGTGGACCCAAGAGCTGGCCCCAGCAAAAAGAAACCTGCCACATCCATTTCACCTAAATTCTCTCCTACTCTGCATCTTTGTTACCTCTTTCTCTCTAAATCTTCAATCAGCAGCCAAATTCCTGCTCCCAGAATCTAAGGGAAGGAGTAGGGTTGGATAAGGTTGTTACAAATGCAAAGCAATATTTTTTAAATAATTTTTTTTTACTGAGATCTTTGGTTTTATATCATATTTATTTCAAATATAGCTGCCCCTCCCCCAATCAAGTCTATCCTTGTAGACATTAAGCAAAAATGTTTAAAAAAAATGGGGGTGGGGGAAGCAGCACAAAACTAACCAACACAACCACCATCTCTGACAGTATATGTAATATTCTACACCTCTACACAGTCCCCTAATGCTACAATGAAGGGAAAGAGACCAAGTTTGGTTATTTTAATTATATTGAATTCTATTTCCTGTTGTTGGGTTTTTTTTTTTCATTCCAGCATTGTAATCATTGCATATATTGTTTGCTCTATTTACTTCACTCTGCATCAGTTCATATAAACTTTCCCATGCTTCTCTCAATTCTTCATAATAATAGCTACTTTTGGCATAATAATGTCACATTACTTTCACATACCAAAATCTGTTTGCCATTCCCCATGTAAGTGTGTGTCTCATTTAGACTTCAGCAATGTTAAAAGTCATAACGGGCAAAGACAGAAATAATGAAATGTAAGAAAAAAGTGTGACTGCCTTTGTACATTTATCCCAATCAGTCATTTTGCATAAGACCCAACATAATCTGGGAAATGTAACTGGTTGGTTACTGAGAATTGTCAAACCGGAGAGACTATACCCCTCTCACCTCTTAATTGAGGGGTGACAAACCTTAGAGCTGAGGCCCTGATGGAGCAATTCTGGAGAAGCTTCTGCCAGTCTTAGGCTAAGGACCTCAGCCCTTTCTGAAAGAGAATAGTAGCACTGAAACTGAAAAGAATAACATAACACACCCGGGTGAGTCTGAGGCTGGAAGTCATGGAAGCCACTACCCCCTGCAGAGTGAGCCATTGGATTCAGTGGACTGACCCATACAGCATGAATGCAATGCCCTGTAAGGAGCCAGCTCGGCTGAAATGTGTTCTATAGGGAACCAACCCAGTCTAGCAATGGAACATCTCATCCCTGACACCAAAGCCCCACTCCCAAAGTGAACTTAAGGACTCTCCTGAGAAAGGACATTGAGGGCCAGAGTTATGAGTTACCTTGATCATATATGATACCCACATGTGTGACTTTCTACCATTGTACTATAAGTTTGTGCCCACTCTCCATATTCTCAAATCATGTGTGTCTGTGAGAAAGTACACCCTAGGTTTTAGGGGAAAATGAACTTCTATTCTTGCTAGACCACTTGAACAAATGTCTTTTTTAAGAGTTAATTTAATTTATTGGCTGATTTTTTATGAGAAGTACACTGATGGGGGCTAGTGAGTTACAATGTTATGAGTAGTTATCAATAGGGTAACTGAGAGAGCAGTTGCACCTCTGGGGGCCCAATCTGCTCGTGTAAGTATTAGTTGGAGGAGTGAGCCTAGAGGGGGTGCTACACCCAATCAATGGGCATACAAAGCAAATTTAAGAGATGATGAGCACTAACAATTAGAGGAACCAGGAAGGGAGATGTAGGAGATGGTTCCTGAGGTGTGATTTGAAGGAAAATAAGTATTCTATAAGGTGGAGTAAGGAAGATTATTCCAGATATGGGGTACTACTTGTAAAGAGGCAGAGATAAAATGTTGGGGACAGGAAATAGCAAGTAAGCTAATTTGATTAGAATAAAGCACACATAAAGGGGAATAACCTTAATCAATCAACAAGCATTTAAAGTCAGTCTGTCAATAAACATCTATTGAACACCTACTATTGCCAGGTACTATGCTGAGCACTGAGAATACAAAGAAAGGCAAAAGACAATCCATGATCTCAAGGAGCTTATAATCTAATGGGGGAGACGATATACACACAACTTTATACAAACAAGCTATATACAGGATAAATTGTGAATAATCAACAGAGGGAAAGCACTAGAATTAGAAGGGCTTAGGAAAGGTTTCTTGCGGAAGGTAGGATTTTAGCTGGGAGTTGAAGGAAGGATGTCAGAAGTCCAAGATAAGGAAGGAGAACATTTATAGGCATTGTGGACACTTTACTATATTCCGGGCACTAGGTGCTGGGGATGTAAACACAAAAGTGAGACAAATCTCTGCACTCAAGGAACTTTCCACTGCGTCTTTATGAACTACTGCTTGAGCAAATGGGCATAGATAAAGGAGGTGAGGGAGGGACCACCATAGTGTTGTGACATACAAAAAGTTTGAGAGATATAGTTTCTAGGTAATTAATCATTTTATTAATAATGCTTGCATATTATTAACAAAAGTGTGGTCATTTGGCCATATCTCTTAGGCCAAAGACAAATCATGGAACCCACTCAAAACTTATATGCCTGTGGTAGACTGGGTGTTCCTGAGGGTGGAAATCAACTCTGATTGGTTAACAACTAATGAGAGAAAGTGAATATTATAATGAGATGTGGACCTATTCTAATGAGGGACTGGGGACATGACTTTGGTCACCCCCAGCCTTGGCTAATGTAATCAAAGAATTTATCCCCACCCAAACCTGAGTTGTTGTTGTTTGTCCTTTGTTCTCGAAGAGGACCCTGACGACAGGGAGGTGATGCCATAACTTGCAAGTGAATTGGACTTAAGTGAGGGAGGGCTCTGCAAAGTCACCAGCCTCAAATATGGATCAAGATAACTGGAGATGGCCCAGGATGCAGTGGGAGACCTTGGCCTTTTCAGGCTAGGTCTTTAATAGGTCTCAGTTTGACTAAGGCAACACCCATTCGGTGATTAAGGCTTAACAAGAAATGAGGCAGAGAATGGCCTCTTTACCTAGTTAAAAAAAGAAGTAGATCTGGGAGGGAAAGACCCTCAAGGTTTCTGGCCAAAACAAACAATTTTGTTATTGTTTTTTTTTTCTAGCTCTATAAAATAATTTTTTGGTAGTTTGATTGGTATGGCACTGAATAAGTAAGTTAATTTAGATAGAATTGTCATTTTTATTAAATTCATCTGGAAGAACAAGTCCAGAACATCAAGGGAACTAATGAAAAGAAATGCAAGGGAAGGTGGTCCAGCTGTACCAAATCTTAAATTGTCTTATAAAGCAGCAATCATTAAAACTACTTAGTGCTGGCTAAGAAATAGTCATGGTTCAGTGGAATAGGTTAGGTATGCAAGACACAAAAGTCAACAAATATACTAATCTACTATTAGATAAATCTGGGATAAGAAATCACTATTTAGCAAAAACTGCTGGGAAAATTGGAAAAATGTATAGCAGAAACTGGGCATAAACCAACATCTTACACCTTATACAAGATAAAGTCAAAATGGGTACATGATTTAGATATAAAGACTGATACTATAAGCAAACTAGAAGAGCAAGGAATAGTTTACCTTTCAGATCTATGGAGAAGGGAAGAATTTATAACCAAACAAGAGATAGAGAACATAGTGAAATGCAAAATGGATCATTTTGATTATATTAAATTGAAAAGTTTTTGCACAAATAAAGCCAATACATCCAAGATTAGGAGGGAGGCAGAAAAATGGGAATGAATTTTTACAACCAGTGTCTATGATAAAGGCCTCATTTCTAAAATATATAGAGAACTGAGTCAAATTTATAAGAATGCAAGTCATTTCCCAATTGATAAATGGTCAAAGGATATGAACAGGCAGTTTTCAGAGGAAGAAACTAAAGCTGTCTATAGTCATATGAAAAAACGTTCTAAATCACTATTGATTAGAGAAATGCAAATCAAAATGACTCTGAGGTACCACATCACACCTATCAGATTGGCTAATATGACAAAACAGGACAATAATAAATGTTGGAGAAGATGTGGGAAAATTGGAACACTAATACATTGTTGGTGGAGTTGTGAAATGATCCAACCATTTTGGAGAGCCATTTGGAACTATACCCAAAGGGTTATAAAATTGTGCATATCTTTTGACCCAGCAATACCACTTCTAGGTCTGTATCCCAAAGAGATCATAAAAAAGGGAAAAGGATCTACATGTACAGAAATATTTCTAGTAGCTCTTTTTGTGGTGGCAAGGAATTGGAAATTGAGGGGATGCAAATCAACTGGGGAATGGCTGAACAAGTTGTGGTATATGAGTGTAATGGAATACTATTGTGCTATAAGAAATGATGAGCAGGCAGACTTAAAAAAAAAAACTGGAAAAGCTTATATGAACTGATGCAGAATGAAATGAGCAGAACCAGAACGTTGTACACAGTAACAGCCACATCATGTGATGACTGATTGATAGACTTGGCTCTTCACAGCAATGCAAGGGTCTAAGACAACTCCAAAAGGTTCACAATGGAAATTGCTAGCCACACCCAGAAAAAGAAATATGGAGCCTGAATGCAGATGGAAGCATACTGTTTGCTCTCCTTTTCCTTTGCTGGTTTTTTTTTTATTGCTTCATTCTCATGGTTCCTCCCATTAGTTCTAATTGTTCTTTACATCATGACTAATGGGAAAATATGCTTAACATGAATGTATATGTAGAGCCTATGTCAGATTATACACTGTCTTGGGGAGGGGGGAATAACTGAGAGGGGGAGAAAATTTAAAACTCAAAATCTTATGGAAGTGAATGTTGAAAACTAGAAATAAATTAATTAACTATTTAAAAAAACCCAACACCACCCAGAAACAATTGCTATTTACATTCATTCTGAGGCAATCAGGGCCCAAATAATGATCAAGTAGGGCTTGGCCTGGGACCTATAGTTGGCCAATTAATGAAAGCCAGGGGGATATAGAGTTAAGGTTGATTTGTAAGAAAGAAAAAATAAAGCTTCAGAGATTAAAATTTACATTCCCTTGGGGGGGAGAAAGGAAGGAAGGAAAGAAGAAAGGAGGGAGGGAAGGAAGGAAGGAAGGAAGGAAGGAAGGAAGGAAGGAAGGAAGGAAGGAAGGAAGGAAGGTAGACCTCACCCAAACCTGAGTGGAGCACATTGAGCTTCCCCACCCTAGTGGAGTCTAAACAAGATTAAGGAGACAGTTAATCCAATTTTATTATCTGCAAGGTCCTTCAAATGCTCGATTGACCTAATATGGTTTCCTAAAGGAAAAAAAAATCCCAACTCTCCAATCTTAACAATTAGTTATTTAATAATCATTTCTCTCCGTGCCCTTCCTCCTCCCAGCCCCTATACATCTCACAAATGTTCCTTTTCAGAGAATACTTAGACTCTGGGTTCTTAATCATTTTTGTGTCATGGACCCCAGTAGAAGTCTGAGGAAACCTACAGATCCCTTCTCAGAATAATATTTTAAAATAATTAAAGAAACAGCTAATTTTCAGTTAGAGGTTAGTGAGAATAAAGATGTCATTTTTTCAAATCATTTTCCAAGTTCACAGACCCCCTCCTGCCAAATCCATACACAAACCCCAGGGATCTGTGTACCTTCCCTTAGACTGGAAGTAACCCTAATTTGGATCTCAACCTGAAGTTGAGATTCGATGCTTTGTAGCATCATCCAGTCTTTTACTCCATCTCTTTCCTTATTGTTTTTCTTTCTTTGCCAGGTGGGGAAAAAAAATGAGTCTAGCTCTTAAGTTTAGGAAGTCTTAGATTGGAAGAAAATTCGCTGAGCTCTGCTGTAGGCATCTTCCTGGCTCTGATCCCCTGCACTCATCGAACAATCTTCTGATCTCAGTGTGTTTTCCCAAATGAGCTCTCCTACTGGAAAGAGATATTTCTCTTTGTAAACTATTAAATTGGCTTTCTGGCTGTTGGCATTCCATCCTGTGCAGTTTGGGACCATATCAACTGGTTTTCCCAAGGCCTGATCTCCTCCCACAAAACCAAACATGGAGAATTTGGACCCCCAAAAGCTGGGAGTTCAAATTTTAACTCCTATTAACATAATACTTTCAGGGGCATGGCAACCACTATTTTAGATAGGAGATAGGTAAGTAACACATACCCCCATTTTTACAGATGAGAACACAAGCTAAGAGAAGGTAAGAAATTTGTCAAACAACTCACAAGTCTCCAAGTTGGGAATGAAATTCAGGTCTTTGGACTTCAGAACCACAGTTCATTCCCCTACACTGGGCTTAGTCCACGTTTCAATGTCCAGCAAAGTGACCTTGAGGATTTCTTTTTCTCTTTTGAAAATTCACCCTAAGGGGCAGCTAGGTGGCATAGTGGATAGAGCACCCGGCCCTGAAGTCAGGAAGACCTGAGTTCAAATCTGGCCTCAGACCAAACACTTGACACATACTAGCTATGTGACCTTGGGCAAGTCACTTAACCCCGATTGCCTCACCAAAAAAAAAAAAAGAAAGAAAGAAAATTCACCCTAAAAGGATGACCCTTGTGACCCCGATTCCCTGGTTTAATGGGAGAATAATCATAGGGTAGCTGGAAGGGTCGAATGCAATCCCCTGTGCCAATGACTTATGAAGTCATAAACATTTAAAATGTTATATAAATGTAAGCTGCTATTATTATTCATTTCTATAACTATGAATATGGAGTGACAAAAATAGAATGTTAATTTCTCATTCCTGGCTGCCTGTGTACTCCTTTAGGGAAAGAGAGGCTTCATGGAAAAAACGTTTGGGGACTAACAATTTTTTCCAATGCTTCTTTGTGAGGTTGACCTCAGAGCATCCAAGCACACTCTTCCAGGCTAGTCTTTGGGTACTAGGTACCCAAAGGTAAAGTCAGTTGGTCAGTCTTGTACCAAATGCTCATGTCATTGAGCTTGCATCTTCCTATCTCTTGGCTTAGTCTCCAATTCTGTAAAATGAGAGGTTGGACTTTTTGCTGTTCAGTCCTTTTCAGTCGTGCCCCACTCTTCACAACCCGATTTGGGGTTTTCTTGGCAAAGATACTGGAGAGGTTTGCCATCTCCTTCTCTGGCTCATTTTACAGATGAGGAAACTGAGGCAAACTGAGGGTGAAGTGACTTGCCCAGGGTCACGCAGCTACTAAGTGTCTGAGGCCAGATTTGAACTCGGAGAGGCGAGTCTTCCTGACTCCAGCCCTAGCACAGTGGGGCCACCCAACCACCCTGAGAAGTTGGCCTAGGCCATCTTTAAAGTCCCTTCTTGCTCTAAACCTAGGAAGAACTTAGGAAGACAGACCTGTCTTGACCTTAGTTTTAGGCAATGTGGTTGTCATAGAGGGTCAGTCTTAGAGACAGAAAGACCGGGGCATGTGTTTTGTGATTGATCCCTAATAGTTGTGTGACCCTGGGCAAATCTTTTAATCTTTAGTGCCCCAGGCAACGCTCTAAGAGTAAACATTTTAGACTGGGTATGGATCTAGGATAGTAGAAGGCATTTCCTCCCTGGGGGGCTTCCTGTACCCATGAAATAGCAGTTCCAGTCCCCTTTTACCTCTATACCTGCCCTCTAAAATAGGGGATAATAATGCTTGCCCTGACTAACTCACAGAGCAAACAACATCATGAGTATGAAGGCATTTTGAAATGTATAAAGGGATAAACTAACATATATGGATACAATGGAAAGGGTGCTGGATTTGTAGTCAGAGGACTTGAGTTCAAATTCTGACCTTGTCACATGTTACCCGTGTGATTTAAGTCATTTAACCTCTCTGGCCCTCAGTTTCTTCCTCTGTAAAAAAACAAAAAAAAAACAAGGAGGGGGGTGGGTTCTGCTCACTTCACTCAGCATTAGTCCATACAAGTCTTTTCAGGTTTTTCTAAAAATACTTATATGGACTTATGCCGAGTGAAGTGAACAGAACCAGGAGAACGTCGTACACAGTAACAGCCATGCTGTGTGATGACTAACTTTGATAGACTTAGCCCTTCTCAGCAATGCAAGGATCTAAGACATCTCTAAAGGCCTCATGACAGAAAATGCTATCCACATCCAGAGAAAGAACTATGGAGTTTGAATGCAGATCGAAGCATGCTATTCAATATTTTTTTTCTTCTGTTTTGTTTTGTTTCCTCTTTCTTGTGGTTCCTCTTATTTGGTTCTAATACTTCCTTACAGCATGACTAATGTGAAAATATGTTTAATAGGAATGTATATGTATAGCCTATATCAGATTGTGTGCTGGGAGGGGGAGAAAATTTAAAACTCAAAAACTTATGGAAGTGATTGTTGATCAATCAAAATAAACTAATAAAAAAAATTTTTTTTAATTTGTTCAGGAAAGCTTAGCCTTTAAAGATGAACAAAAAGAATCATGTTAAAATGAAGATAAAAGATGCCTCATTAAAAAAAAAATAAGGGGGTAGAACTAGTTGGTTTTAAGGTAATTTTCAATCAATCAACAAGCACTTACTAATCACCTGTTATATGCCTGGTACTGATTGGGCACTGGGGATATAAGTACAAAGAATGATACATACTAGGACGTAGAATGAAACAATCCCTATGGAGATTTGCCTCCTACAACAAGCTCTAAATCTATGGTCTTGTGAATTATAAAAATTTTTGCTTCTTGCAATAATTAGTTAATATTTATCTTCTGATATTTAACGAAAAATACACAGCACTTAAACAGTGCCTGAGAAGTTAGTCCAGTTCCCTCACTTTCTAAATAGGGAAATTGAGGTACAGAGAGTGACTTGCCTAAGGTCATGCATTATGAGGTAGAGCTAGAAGGGGAGCCCAGCTTTCCTGACTCTGTCAGTCCATTGTTCTTAATACCTTGCTTCTTTAGTGAGGGACAGTTAGGTGGATAGAACGCTGTGCCTGGAGTCTGGAAGACCTGAGCTTAAATCCCACCTCAGACACTTAACTAGTTATGTGACCTTGGGCAAGTCACTTAACCTCTGCCTGCCTCAGGTTCCTCAAATGAGGAAATGGAGATAATGTAAAATAGAGATAATAATAACACCTATCTCCCAGGGTAGCACTTAGCACAAGAGCCCAGCATACAGTAGGTGCTTAATAAATGCGTGTTTCCTTCCTTCTTCATACCACCTAGTGTTTTCAACGATGCGATAACCTACATCTACATAGCACTTCAGGGTTTACAAAATACAGAGCAAGTGCTCAAAAGCTAATTCTTTTTGAAAAAACCATGAAGTAATACCACCACTTTACAAATTCCCAAAGGATGCCAAAGCCATTTCCAGACTATGGGATTTCACTAATCTCTCATCTCCTAGAATTTTAGGAATCAGTTTTAGAGCTGAAAAGGACCTTAAAGGTCATCTAGTCCCTAGGAAACAGGGCTAAGGAAATGAAGTGACTTGCTCAAGGTCACACAGAGAGCAAGCAACAGATTTGAACAGGATTTGAATCCAGGTCTACTGACTCCAAAGCCAGAGAACAGTCTGTTGATAGTATTGGAAGGAATCATAGGACCAAAAATTTGGAAGGGAAACAAGGGAGTGCGGGAGAGAACAAACTGTTTCTAAGCACCTACTATGTGCCAGGCACCCTGCTAAGCGTTTTAGAATTGTTACCTTATTTGATCCTCACAACAATCCTGGGAGCTAGGGGCTATTATTATCTTCATTTTTATTTATTTATTTATTCACTTATTTATTTATTATTTATTTTAAAATATTATTCTATTTATTATAAATTTATTTATTTATTATTACATATTTATTTTAATTATTCCTTATTAGGTAAAGAAATTGAAGCAGTCAAAGGTTAAATGACTTTCCCAGAGTCACACAGCTAGTAAGTGTCTGAGGCTGAATTTGACTCAGATCTTCTTAACTCTACACCCAGAGCTCTATGTACTGTGCCACCTAGCTGCCTACAGCAAAGAGTTTTAGGGGAGGTCATTTAGTCCAATCTCTCTTTCCAAGAAGGAATCTCCCTACAGAGAATTCAGGACAGAGAAAGGCATTCTTTCCACTGATGCTGAGCATGACTTTTGTGTTTATTTGTTTTTGGTTTTGTTTTGTATTTTTTACAACAGCCAGAAAGGGTAGGGTAGATGAGTTCAAAGGGTTTCTGCCCCTTTAAAGTAGAATGTGGACTAGAAAAGTTAGAGAAAGCACTAGCTTAGCTAAAACATTTTTTTTTAAACCATTAGGACACAAAAATGGTCCAAGCATGGTCATAAAGCCCTCAGTGCCTTTTCCCCAGGAGGTGTGCTATATAATCCATTGTCCTGAAATGAAATTCAAACATAAATCAACCCTCACTATGTTTTTTCAACCAGATACTAAATTCCTGCCCGTTTTCTACCAGAAATACTTCAGTCATGGGGCAGCTCAACTTTTTAACACCAGAGAGAGACAACATGGAAGCTCATGAGGTCAGAAGCAAGATAAAGATGTGAAGCTATCTTATAGAAAGCTAAGATAGGATAGCCACTGGGAGGAAGGAATAGACTGTTAGATCAGGAAAATATCGGATTGCCTTTGGGAAACTGAAAAGTTCATTTCATGACGCCAAGCTTCTCTCCAGGGTAAAAAAAATAAAAGGTCACTATTTTTCTGATGCTGTTGCAAGGTTGTGAGTCACAGAACACTACAGCGAGCAAAGAATTGAAGGTGAAGGTCATCCCAAAAGCAACAGAGAGGCCCATGGTGGAAAGAAGCAGAACAAACCAGAATTACATAGGAGAAGTGGTTAAAAGATGTCATTAAATGAGCAGGCGAATGTCAGAAAAACCTGGAAAGACTTAGATGAACTGATGCTGAGTGAAGTGAGCAGAACCAGGAGAATATTGCACACAGTAACAGCCACATTGTGCAATGACCAACTTTGATAGACTTAGCTCCTCTCAGCAATGCAAGGATCTAAGAAAATTCCAAAAGACTCATGATGGAAAATACTGTCCACATTCAGAGAAAGAACTATGGAGTCTGAATGCAAATCAAAGCGTACTATTTTCTCTTTTTTTTTCTTTCTCATGGTCTTTCTCATTTGGATTCTTCTTTCACAACATGATTAATGTGGAAATGTTTAATATGATTATACATGTATAGCCTATAAAAAAAGAAAAATAAGTCTTAAAAAAAAGATTTCATCAAAGAAATCTATGTTAAAAGGGGAAGGGGGGAAGGTCACAGGGTGATAGGGAAAATGAAACAACAAGCATTTATTAAGCACCTACTATGTGCCAGGCACTGGAGTTACAAATACATAGAACTGAAGCAATCCCTATGATCAATGAGCTTACACCCTAGTCACCCCCAACATCACAATGCCCAATTCAAAGAGGTTTTTTTTAATTATAATAATAATTGCCAACAGACAGGCTGCTTACTCCACTGGTATTCTCAAGAGGACTCAAGGAAGGTCTCCATGATGTTGGGTGGATCTCTCTGGGTTGAAATTATGGGAGGATACTTACATCACTAATGTGTAAATATGTTTAATAGGAATATATATGTATAACCTATATCAGATTGTGAGCGTCTTGGGGAGGGAGAGGGAGAAAAATTTTAAACTCAAAAGCATATGGAAGTGATTGTTGATAAATCAAAATAAAATAATTTTTTAAAAAAAAATTCTGGGAGGATATGGATGAGAGTCTTGGAAGATGGGAAAGGATAGATGGGCTGTAGGTTACATCATTGAAAAGAATAGCCATATTAACCTTAAGGATTTGGTAAGTTCTCTTATAATATCATCGTGGTCAAGAGGAAAAAATATGGATTAGGTAAGAGTCAAATTAGGTACATGTGGAACCAGTTGAATGACCAGACTCAAAGAATGATTTATGAATTGGTGACAAGCTAGAAAGTAGCATACTACAAGGCTCTGTCCTGAGCCGTGTCCTGTTCGATATTTTTAAGCAACAATAAAAAGACAGAGACAGCTAACATCTGTACAGCACTTTAAATTTTACCCAGCGCTGTACCACCGTTATCAAATTTAATTCTTACAACAACTCTGTGAGGTAGGTGCTATTTATTATCACCCACCTTTTACAGATGGAAAAACTGAGATTGAGAGAGGATATTCTGTGACCTGCCCAGGATTATGCTTGCTCAGTATGAACTGAGGCTGGGTTTGAATCATTTGCTTATAAAAAGTCTACAAATTATTCAGAGCAAGGAGGGACAGTCAATACACTGGATGACTTAGGATGAGTGAGGATCCAGAAAGATTTGGACAAAGTAGAACAAAGGGCTGGATGGTACAGTAGATAAACCTCCAGCCCTGGACTCAGGAGGCCTGAGTTCAAATCTGCCCTCAGACACTTACTAGCTGTGTGACCCTGGGCAAGTCACTTAACCCTGCTTGCCTCAGTTTCCTCATCTGTAAAATGAGCTAGAGAAGGATTAATGACAAACCACTCCAGTAGCTTTGCCAAGAAAACCCCAAAAGAGGTCACAAAGAGAGGACACAACGTAACAACAAATGACAGAACAAATGGACGGTTAGATGAAAGGAATCCCCTCTAAGCATCCCGAGTACGGTTCGGTCATCCTGCCTCTGCTTGGAGCCCCCCCAATAAATGGGAGCTCACCACTTTCAAGAACAGCTCATTCCACCATTGGGCATTTCTAATTTGTTCGGAAATTTTTCCTTATGCTAAGCTAAAGTCAGCCTCTCTGTGACTTCTCATTCCTCCTGTTTTCCCACGTGGGGCCAAAGAGAGCAAGTCTTATCCACCTTCCATAAGAGAGGTGGCTTTTCAAATATTTTAAGATAACTTCCCCTCTCTTCCCAAGACTTCTCCAAACTAAGTATCACCAGTCCCTTCAACCAAATTCTCACCCAATCTGGTCTAAATATTGTCATTTGATCTTCACAACAAACCTGGGAGGTAAGTACTATTACTACTATTATAGATATTTAGCACAATAATATCCCATAACATTCATATGCCAAGGTTTGTTTTTTTTGTTTTGGGGTTTTTGTTTTTTAGGCAATTGGGGTTAAGTGACTTGTCCAGGGTCACACAGCTAGTTAAGTATCCAGTGTTTGGTCTGAGGTTGGATATGAACTCAGGTCCCCCTGACTTCAGGGCCGTCTATCCACTGTGCCACCTAGCTGCCCCCAAGGTTTGTTTTTGTTGTTATGTACGGTTCAGTCATTTCAGGCTCTTTGTGACTCCATTTGGGGTTCTCTTGGCAAAGACACTGGAGTGCCATTTGCTTCTCCAGCTCATTTTACAGATGAGGAAACTGAGGCAAACAAGGTTAAGGAGACAACATGCAAACAAATATATACAAAGCAAGCTAAAGGATAAATAGGCGATGATTAACTGAGGGAAGGCACTAGAATTAAGAAGGGCTGGAGGAGGCTTCTTGTAGAAGGTGGGATTTTATTTTGGACTTAAAGTAAATCAGCTAGGTGGCTCACAATGGATTGAGTACTTGCCCTGGGCTCGGGAGGCCCTGAGTTCAAATGCAGCCTCAGATACACTAGATGTGTGACCCTAGGCAAGTCACTTAACCTCGGTTGCCTCAAAAAAAAAAAAAAAGCCAAGTAAGTCGGTAGTCCCTAGGGAGTGAAGTATTAAGAAGACTGAAAAGGGGGGAGGGGGGTGTGGCTAGGTTATGAAGGGCTTTGAATGCCAGAAAGAGCATTTTGTATTTGCTCTTGGAGGCACCCAGGGTAGGCTCTTTCCCATCAAAACAGCAACATCAACCCAGGTGCTACAAGGCTTAGAATTCAATCGCCCCTAGACAGAAATTCATTCTTTCTTTTGAGTCAGGAAGTCTTTTATCCGCGGTTGTTTTTTTTAAACTGCAAAAATCAGAGAGGGATAGCTTTAAATCCCTAACACCCTAGAAGAACTGATTTGTCAGATCCGAGACATTCAATAAGACATTTATTCTGCACCTATTGTGCAAAAAAAAAAAGTAAGACCTAGACCCTTTCCTAGAATTCTTCGCCTTCCTTTAAAGCCCAGCTCAAATGCCACCTCCTCCACTGAGCCTTCCCTGATATCCTCCATGTCAGTAAGACCTTTCCCCCTCTGTAATCACACAGTACTTTATTTTACTCTTTTTTAATGATCTTTTCATTTATTGCTGCGTATTATAGTTATCTATGTATATCCTGGGCTAGGAGTCTGGAGCACTGGGTTCGGATTCGGACACTGAATCTAGCTAGGTAGCCTCGGATAAGCCACTTCCTCGGTTTCTCACTTTCCTGCTTTACACAACGAAAGGGTTAGATTAGAGAGTCTCTACGTGGTCTTTCAGTTTTCAATCCCATGAACCCACCGCTCCAGCCCAACCGTCACCCCGCCCCGCCGAGCTCAACAACAAGGGTTTGCCCTATACAAACATGGCGGCGCCCAGTGGACCGCTGCACTTCAGAAAGATGGCCAGCGGCGCCCCGCCTTCCTCCGCCCTGTTGACCAATGACAATGGAGCACGATAACCTGCGCCTGCGCTGTAGAAGCTGCAGGGGCCCCAACGGGCGGTGACTCGGGGGAGTGCTGCCGGGAAGATGCCTAAAAAGAAGCGGGAGAATCTGAGCGTGGCTCAGGAGGTGAGGGGAGGGGGGGCGCGCCCGGGTGGTACAGTCTGAGTTCTCGCGCCCCTCTGCGGCACCGACCGGTGGACCTGCCCGGCTCCCGTGGTGGGGGCGGGTGGGGAGAGGGGGAAGGGAAGAAGAGCGGGCAGGGAGGGAGAGAGAGGAGGGGGCTGAACGGCAAGAGAGAAGGGGAGGGGGCGGTTAGGGAAGAGAACCAAGGAGAGGGCGGCTAGGCAAGAAAAAAAGAGGAGGGGGCTGCTGGGGAAGAGAAATGGAGGAAAGGGGGAGGGGTTACAGAGGAAGAGAAAAGGGGGAGGGGGCTTCAGGGAAAGACAACTAGGGAGGAGCAGCTTGGCAAGAGAAAAAGAGGAAGGGGCTGCTGGGGAAGAGAAATAGGGAGGAGAACTAGACCAGAGGAAAGGGGGAGGGGCTACAGAGGAAGAGAAAAAGGGGAGGGGGCTTCAGGGAAAGAGAACCAGGGAGAGGGCGGCTAGGGAAAAGAAGAAGAGGAGGGGGCTGCTGGGGAAGAGAAATAGGGAAACTAGAGAAGAGGAAAGGGGGAGGGGGCTTCAGGGAAAGAGAACCAGGGAGGGGCAGCTAGGCAAAAGAAAAAGAGGAGGGGGCTGCAGGGGAAGATAAAAAGGGGAGGCTCTGAAAGAGAAGAGAAAAGGGGGAAGGGATTTGGGGAAGGGGGGAGAGAAAGGAGCTGAAAGGGAAGAAAAAAGGGGTAAGGGTTACTGGGAAGAGAATAGTGGGAGGGGGCTACAAAGGAAGAGAAATGGAGAGAAGGCTGCTAGCTAAAAGAAAAAAGGGAGGGGGCTGCAAGGGAAAAGAACGAAAAGGGGGAGAAGCAGCTAAACGGCAAGAGGGGAAGGGGAGGATGTCACTTTGGGCAGACCCGAGCAACTGAGCAGGAGAAATCATAAAATTTAGAGTTGGAAGAAACCCAATTCAGTTTAACAAACATTTATTAACTACCTACTATGCACGTTCCTAGACTGTGGGGGGAAGAAGCCTGTGACCTGTGATTTCTTAGCTGTGGGAACTCCCTCCACATGTGAAAATCACAACCATTCAATAATTTATAACCCTAAAGAGTCACCTGAGGCTTAAAGGTAATAGTGAGTTGCACTTGGTCACAAAGCTTACAGTCATAAAGATGAAACTTGAACCAGGTCTTCCTGTGTAGGAACAGATACTCTTTTCGCTATGTCAAGCTCAGTATCCGGGTCTTGTTATGATTATTATCATTACATCTGATAATGAGTGCCTGTGTGACTTTAGGCAAGTCACTTAACCTTACTGATGAGTATCCTCATTTATAAAATGAGAGGATTAGACAAGATGGCGGCCTTTGAGATTCCTTCCAGTACTGTGATTAGACATCCCAAAAGCAATAAGTTGCTTCTGAAGGCTTTTCAGCAATGTGACCCAATCACACTTGTGCTTTCGGTCAGGTTGCCAGCTGCATGGAGAATAGATTAGAGGGGGTTAGAGACTGAAAGCAGGGATATCAGATTGCTGCAATAATCCAGGCCAGGAGTAAGGGCCTGAACTAGGGTGGTGGGCCCTGTGAGTAGAGAGAAGAGTAATGGAAAAATATTGTAGAGGTAGAATCCACATGACTTTGATACTGATTGGTTGGAGGAAGGATGAAGATAAAAGAGAAAGAAAAATCAAAAATGACTCCAAAATTGTCAGCTTGGGCCACTAGTATTGCCCTGAACAAAAACAGGGAAGTTTGGAGCAGATGCTGAGGCTTCTAAGTGATGACGAGATAGAGCACTGGGCCTGGAGTCAAGAAGACCAGACTTCAAATGCAGCCTCAGACGCTTACCAGCTGTGTGACACTGGGCAAGTCACTTAACCTCTTTTGGCCTCAGTTTCCTCATCTATAAAATGAAGAGAATAATAGCACCTACACCACACCATCAGGGTTGTTGAGAGGATCAAATGAGATAATATTTGTAAAGTGCTTTGCAAATCTTACATAAATGCTAGCTAATATTATTATGGGGTATACTATATAGGGTAATTTCAAGAATTCAGGAGGGAGATTAGGACTCTGTATGTGCATAGAGATAACAAGCCCATGAGAGCAGAGGAGATCACCAAAAGAAAGAATGTAGAACAGAGTTTTGGGGGACAGGTACATGGAACTAAGGACAGGTTGAAGGGAACCCTAGGAGAAAGCCAAAGGAACCTGAAGTGGTCAATAGTATCTAAAGGCATAGAAACCCAAGGTTGGGTTTTGGTGAGGTGTGAATGGCAGGAGGTTAGGGGGCCAATATTTTCTTTCTTTTCTTTTTTTGATTAATATTTTATTTTTTTCTCCAATTACACATAAAAACAATTTTTAACTTTTGTTTCATAAAGAAATCTTGAGTTCCATTGTGCTATGATCAACTCTGATTAACTGAGTTATTCTCAATTTGCAATACTGTTATCCAAGATAATTCCAAAGGACTCAGGATGGAAAATTCTATCCACATGCAGAGAAAGAATGGATGGTGTCTGCAGATTGAAGCATGCTATTTTCACTTTATTTTTTTTCACGATTTTTTCATTTTTGCAAAGTATGATTTTTTCAGACTATTTCTTTTACAAAATGACTAATATGGAAATATGTTTTACATGATTGCACATATATAACCTATATCAAATTACTATCTTGAGAAGGGAGGAGGAAAGGGAGAGAGGGAGAAAATTTGGAACTCAAAATTTTATTAAAAAAAAACAAATGTTAAAAATTGTCTTTACACATAATTGGAAAAATAAAATACTATTAAAAACAAACAAAAAAAAAATACAGAGCAGCTAGGTGGTGGAATGGATAGAGCTCCAGCCTTGGAGCCAGGAGGACCTGAGTTCAAATCTGGACTCAGACACTTGACACTTACTAGCAGTGTGACCTTGGGCAAGTCACTTAACCTCGATTGCCTTACCAAAATATATATATATAAAATTTTTATGAGTTCCAAATTTTCTCCCTCCTCTCTCCTCCCCCTCCCCCCAATTGAGAAGGGGCCAAGATTTTCAGAGGATAGCGTCTAGTTGAACTGATTAACTGGAGACAATTGTGAATTGAATTGTAGAGAAAATGATGAATTGAGGGTCACAATAAGGACAAAAAAAATAGATTTGATGAGGCAGAGGGAGGTCTTACAAGTTACCGCCCCTCTGGGTGGATGTCTCAGACTGGAGATGTTGGTCATGGGAATGACTTAGCCCATTGGTAGAAAACTGAAGAAGGTGGAATGATACAATTATCAGTCTGAAGTGAAGGAGAAGCAACAGAATCCCGTAGTGGACGGGGGCACTGGCTTGGAGTCAGGAAGACGTGGGTGTAAGTCCCACCTCAGACACTTACTAGTGACCCCACTCTACTCTGTTTATCAATTTCCTCATCTAGAAAAGGAGAAGGCTGGATACAATGGCCTGGAAGGTCCCTTCCAGCTTTGTGTGTTATCCTTTGAGAAGTTTGAAAGAATAGTGGAGTTAGGGAATACGGTAAAATTAAGAAGCTAAAACCAGGAAAAGTGATGAGAGGGGTAGATTTTTATCTCCACTGTTCTGTGCCTTGGCAAATGGAGTCCCCCCTCTCTGGTACTTGTCTTTCTAATGAGATTCCAGATCCGTAGCCTGTGCACTAGAGGTCATTAAACATGTCAGGATCCTCTCCCCGAGAGGCCAGTAATTGACTCTGTTAATTGCATCTTTTGCCTAAGTTTTGGAATTCTGCCTGCTCTTTGCTTATAGTCTTAATTTTGACTTTAATGCCTTGTGGCATGGTGGTGGGAGCTAGGGGACCGGGGTTGTGGTCCCAGCTCTGCCATTAACTCTCTGTGAGGCCACGGAGGGCTTCAGTTTCTTCATCTGTAACATGAAGAGGTTGAGCTAGATGGTCTCTAGAGGTCCCTTCTCCAGCTCTAAAATTCTAGGATCTGTGATCTATGACCACATAAGATGAGAAGCTTTGTGGTTTCAAAATTGCTTTAGAATCTTGTGATACTGTCACAGGTTTTTTTGTTGTTATTGTTGTTTTAAGCTGCCACTGAATTCATGGAATAAAGAGAATCAGAATAGAAACATGGTTTAATAAGGAGACTGTGGACCCGGGTCAGAGTCCTGCTGCTAACTAGCTGTGTGGTCCTGGGCAGTTCAGTCCCCCTCTTTGGGTTTGTGTCCTTATCTGTCAAATGTGGGTGGTCCCTTCCAATTCTGTCATCCCTTTTTTTTGTGACGACAAAGCAGAGCAGCTAAGTAGTGCAATTGATAGAGTGCCCAGGCTGAAGTTAGGAAGTCATTGAGTTCAAATCTAGCCTCAGACACTTGCTAGCTGTGTCACCCTGGGCAAGTCACTTAATCCTGTTTGCCTCAGTTTCCTTATTTGTAAAATGAGAAGAAAATGGCAAACTACTTCATTATTTTTGCCAGGAGAACCCTAAATAGAATCAGGAAGAGTCAGACATGACTGAAAAATAACTCAACAATAACAACAGAGCAGGGGCCAGAACCTTTTTCACCTGGGGCAAAAAGAGTTGAAATGGGGAGCTGAGAGTGAAGAGGGAATTTTTGCCAGGAAAGAAGTGGTCTAGCCCTCCCTCCTCCAGTGGACCATAGGAGTGGATATAGGCTGGCAGTCTACATCAGCTACTGGGACTGTGGTCGCTACAAGGAAAAAGGTCCTCTGCTCCTTCCATGTCAGAGTCCTAGGAAAAAGCCCCATTTATCCTGCATTAGTTATGGCTCTTCCTGTGAAGTAAAAGACACCATCCCTGTCTGTCCTCAAGATATTTCCATTTTAGTTATGAGAGAGGAAACATTTGTGAACCAACTTGGAGAAACAGCCCATTCCTCAAACAGAACTTGTTGAGTCATTTCCAGGCCTGGACGATTCTTTGTGCCCCATTTGAGATTTTCTTAGCAAAGATAGTGGAGTGGTTTGCCATTTCCTTCTCCAGCTCATTTTACAGATGAATAAACTGAGGCAGACAGGGTTAAGTGACTGGGCCAGGGTCACACAGGTAGTAAGTGTATGAAGCTAGATTTGAACTCAGGTCTTCCTGACTCCAGGCCTGGCACCCTACCCACTGCACCATTAGAACTGACTATTAATAAAGGAATCCTTGATCACCATTCAGAAAAAGAATCTGAACCCATAGGACTCCTGCTTTGCTTCCTCACTGCTAGCAACTCCTCTTCCTCCTTCACCTCCCCTCCCCATGCCCACCCTAGGCCTGAACATTAGACTGATGCTCAGTAGCATATATATATATATATATATATATATATATATATATATATATATATAGTGCTCTTATTAAAAGTCCTGTGCTCAGAGCCAATGAAGTGGTGATTTAATCAAAAATGTTTGTTAATCTGATGAGCGCAATAAAAACCACACAAGTGAATAATCTCAGCACCTGCAAACAGCCTCCACTTGTAAAGAAGCAATTACCAAGCAGGCTACAGTCACTCCCCAGGGCAGTCTCAGGCCATCTGTACCGGGCAGTAGCTTTCCTGGGTATCTGGATACCTGGGACAGCTCCCTTAGTCTGCTGTTTTACTGCTCCTCTTAAGCCCTTTCCACTCCCACTCACTCTCTTATCTCTTGAGATCCCAGGATTGAAGAATGGGCAGTAGAGTCTTAGGATCTAGCTTCTGAGAGATTATTCTGAATAACAAGAAAATTATATTTAAGATGAAGAAGAAAATCCTGCCCTGCTGCTGATCTTAATGTTTCATTGGAGAAGAAGATGATTTTTTTTCCCTCCAATCCTAATAGTAGAATCCTGGTACAGGCAAAAATCTCCTTAAGCTTTTTATCCAGAATAATCATGCTTCAGTACTTCATAATTATATTCTATCTTTTGGAGGCAGATGGTTCAACTTGGCATCTTTAGTACCTAAAGTGCCACAAGAACACACTGCTCTGGTCAGACCCTATCTAGAGTATTGTATTGTTCAGTCATGTTCTACTCTTTGTGACCCCATTTGGGGTTTTCTTGGCAGAGATACTGGAGTGGTTTGCCATTTCTTTCTCCAGCTCGTTTTACAGATGAGGAGACTGAGGCAAACAGGGTTAAGTGACTTGCCCGGGCTTATACAGTGTCTGAGGTCATATTTGACCTCAGGAAAATGAGTCTTTCTGACTATAGGCCCAGTACTCTAGCCACTGCACCACCTGACTGCCCCCAGTGTTGGAATCTCCACCTAATAAATAGGTTGGGATATACTGATCCAACAAATTATACCAACATTTATTAAGCCCTTTCTGTCAGTTAATCATCCAGCATTCATTATATGCTCATTATGTGCCACATACTGTGCCAAGCAGTATGGATACAAAGAAAAAACAATAGTACCTGTCCTCAAGGAGCTTACTTTCTAATGGTGGTAACAACATGTACATAAATCAGTATGTTCAAGATATATAGAGTACAAGATGACCTTAAAAGGGAAGACCTTCTGCAAAGGGTGGAGTTTGAACTGAGTCTTGAAAGAAATCAAGGATTTTAAGAGGTAAAAGTGAGGAGAGAGATCATTCCAGGCATGGGAGACAGCCTATGCAAAGTCATGTGGAAAATAAGTGTCATGTATGATGAATTGCAAGTAAGCCAGTATGGCTAGACCATAAACTAGATGGAGAGGAGTAATGAGTTAGGAAACAAGGAGCCAGATTGTGAAAAGGTTTAAATGCCAAACAGGATTAATATTTGATCCTAGAGGTAATAGGGAGCCATTGGAGTTTATTGGGTAGGGAGAGGATGATTTGGTCAGATCTGTGCTTTAAAAGGAAAGTCACT
The DNA here is from genome assembly GCF_900497805.2 of Vombatus ursinus. Lineage (NCBI taxonomy): Eukaryota > Metazoa > Chordata > Mammalia > Diprotodontia > Vombatidae > Vombatus > Vombatus ursinus. The sequence continues at coordinate 14,580,321 of NW_020954589.1, read as the reverse complement.
TTGGTAGTAGAGGATAGATTAGATCAAGGAAAGACTTGAGATGTAGAAATAAATTGGGGGTCATTGTAGTTCAGGCATGAGGTGACAAAGGCCTGCACTAGGGTATTGGTTGTATGAGTGGAGAGGAAATGTATATGAAAGATGTGGAGATATAAATGACAAGATTTGACAGCTGGTTATGTGGAGTGAAAGACAGTGATGGTGCCCTTAATGGTAATAGGGAAGTTTAAAGAGGGGTAGATTTGGGGAGAAAACATAATGAGCTTTGTTTTGGACATATGTGGACTTTGAGACGCCTAGGGGACATTCCAGTATAAAATGTCCAATAGTCAGTGGTGTGAGACTGCAGCTCAGGGGAAAGACCAGGGTTGGCTACATAGATCTGAAAGTCATAGAGATAATAAGTGACCCTATAGTTGATGAGACCACCAAGTGAGAGAGTAGAGAGAGAAAAGAGAAGAGAGCCCAGGACAGAGCCTTGTGGGATACCTAAAGTCAGAGAGTGTGGTGTGGGTGAAGATCCTGCAAAGGAGACAGGTAGGAAGGTATGAAGAGAAGCAAGGGAGAGCAGCATCACCAAATTCCAGAGAGGAGAGTGTGTCCCAGAAGAGAGAGTGATCCAGTGCGTTAGAGGCTGCAGAGAGGTCAGGAAAGAGGAGGACTGAGAAGAGGCTGTTAGATTTGGCAACTAAGAGATCGTGGCCATGTGCAAGGAGTTGTAGCAATGACAAAAACCAAAGACTTGGGGGTGAATGAAACAAATAGATTTTCTCTTCGATCCTGCAGAGTCCCTAGTCAGAGAGTGCCATGTCATCAGCCCCTAAATATGAGAGGGCAATACAAATGAGCATCAGTTTTGAAAATGAAATGATGCTTAAGAAAGCATTCTGCCACTTAGTCATCAGATTTATTTAGGTCTGGAAGGGTCCTTAGAGATTATCTAATCCAGCCTATTCATTTTACAGAAAAGGATACTGAGGTTCTTATCCCAAGGTCACCCTGGAGGCAGATTAAGAGGTTTGGTACCCAAACAAACTGAGGACTGGGAAGCCATGAAGGGAAAAGGAAGCTCGATTGATAAAGGAAAATACAGAATATATTAGTTCTGGAATGGTCTCCTAAAGGGGATGGCCAGCTCTCTGCTTGAGGCTGAGCAGTCACCCTACTTCCAAGGCTTGAGAGACAACACTTTTGTCCTTTTCCTTAGAGGATGTGCCAGGCCCAAGAGGTAACTGGAAGGGAGATGGCCAGCCAAGAGATAAAAGGGACATGCTTTTTTTTTTTTTGGCTCCGTTTCCTCCCCCAGCCTAATACCAGGAGATGGTTCGGGGACCACTGACCAGTAAATGAGCCTCCCCTTCTGCCAGGCAGGAGTTACAGGTCTGATTTGGGCAGGTGATTTCTCTCTGCTGGCTCTGTTTGGCTTTGATCCACTTGACTGGGGTCAGGAGACTAAAACCTCATTACCTAACACTGCTGGATGTCAGCGTGTATGAAGTGGCTGTTTGCCAGCATCTTAATTAATGAATTCATAAGGCACAGAGTGGATGCCAGTTCTTGAAAAGTGCTTTGAGCCTTTCTGTGATGAAGAAGCTTTTACTAATTCATCATAAAATATATATTGAGGGAGAAGAAAACAAATACCAAACAACCCTCTGGACCCAGGACAACTGAAGGCTTGAGGAGGCAGAGACTGACTAACGCGCCTTCTTCAGCCTTGATCTCCATGTACTAGGAGGTCCCCAGGCATAGTCTGTAGTTAATATGTCCCCTGTGAAAATTCTGTGCCTTGCTTATCTGCATGTGTCCATGTAAAGATGGTGCGTCATTGTTCTTAGGTTCTCAGAGGTTTTTCCTAAACGGTTTGAGCAAACTAGCTCTTGGTTATGAGACTATAAGGAGAATTTGAGGGCCGCCTGCCCTTATCGTTAGGGGAGAAATTCTAAGTGAATATTAGAAAAATCCAGAGAGGATGAATGGTTTGGGATTTCATTGGCAGACTCTTCCTTCATGCCAATGAATCCCCATAACTCCTGCTCAGAGGGACCCACCTGAAGGGGTTATTGGCCCGATCAGTGATACTGCCAGTAACATAATGTGCCTGCCATAGGAACCAAATGGAACGTATCTGCTCTAACCACAGGGAGCCACGTGGATTGGAGCTCCGGCTGACTGACTGAGATGTTTCTTTGGACCCATGATTTCATCTGTGTGGACTCTCCTGCCAGCATTGTGTATCTCAGCCCCTGAGACTGGCCCACTTTCTTTTAGCAGTGTGGTACAATGGAAAGTATTAGTTTTGGAGTTCAAGGACCTGGGTTCAAATCTAGTCCCTTCACACTTACTGGCTGTATCACCTTGGGCAAGTCACCTAACCACCTTGGGCCTCATTTTCCTCACCTGTAAAATAAACAAGTTGGACTAGACGGCGTCTGGGGTCCCATCCAGCCCTAGATGGACCCCAGGGTATAAGTCAGGAATAATGTGGTACAACTTGTACTGTGGCCAGTGTGCCATTGTGGCGAGCTCCCAACTGTCTGGTCATAAACCCACTTTATTGAAGTATATATATCTATATATAGATATATATATAGAGATATTGCTAGAAAACCCATTCCTATTTGTAGTAGAATGGTAGCAATAATAACTAACTCCCATAACTTTGGGAATTTGGATCATAGATTTAGAGCTCAAAGAAACCCTAGAGATGATTTTACAGATATGAAAGCCCAGAGGTAGTACGCAGTTTATAGATGCAGAAACCAGGCTCTGAGTTAAGTATCTTGCTTATGATCACAAGCTATGAAGTGTCTGAGGCAGGATTCAAACCCAGGTCTCTTGGATCTAAATCCAACATTCATCCATTATTATCAGACTGCCTCTTCTGCCATTTTCTCCTTGGATGAAAAAGTGAAAAAGAAGCAGGAGAAGGAGGGAAATGTTCAATTTCCCATCCTCCCCTCCTGGATCCTCTTAACTTCTGAATCTTTTTGGTGCTATTTGGTTGGGGGTGCTTTGAGAAATTAGGTTAGTCAGTCAGTCAACAAGCATTTATTAAGTACTGAGTGCCAAACACTGTGCTAAGATGAGAATTGAGATGTTTATAGTGAGGGGCTTTGCAAAAGTGATGAGGCCTGGATTCCATCTCTCCCCTCCTCCCTATCTACACAGAGCAAATTATACTTTATTGAGGTTTATGATGCTGTGATGATAATCTTTCATTACATATGGTATGACCTAAGTAGGGACCTGAATCAGGCAAAGCACTTACTGTTCAGGATTATTCATTGTGGAGAATCTTTTAAGATCAGAGCAAGACGTCACCATGTCAGGAAAATGGAAGCTCCCTGAGGGCAAAGCCTTTTGCCTGTTGCCCATAGTAGGTATCTAATAAACACTTGTCAAATGAATTGATATCTTTTTGACCTTCATATGGGACATAGAAACAGCTTTGCTAGGTGGGAGGCTTCTCTCGTAGTGGGAGGACGTGGTCACTCTAGGGACCTCTAGGCAGATGTCTCCCAGCTATAATTAGTGTCTCTCAATCAGTTTTTATCCTTTGTTCTTTGTCCTATTTACACATGGCATTCCCACTAGAAATGGGACAATGAGACTACATTGAGAACTATCCAAAGTGAAATAGCTGGCCCCCTTCCCTAGAGCTTCTCACAGGTGGGTACCTTCCAAGGAGATAAAGGCTACTCAGTGCACATTCTCTGTACTCTGATACCAGTGGGACCGAGCACCATAGCAACTCCATCAACAGCTGCCCCAAGATGGCTCCAGAAGGCAGCCCAGTCTGTGGGACCCAAAACCAGTGCAAGTCTATGGTTCTTTCTAATGCCCAGAAAGCATAAGACACCCCCCACCTCACTCCACCCTGCCTGAGTTTGGGGTTAATAGGGCACAATTTCCTCCCGCTTGTCTGGGCTGTGAGAAAATCTCCAATCAGCGAATTGACTCAGTTCCATCGTGGCCTCACTAGGGAGAAGTAAACCATCATCGACAGCCCCCGGCTCCCTATATGTCTGGTGTCAGCAGAATAATCAAAGCTGCAATTGAAATCCCCATTGTCGCAAACCGTGGAGACTGTATCTTGCCTCAAGGAACACAGGCAGAGACGGAACCCTGACCCTTGACGGTCCACTTGGCGGGGAGGTTGTCAGTACCGGAATCAGACCAGCACAGGCTTCCTTCCTCTGAAAAGGTCTGACTCATGACTTGATTTCCACCAGAGAGCTGCTGAAAGATGCCCCAGAGGGGATTTCAGAAGAATTTTACAGTTTCTCTTAACTCGGCATTTTTATGCTCTATAGGACCCAGGGGAGACTTCCCGAAAGCTCTGAGAATAAGGTGTTATTCCCTAAGTCAGGCGAGACGATTTTGCTTTGCTGCTTTGATGCTGTTTTGCCTCTGATGAAGCATGATGGGAATGTGATGCAGCTAAGGCATGCCAGCCCCAGCCTGTGGAACGCTGGGGCTTGTGAATAGCACCCCAATGGCAAGCTGTATTCAGAAGGTCCCTCAGAGAGTGGCAGTGAGACATTTGACTGCCATGGTACCCGAGAGCCATGCTGCATGTGCTGAATGGCAAACCGTCACCTGCACCTTGGAGAGATGAGGCAGCCTCTTTGTGTCATCCTCAACCTTGGCAGCTGTACGATACTTGTTGTACTTAGTCGATCTAAAAAAGCAAGATCTCAGAGACCATCTGGTCCAACTCCTTCATTTTACAAATGAGGAAACTGAGGCCCAAGAAGGTTATGACTTGCCCAAGGTCATCCATTTAGTGATCATCAGAGAAGGGATTTGAATCCACATCAGATAAACATTTGACCCAGTTAAAAATGTTTATTAAACACCTGCTGTGTACCAGGAAACACTGAGGAATACAAAGAAAGGCAAAAGAGAGTCCCTGCCCTGAGTGAACTCATAGTCTAATGGTAGAGACAGTGTGCAAACAGCCCTGTACAGATAAGCTGTAAACAGAATAAATTGGGGGGGGGGGGGGACAACAGAAAGAAGGCACTAGAAATATTGGGAAAGGCTTCCTGTAGAAGGTGGGGTTTTATTTTAGCTGGACTTGAAGGAAGCTAGACCAGGCCCACTAACTCCAGGGCCAGCGTTCTTTCTACTCTGCCTTGCTGCCTTATTCTTCCAGGCCCCTCAGGCTCGCCCAATGCATAGGGTTTCAGTCGGGAATGGACCTCGGAAATCATCTCACCAGCACCTTCATTTTACAAATGAGGAAACCAAAGGCTCGACATGGTTAACTGACTTCGGATCATAAGGTCATAGACTTAGTGCTGAAAGAGACCTTAGAAGTCATCTCATCATAGGACCACTGGCTGAAAGTTGGGAGTTCAGAGAGCTCGTCCCATCCAACTCTCTCATTTTACAAATAAGGAAACTGAGGCCCTGAGAGGTGGAGTAACTTGTTCAAGGTTGCACTGGTAGTAAGTAGCCAAGCCAGGATTTGAACCCAGGTCCTCTGATCCAATGCCCTTTCCACCCCACTGTGCCTTGCCCAAGGTCACAAAGATAGTGAATAATAGATAGGAACCCAAGTCCCCTAAAAATGTAATACTCTTCCTGTTGGACATTCTGCCCTTATTGATGAATACATTTAAAGTAAGCTTGACTATCAAAAGTTCCAGGGGACCTAAACACCCAGTTGGGGGGACCCCTGAGTATGCTGCCATCTCCCATTTATCCCACATCAATCCCATACATCAAGCCCTTACTTTGTCCTAGAATGTGTTCCCTAGAGTTCCCCATGTTGGGCTATGTCATCTCTTCTCCAGTGACAGCTTCCTTTGTGCACTTGAAGTAATCTATGGATAGGTGAGGCAATCTTTAGCTTTTAAGCTTCTTAAGTAGACCTTGAAGCTTTCTCTACCATATTTTATCTACAGGCCTCTTTCTTTTTTTCTCCTCCTCGCCTCCAGATTATTTTACAGTCTCTTCCTTACCTGTTCATCCTGTTGATCTCAAGACTGCTCCCAAGCCCCTAAAATAGACAGTCTCACTATGACATCCCAGCCTTTAACCTCCCCCATTTTTCCACCTCCTCCCGTTGCCTCCATCCAGCTCAGTTAGATGAAAGATGTGGCACGTGAATTAGGGCCGAAATCTTGGAGGTAGTGGAGGAAGCAAAGCCGTCACCAGCTCACAGGGGGATGGAATTCCTTCCTATTCTTTTCTGTCTCTCCAGCTTTTATTCCCTGGTATTTGTCTGATAAAACAGGCTTTAAATTGGAACTGGGAAGGGGGGCAGGAGAGGAAAACTGCTTACCTTTCTCTACCAAGCTAGATACCATAGAGAGTATTAGCTACCACATAGCAAGAAAAAAAGCACTAGAGATTCCCAGGAGACAAAATTCAAGAAAGGAACTAGCAATAAAACCCATGGTCTTACATTTCTATAACATGTACAAAGTGTGGCTAACGAGCAAGATGAATGAGAGAGCCTGATGCAAGGAAGGAGCTGTGTTTTTGCCCTGAGACTGATGTTTTAAGAGACAGAAAAGAATGATCTTTGCCCTAAAATGAAGATGACTGCACAATGTCTTTGCTTCCCTTGCCCCCTATGGACTTCAGTCGTAATTCTTTTATTTATTTGTTTGTTTTTTAGGCAATGGGGTTAAGTGACTTGACCAGGGTCACACAGCTAGTAAGTGTCAAGTGTCTGAGGCTGAATTTGAACTCAGATCCTCCTCACTCCGGGCCGGTGCTCTATCCACTGTGCCGTCTAGCTGCCCCCCTCAGCCATAATTCTTGTACTCAACAATTCATTTCACTGAGCTGGCTTAGATAGGGGCCTGCCCAGCCCAGTGTTTCCTTAGTATTCTCTCAATTCAGTAAGCTTTTTTAAGTGGCTAGGTACTATGCTAGGTGCTGGGCATACAAGAACAAAAATGAGATAGTGCCTACCCTCAAGGAGGTTACATTCTACTAGGAGATATGGCCTGTATGCAAGCATGTACAAAGTGTATACAAATGAACACAAAGTAATTTCAAGAAGGAGAGAGGGCTATAGAGAGTAACTGGTGCTACTGGGTGGGAAGAGGCATCTCAGCTGTGCTTTCTAGAAAGCTAGGCAGTCTCTGAGGTGAAAATGAGAAGAAAGTACATTCCAGACACGAAGGACCACTTAAAAGTATAGAGGCAGAAGATGGAATGTATGTACTGGGAGAAACTTGCAGACCAGTTTGGCTGAAGCAGCGAGTGTGTGAAAGGACGCAATATGAAAAAAGACTGGAAAGTTGAGTGGGAGCCATGTCATATCAACATCAGTGGCTTGGCATGGTGGAAACAGCCCTAGCTTTCGTGTCGCATGTGGAGCTGGGGTTGAATCCCAGCTCTGCGATGTAGCGTGTGTGTGACCTCAAGTCGTTTAACCTCTGTGGGCCTCAGTTTCCTAATCTGTAAAATGAAGAGGTTGGACTAGATGACCCCTAAAGTCCCTTCTTTCTCATGGATTCTATAGTTTCCAGGTGCCCCAGTGTAGCTTTTTGAACTAAAGACCTTTGGTATAGATGGAACCAAATGAGAGCCTGGTGCTATAAACCATTTTGCTTAAGAATGGGCCATATGATTTTATGGCATCAAATTGACCTTTCTTATTAAGTTTTATGTATCCATATTTTTCATTTTATGCTATATATATTTTTTATATATGTATATTTTTATATATATTTGCTGACTCCCCCATTTGAATGTAAGCTCCTTGCAAGTAGGAAATAGTTTCATTCTTTGTACTTGTCCCCAGCATCTGACAGGTACCTGGCACATAGTAGGTGCTTAATAAATACTCATTGGTTAATTGGACTAAGTACCTACTATGCACAAGGCATCAAGAAATGAAAACAACATTAAAACCATATAAACTAATCCCAGGGGTGGGGAGGCTGTGTTCACTGGAGACATCAGGAATGGCTCCTTGAAGGGAGCCCACAGCCACCAGGACACCCAGTGATCTCCCAGCCACAGCAGCCATTGCCAAAGGAGCCTCCCTCCCATTCTGCAGCTCCTCATTGCCCAGTGGGTCAGCCACCCAGGGATTTCACCAGTCTTTTCTTTTCCTGGCCCATTAACACAGATACTCAAGAGCTGCTTTTGCTTCAGTGAGTGCTGAAGGGGAGTATGGCTCCTTTGCCAATTTCTTGCATTTCCTCAGCCCTGGGAATCCTGCAGTCATGCTGGGACGTCTCCTGAGGATAAATTCATGCCTGAATGGAAATCCCTGAGCCCTCTCCCCCCTCTCTCTCTGAACTACTGTCCACCTCCGACCCCCACCCTACCCCAGTCCCACATCAGCAGCAGCTGGATTTTAAAGAAGGGGAAATTGCTGTTTAGAAACTAAGAGGAGAGGGCCCTTGGTGGAACATAAATATTCATGGAAGGAGGTTAGAACTTCAGTCCCTAAAACCTTGATTTGTGTTCACCCATTTAAGCCTCATTAAAAAGTGGTGAATGAGAGTGGGAATCTCCAGTGGAGCTGCAGATGAATTGGGCCCCATGCAGATAAAGGCCTCAAGCTGCCAACTCCGCGGGCAGCTCCACATGCCCAGAGCACAGTGGCAGCTTGGCTTGGCCACTAATCATTTGCCAACCTCAATTTTAGGATTTTGCTTAGCATGAGCCCTGCTTCTTGCTCTCTAGAGACTGTTTATTGTTTGGGCACCTGGCTACTTCCTGGAGCTGGGTAGGAATGGAAACACATAACCCCTTCCCAGAGATCAGAGTGCTTATTCTTCATAAGCAAACAAGACGTAAGGACCACCCCCAGAGGAGTAGGCCCTCCTTGTGGCTCCTGGGGTCTCAGGCACCAGGGATAGGAAGGGAGACTGTGATTGTCCTGTCTTAGGAGGATGGCAGGATGACTTGGCTGGCAGCCCTTTGGCCTCAGTTGGCATGTGAAATATACTCCTGCTCCATCGACCTGACCCTCGACTCCTGGCTGATGCCGCGTGGCCTGACATAGGGTGGGAAGCAGAGGCACACTCCTGGCTCTTGCTGATTCCCAAAGTTCAGATCAAAAGATCAGAGATTTAGAGCTGAGTATCAGGCCAGCATCTCCAGCCACCTGCCTGACACGCCCCCCCCCCCCCCGCCCCGGACTCGGATGTCTCCTGGACATCTCAAACCCGTTGTATCCAGTTATCTTTCCCCCAGACCCACCCCTCTTAACTTTCTTGTTTCTTTTGAGGTGATCATCACCATTGTTCCAATTAAGAGGTTTGAAACATAGGAGTCACACCAGACTTTTCTGTCTCCTTCACTACCCCAACTTTCCATATCCAGTCAGTTGCCAAGACTTACTTGTCCATCCCATCTCCTCATCCTCTCTTGTATCTGTCCCCTTCTTTCTACACATACCATAACTCCCCTGCTTCAGACCACATCCCTTCTTCCCTAGCCTTAGCCGCTGGATTGGTCTCCCTGCTTTCACCCTCTCTTCTCTCCAAGCCAACATTGGCCAAAATAATATATCTCAATCAACAGGCATCCATTAAAATGGACCTTTATGTCAGGTACTGGGCTAGGCACTAAGAATAAATAGGCAAAAAATGAAGCAGTGCCTGGTTTCAAGGAGATTAGATATTATTGGGGCATATGTATGAAGTATATACACAATACAGGATTAGACTTAATTGGGGGAGTCAGAAAAAGCTTCATGTACACAACATGGCTTACATCTCTACAGCACTTACTGTGTGCTAAGCACTTTACAAATATTATCTCATTTGACCCTCACGAGAACCATTGGAAGAAAGTCAGTGGAATGATTGTGTGTGGAAAACCAGCAAGTTGACCAGTTGGGTCAGAAAGCAGAGTACATAATGGGGTATTAATGTGAGATCAATTTGGATAGATTCAGATTAGAACCAGGCTGGGAAAGATTTTTTGTAAGGAGGTAGCTGCTAGGGCAGCTAGGGGATGCCCTGAATAGAGACAGAAATAGGCCTGGAGTGAAGAAAACCTGATTTCAAATCCAGCCTCAGACACTTACTAGCCGTGTGATCCTGGGAAAGTCACTTAATCCTGTTGGCCTCAGTTTTCTCATCTGTAAAATGAGCTGGAGAAGAAAATGGCAAAGCCCTGAAAACCCCAAATGGGGTCACGAAGAGTTGGACGTGACTGAACAACAACAGCAACAAAAAGGCTCTTTCCAGGGCAGCTAGGTGGAGCAGTGGATAGAGCATGAGGCCTGGAGTCAGGAAGACCTGAATTCAAATCTCGCCTCAGACATTTATTAGTTGTGTGACCCTGGGCAAGTTACTTAAACCTGTTGGCCTCGGTTTCCTCATCTATAAAATGAATTGGACACTGACCCTGAAGTCAGGAGGACCTGAGTTCAAATCTGGCCTCAGACCAAACACTTACCCCCAATTGCCTAAAAAAAAAAATAAAATGAATTGGAGAAGGAAATGGCAAACCACTGCAGTATCTTTGTCAAGAAAATCCCAAATGGGGTCATAAAGAGTCAGACATGACTGAACAACAACCACAAGGTGCTGTTATGATCCCCATTTTACAGGTGAAGAAACTGAGGCAAACAAGTGACTTGCCACACAGCTAGAAAGTATCTGAGACTGGATTTGAACTCAGGTCTTTCTGACTCTAGGCCCAGCACTCTACCCACTGTACAATGTAGCTGCCAAGATGGTACTTGATCTGAGTCTTGACAAAAGGAGAAGACTCCCTCTTCAGGTGAGATGAGAGTGTATTGCAGGTATGGGGGATGGCCAGTGCAAAGGTACAGAGATTGGAGATAGAGTTGTTCAGTCAAGTCTGACTCTACGTGACCTCGTGGAACATCCATAGGGTTTTCTTGGCAAAGATACTGGCGTGGTTTGCCCCTTCCTTCTCTGTTATGTCCCCATTTTACAGATGAAGAAACTGAGTTAAATGACTTGCCCAGGGTCACACAGCTAGTAAGTGTCTTGAGTCCAGATTTGAACTCAGATCTTCTGACTCCAGGCCTGATGTTCTATCTACTGCACCACCTAGCTGCCTAAAGACAAAGTGGGGAGACCATTGCAATAGTCCAATTGAGAGGTGATGTAGACATGAACCGAGGTGCTGGCTGAGTGAGTCATTTGACAGGGACAGATTCCAGAGATGTTTGGATAGGATATGTGGGGTGAGGAAGTGTAGGTTGAGGATGACCCTCAGGTTTTGAATTTGGATGCTGGTGCCTTCAACAAAAATAGAGAAATTCAGAAGAGGGATGGGCTTTAGGGGCAATATAGTTGCTATCATTTGGGACATGTTGATTATAAGATGTCTGTGGGACATCCAGCTTGTCCAGTAAACAGGTGATGATGTAAGGCTGGGCTCAGGTGAGAGATGGAGCAGAACATGTCACTCCTCTGCTCAAGAAGGCTTCCCATTGGCTTTAGGATAAAATATAAACTCCTCTGTTTAGGACTGAAGGCACTTTACAATCTGGCTGCAGCCTATTTTTCCAGGCTGATTACATGTTACTCCCACACATATACCTCATTCCAGCCAAACTGATTTACTTACTGTTCCCTGTACAGAGCATTCCATTTCCCACTTTGTACAGGCTGGCTGCCATCAGTCACCACCTCCTTCCAAAGGACTTTGCTAATTCTCTCAGTTATTAATGTTCTTCTGCCCACCCCATCATTGTGTATTCATTCAGTACATATCCTGTATTCATTTATGTGTACCCTATTGTATCTCACCCCCATCCCCACAATAGAAGGTAAGCTCCTTGAGGGCAGACTGTCTTACTTTTGTATTTGCGTATTCAATTCCTGACACACTAATACCTATTGATACCTAAAGCATTAATAATGCTTTTTGGTGGCTTAGAAAGCCTCAGAGAACATCTAGCCCATTTTATAGGTGAGAAAACTTAGAGATGAAGTGGAGTTGTCCAGGGTCCTTCAACCAGTGAGTGTTGAAACAGAGACTCAAAACCTAAGTCCTCAGACTCCAAATGCTGTGTTCTTTTCTGCTTAATGCATAATGCTTCTGTAATGTAAAGGAAAACCTTTCAGCCGCTGCCCTGGAGTGCTCCCCAATGTCAAAGCAGGATGATTTGGAAATTCCAGAATCATGACTTTTCCTCAGGGCCCTCTTCCCTGCCTGCTTCTAAGGGCTATTTCTTTATAAGTAGTGACCAGTAATAAGATCAGAACTGCCAGCTCCAGCTATAGACAAACAACCCATAAGTTTATGTGAAATGCCCGAGTTGCAGCATCTCAGGTGAGAATGATCAAACATCCTAGCTGGAAGGAACCTTGAAAAATGCTCCAAGAGGGGCAGCTAGGTGGCGCAGTGGATAGAGCACCGGCCCTGAAGTCAGGAGGACCACTCCTATTCTCTCCGGCCTCAGACCAAACACTTGATACTTACTAGTTGTGTGACCCTGGGCAAATCACTTAACCCCAATTGCCTAAAACGTAAAAAAAAACAAACAAAAAAAAAAAACGAAAAACGCTCCAAGAGAAACTGAGGCCCAGAGAGGTTTAGTAAGGTCACACAGGTCCACAGATTGGAACTCAAACACTCTGATTTACAATCTAGGGTTCTTTCAATTGTCCCTACATCTCCCAGATCCCAGAGGGCAGAAAACAAATCAGCTAAATATTAAGCTTCTTCTGAACAAGAACTATGTCTTGGGTTTCCCCTTGAGTTTTCCCACAGTCTTCAACACTGCTTGGGCACCTTCTAAATACCATCTTAGAGGACTAGTATCTAGAAGTCCACCAGGGTGAATCCTTTGCTGGAAACTGAAGGCTATTTCTCCCTATTACCCCCATTCCAGATTCCTCTATCTTCCCTTCCTTCCTCTTCTCCCTGCTTCCTTCATTTCTTACTTCTTTCTTCTCCTTTCCCCTTCCTCTTCTCTTCCTGCTCTCCTTTCCTCCTATTCCCCCTTTCCCTCTTCCTCTCCCTTCTCCTCTTTCCTCCCCTGCCTCCTTTCTCCAATCCTCCTCCTTCCTCAGTTGAAGCACAGAGCTAAGTTGAGTGATAAAAGATGAGGCTACATTGGTCCAAAGTAGAAGACAGCTCTGCCTGCCATGGTTGGAGTACAGTCCTGACCTGTAGAGCTTATAGACTGGATACCATTCCAAAGCTTCTCCAAGCCCTAAAGTTCTGGATCCGCTTTCATCAACATGTGCCCATAGTCGGACCTCAAAGCTAGCTCTCTGGTCTGCTAACATGGGCACCAGGAAACCTCCCTCTTCAGGCACAATCACCATTTCCCTTGGTAGCTGGTTCCCCCTGATAGTCCTCCCCTTGGTGCCCATTAGCAGATTAATGAAACAATTAACCAGGCAATTAACTCAAGTCTCTGCCATTGCTCCCTCCTGCAGGGCCCCAGTGTAAGAAATTCTGAGTTGGCAGAGGTTTAAGATTGGGGGAGGAGACAGACAGGTTACCTGGAGGGTTATCACCTGGGCTGGGCATGGGCCTGTGTAGGGAAGCAGCTGTCACTTAAAATGGATGGGAAATAAAAGGATAAGTGGTAAGGACAGCTTGGCCATAGAAGACAGACATGAAAATCTAAGTCTTTATCGGCAGTTCTGGGCTCCTAAAGCCTATGGAAAAGGAGATGTAAGCCTGGGATCTGGCCTCTTAGGCCTGGGAAGCACAGATTCCAAAATCTATCCTTAGTTTGAGCTCCTTCCTCCCCCCAGCAGAAGAAAAGGCCCCAAAAGGAAGGAAGCCGAGGACCAGACTCCCTTGAGAAAAGTCACAATTTCTGTGGGCTTCTGTTTCCCCATCTGAAATGGGCAGAATGGATGAAGTCTTTAGTAAGTGCAGTGTGTCAAACACTGTCAAACTATGGAAGTGAGACAGTCATTGCCCTTAGATTACATTCAAATAGAGGAAGACAACACATATAGGAGAGCTAGGGTTGGGAAAAGGAAGAAAGGAGGGGCTATGGAGGGCCAGAATGCAGGGAGTATGGTTTGAAGATGGCCAGGAGGTGTTTCCTCAATATTCCTCTTGCCCCACCCCTCTCATTATAGGAATATTGTGAGAACCAGTGAGCTCAAAGATGAACAATCAAAGCATTATAGGAACCTTGGCAATTATTATTCGGTCAAATCTTAATTATCTGTGCTCCAAATTATCCTGGAGCAGCTTGGTGATGCAACGGATAAAGCACTGGGCCTGGAGTTGGGAAGACTTGAGTTCAAATATGGCCTCAGATGCTTACCAGCTGTATGACCCTGGGCAAATCACTTAAGGCTGTTTTCTCATCTGTAAAACGAGCTGGAGAAGGAAATGACAAACCACTGAAATGACTGAAAATGACTAAACAACAATAAATTATCCTGGGCTCCTCCCTACCTTTAGAGTCCCATGTAGATCCTAGTATATAGTAGGACAGAGGTGGGAGGTGGATAGCCTCAGGTACATAGGAGATGAATACCTCTGTGTGTGTGTGTGTGTGTGTGTGTGTAGCTATTCCAAAGCCAAATACCCTATTCTGAAACCCATTCTATAAAAATCCATACTTAAGAATTAAATAGATTGGGTCTATTTCATTTAACCAGACAGATTCCTCAATTTAGCAACCTCTAGAGACCCACATGGGGTCTGGAATTGAAGACCCTCCATCTGTAGGTGATTCTAGCATTTCCTTTTGGTAGCTTTTGACAAAAATATTACCCTGCAACCAGAATTATTCCCCTAGGACTGCATCCCTGAAAATATAATAGAAGCCAATGAGAAAATATGATTCATTGCTTATAAAGTAACCTGGCAAGAGCATATTTCTTTCATTAAGTGAGATATACCTGTGTGAAGCTATGTGTGTTCAATAAATGCCTGCCCAATGAAAACAGAAATGCATTTGTGTTAAGGGATTAGCCACCATTGTGTCGGATTATAATAATAATAGCTCACATCTCTACAGCCCTTTATGGCTTGTCTTTTTTTTTTTTTTTTTACAAAGCACATTTCTCCCAACAACCATCTGTTGCCCTGTTGTCCCCTCCTCTCCATCTACAGGGGGATTATCTGGAGTTGCTTGTGTGTTTCAGATCGATGGGCTCGAGGAAAAGCTGTCCCTATGCAGGAGAAACCTGGAGGAAGTGACCGGCCGCCTTCGCAGGGAAGAGCTGAGCCCAGAGGCCAGGTAACACTGCTGCCCTTGCAGCTGGGCACACCTGGGACTCAGCTCTAGCTCCCCCTGCCCGTTGCCAGCTCAACATTAGTTTCGCTTCTCGCTAGCTGTCACTTGTTGGTTTAAACCCGGAGCTAGCCTGGCATCCGTAAGAGGCCAGACCTCGATGCAGAGGAGTGGGAGGAAAGGAGAGGTGTCAGATCACTCCTATCCTCTCTTCCCCCTTCTGCCACCTGTTCCCCAACCTCAAGGGTCAAACATTCAGTCTCCCAATGGCTTTTCTTCTCCACTGCCCTAGGCATGGCCACTGGTATCCCTTCCTCTTCTTGGCTCTCACCAGGACCAGAATTGTATATATAAGAGGGATGATTAGTGCCCTTGTTCTAGGCTGCCTCCTTTCTCTGATACACATCTTCCCAGGCTGATAAGCCTGGTATGGCCCCTTTCTGGACGCAGTCAGTTTCAGCTTGGGGGGAGGTGAAGGTGGGGGGTTCATTCTGTCCAGTTCCTTCTTCCTGTGTCCAGTAGAGAGAGGTCTGGGATGGGTGGTACTGGGAGGAAGAAGGAAGGGAATGGAGGTACAAAGCTGCTTCTCTGCCTTCTACCCCTACCTCTCCACCTCCCCACCCCCCACCCCCCACCCCCCAAACCCTTCTAGGAAAGCTTTGGAGAAGGAAAAAAACAACCTGACAAGCAAAGCCTCCAGCTATGGTAAGACTTTCCTTGGATTGCAAGTGTACGTACCTAACGCCTCGGGGAGCTCAGTCCTCTGATTTTGATGGTGGGGTGAGGCTGCCCCCTGCTGGTCAAAGTGGGTGGGGCGGGGTTACAGGCCACAAATCCCAAGTCGCGGGAACTCGGGGAACAAAGCGCTCTTGGTAGCATATCAGAGATGAAAGGAAACTTCAGAAGTCATCTGACCCTGATTTTGCAGAGGAGGAAACTGAGGCAAGGAGAATCTTCTCTGGGAAACCCAAGGTTTCACATACACAAGACCCTCCATTGCCAATACAGTATCGCACCCCCAGGGAGGGGGAGAACTGGAGGTAGCAGGGGACTAGGCTGAGTTCTCCTGAAAAGCACTGGGATGGGGAGGGGGGCAAAAGTGGAAGGAAGCTCAGAGCTCATTCAGCCCAACCCACCATTTTTCACATGGGAAAGAAGAGCCTTGGGGAGGAAATGGCCTCCAGGTACTATAGCTCCACACACCTGCGGACATGCACTCTGTAATCCAGAAGACCCCCTCTTCTCTGGCAGGAGAGGCTGCTCAAGAGCCACATAGGGAAAGGGGAAGGAAGGAATGAGCAGATTTTCCAAGACTGGAAAACACTGGACTTATCTGGCCTCATCTGGCCTGGGGGGGAGAGAGAGTTTTGGTGAGGTGCGCCTGCAGCTGACGTGGGCCTCGGGACGAAGAGGACGGAGCGAGGCCGCAATCTGCCTGCCTGTGGCCAAATAGGAAGAGGGGCATTCCCTCCATGCCCCTCCCCCTCAGAGACCTCTCTGCACCTGCCAGGAGATGGTCTCCAGGCTCCCTTCTGGCTCTGATACTCTGATAACGCTAAAACGCCTCTTCTTTGGGTATTTTCCCCAAACTTCCCCCTATGCCTTTCTTCAGTATTCGGTGGGATAGATATCCCTGCTGCTCTCCGGGGGGGGGGGGGGGGTCACGGTTGGTGTCCCTCATGCCTTTTCTTGCACACAGAACCCAGAGAGTGGGGTCATGCTGCCACCTGCTGGGCTGCAGTAACAGGACCCTGCCAGAACTTGAACTGAGAATCAGGGAAAGAATCAGAGACCGAGTTGGACTGTGACAACCCCATTCACTATCCCCGTCCCCCTTCTTCCCTCCCCCCCCAACTTCCAGGGCAGGGTGGGAGTCAGTCTGCAAGAAGACTGTCCATCCCCCCCAGCCCAGGGGGGACAAGGAATGCTTATTGATTGGTCAAGGGGCCCCTCTCGCTAATAGCTCACATTTATAAAACAGTCCCAATGGTATATGGCGCTTTTAAGTTTGGGGAGCGTTTTCCTTAAAACCACCATAGTGAGGTATTCATTATCCCCACCAACTCCTTCTAAACTAACTCTTTTCTTTTGAGGCTGTCACCATCCTCTCCTGCCAGAGAAGGGAGGTCTTCTGGATTACACAGTCTGCACGTCGGCAGGCGTGTGGAGCTATAGCATCTGGGGGCCATTTCCTCCCCAAGGCTCTTCTTTCCCATGTGAAAAATGGTGGGTTGGGCTGAATGAGCTCTGAGCTTCCTTGCACTTCCAACCCCCCCACCCCCATCCCAGTGTTTTTCAGGAGAACTCAGCCTAGTTTGCTTCCTTGGAAGTCCTCTTTCACTCATTCTCCCTCCACATGTGTCTGCTTACGTGATCCCACCCTTGTGCAGGCCCTCATCACTTCTGTCCTGACTATTCTAATAGCCTCCTATTTGGACTTCCCAGTTTCCAGGATGTCACTTCTTGAATCTATCCTCCTCACAGCTGCCAAAATAATCTTCTTAAATCACAGGTCACTCCCCTACTCAAGAATCCTAAGTGACTCCCTACTGCCTCAAAGATAAAGTACAAAATTCTGTTTGGTTTTTAAAGCCCTTCACAGTCTGGCTTCAGGGTTATTGTATACCAAACTGCTAAGCTTACTGTTTGCCAGATTTCTGTGTCTTTGCATAGGCTGCCTATGCACTCCCCCAATTGTTAGTCCTCTCTGTTTCTCAGCTGACATGAATATACTTGCCTGTTTACATAATATATATGTACCCCAGTAGAATATAACTGTTTGGGAGCTACTTTTGTCTGTCTTCCTAGTGCTCACAATAGACACTTAAAAATGATTGTGAGATTGGATTGGATCAAGGATTGGATCAAAACTAGCCAAAGGTCATGGGCTCAAGGGTCAGCAGACCCAGATTCAAATCTCACCTCTGAAGTGTGCTACCTAATGTGACCTTGGGGAAGTTATTTAATCTCCCTGGGCCTCAGTTTCCTCATTTTTTAAAGGAGGTCAGACTAGGTGGCCTGAAGTCTCTTTCAGCTCTATTCCTATTTTATAGATAAGGAAACTGAGGTTCTGAAACTGTGGCTTACCCATGTTGTCATATAGCCAGTGACTACAAAGCAGTATTTGAAGTCTCTTGACTCCAAGTCTGGTACTCTTTCTTTTTTTCTTTTTCTTTTTTCTTTTTTTTTTTGGTAAGGCAATTGGGGTTAAGTGACTTGCCCAAGGTCACACAGCTAGTACATTTCAAGTGTTTGGTCTGAGGTCGAATCTGAACTCAGGTCCTCCTGATTTCAGGGCCGGTGCTTTATCCACTGTGCCACCTAGCTGCCGCCATGATACTCTTTCTACTAGACCATGTTGGCTTTCAGTAGGGACCCAAACCAGTGCTGGAAGACCTCCCTCTGGGTGAGAAGTGGGCTAGGCAGTCTCAAGGCAGTGAATAGCTTTAAAAGGTTCTAGGTTTGCCTGCCTAGCCCCCTCTAACAGCTTTCCCAACCCTGATATCCTTTGGTTGGGGAGGCTAGGGTAGGTAGTGATAAGTTTAGAACCTACAAGTGCAGACAGGGTTCTTCTCCCTGTCCTCCTTGTCTTCACATCAGAGGCTGAGACTTCCTCTGACTCCCAGAGCCAGCCTCTCTGTCTACATAGAACCAGGAATTAGACAGCAACACTACAGTTAAGTTCACCCAGTACTTATTAAGCATCTGCCGAGAGACTACAAGGCCTGACTAGAATATAAGGACATTATTTAAATGGGTCCTTTCTGCTATAGTCATACACTTACTGGAGATGAGTTACGTGCCTCAAAGAATTAGAGAGGAATAATTCCTTGCCCAGAAAGGAGACATAGCTTCATCCTGGCTCTACCATGAATGATGTGACCTTGGGAAAGTCTTCCCTTTGGTCTACAACTCAATACTCTTACATGATTTCTCCCCACTCCTTGTATCATAAATGTTTTTTATTTCTTTATATTGTTTATTATATATTACTTATATTTTTTAATTTGGTTTTATATATCATTGTAGTCTCTTACATGAGTTCTGAGGGCTCCCCCAGCTCCAACAATTTAGCTTTATGACTCTTCAATGATAGCTACTAATTAAGGTTTAGAGACCCCCTCCCCTCTTTCCCTGATTTCCCCCATACTAAGGTCTGTCCTCCACACTGGTTTCTATCCCCCTAGTTACTTTGGACGTCCTCTTTGGGCTCAAACAGCATTTAAGGGGAGAAGATAATGTAACTATGGGCTTGGGTGGAAAGCATGTCAAGGTTATACTTGAGCTAAATTCTGGGGGCCCCAAGGGTATATGTAGAGAGCTAGGTTGTACAACAACAGTGGGGTGGGTGTTGACCAAGAAGGGAAGGCCTGGCAGGTGCTCCCAAATCCTGGGGTGCAGAGATTGGCAGTCACTACTGGAGGTGGACTGTGAAGGAGGCAGGCCCTCCCCCATCACACTGGGGGGTTTCTTCACAGAAAGGGAGCTGAAGTCCCTTCGGAGAGAGAACCGTAAGAACACGCTGCTATCTGTGGCAATCTTCTTGCTCCTTCTTCTCGCCTATGCCTACTGGACTATGTGACCCCACTAGTTTCCACTGCAAACCACAAGGAACCATGGTTGGAGAACTGGACTAGGACAGTGAAAGTTGGTCCCTCTTTCTGGACTCTACCTGCTGACTCCCAAAGACACCTGCCTGACTCCCTAGGCCTAGATGCTAACAAGGCCCAGGGGGCCGTCCCTACCTAAACCAAGATTCTGGCACCAGGTCTCATACTCAACCCTGCTGGCGTACAGGGCCTGGATGTCAGCAGGGAAATGGTGCTGGCTCCTCCCAGGGAGAATGGCCAATAAAGAAGGTTGACAACTGCTTGTCAAATAAATGCCAGTCTTCCTGAAGCTGAAGGGATGATTGGGGAGAGGGAGGAAATGTTGGGGGAAGGACTGGGGAACTAGCCCCAAGTACCAAGTTAGAGGCATCTGGTAGAGGCCTGAGGGACAAAGTGACAGCTTCCAAATGCTCTGTTCAATAGTCCCTTTTGTCAGCTCACCCTCACCCTCAGGTGCTCTCAAACCACCCAGCAGAGCCTTTAATCACTGCAGAAAAATGAGGCCATCAGGACTGTACAGCAAAGGGAAACTCAGGGGCCAAAAGCAGCCACAAAGCTCCAAGGGACCAGAGAGTTAATCCATCTTGGAGGGAAAGAAGCTGCTGTGAGTGAGCAGCAGCAGCAGCCATGGTAATAACCAGACAGACATATGGGTGACAGTGGCCAGTAAATTAGAATTGGCTTTGCAGTGAGGGATGGCCGCAGGTCAGTGCAGTCACTGACAGCAGCTGGGTTCTGGCAGTTCAAGCACAACAAACATAGACATCACTGGCCAGGCCAGATCCCACCTGCTCTGCCCTCCTCTACTGCCGAAGCATGGGGGCAGGGGACAGAAAAGGGGGAGGGAGACAAAGGCGGCTGGAGGGAGGCCAGAGCAAAGCAACTAAAATGATAAAGGGGCTCAAGCAGCAAAGAGGCAAGATTAAACCAATTAAATACGCGAAACAATGAGGAAAAGAGGAACTTGGGGGGAACTGAAGGCTGTGGAAACATTAAGGAGGGACCCTGGGGGAAGGGAGGAGGGGGAGGCATTGGGATGGAGCCTGGGGGAAGGGGAAGAGAAGTACTCTGAGAAAAATGCTAGGGAAAAACCACTAAATAATTTGGCCTAGGTCCTGGAAGGGGCAGGGAAGAGCCATGCTTGAGAGCAGTCCAGGGGCTGGAGGCAGAGTGAGAGGCTGGGGGGGGGGGGTGTCAGTGAAGCCATCCTTCCCTACCCTCCTCCCAGAGTCTAAAGTGACATTAATTAGTCTGCCACTTCTGCTATTTTAGTCTCACAGACAGATCTTGGATTGTGGATGTGCCACCAGCTGGCCAGCTGTGTGATTTATGTAACTGAGCAAGGCAGGTCCTTCCACCTCGGCCTTGTCAGGAAGACAATCAGATCCTCCCCACTATCTCTGCTCCATGCGCTGCTGCTGCAACATGCTAACACCAGGCTGGACTCTGATTGGAATGCTATTCTCCAGGATGTCGGGGCCTCTTGATTCTAAAGCTCCCTCCCCTGCCTCTTTTTTCAGACAGCTCCTTCTGCATCACCTCACAGCCCAGGTAGTCTTCAACCAAGTCAGTTCCCACGCCACAAAGTACCAAGCACAAACTGCCAACCATCAGTACAAAATTACACGGGTTTTAAAAATATCTTTTTCCTTTAATGATCTGAGGCGCCATGAGACACATACACACACCCCTAACCCAGTATTGGGTGGAAATAAGCTACCTCTGTAGGCAGGGCTACTACTACCAAATGCAGGATAGAGGAAGACTGTTAGTCCACCCCATGGACACAGTGGAGATACTCCCCCACCCTGCAACCCTCTGCCTATCACCATGGAAACAAGCCCAGCAAAGGGAATCTTTACTTCTGGCCCTCCAGCCTGGGCCCCAGGAAAGGCAGAGGGAAATATATTACCAGTTCTGAGCACTGATGAGCTTCTCATCAAATAGCTCACAGACATGCTTCCTTCCTCCACTGAGGACCTACGGTCCCTAACCTTTCTGTGTGCATGGGACTGGTAAGAGCTGAAGACCCATGAGAAAACATGAAAGCAAGTTGTGCCTTTTGTTGGGGGAAAAAGGAGAGGAGGGGAATGATCCCGGGCCTGAGAAACTCCACTCAAACCCTCCAGCATCTTATCTTTGGCAAAACATAGAGACCTGGGCCAAGCCCCCACGCTGGGCATCATGCTGCGACAGGACAGTATTCCACAGGGACTCCTATGGGCACTGATCCCTTCACCCACAATTAAAGGTACTCCTCCAGGGCACAGGCAAGGCCACTGTTTCCTAGACAAGATGCCTGGGCAACATGTGGCAGCTGCTTCATCAACTTTCAGAGTTGTTTGCCCTACTCAGGCTTGGACCAGAAGTGGGGATGGGGTAGGAGGCAGTTCTAGAAAGAACGCTCTGGATAGGCCAATGGACATTCACACTGAAGTGAAGGGGAAAAAAAAAAAAGGAAAAAAATCTGTCAGAGGTCGGGTTCTGGGGGCTGGCAAGGGCAAGGGGTAGATACATGGACTGACATGTCCAACAGTCATAGTCTTTCTTTCTCTGCTCATGATCCTGCTGAGCACTTCAGCTACTTGGTTAAAAGGGAAGGACTCCCAGAATCGGGGCAGGAGAAGTGCAAGAAACTCCAGGAGCTCTGATACTTCAGCAGTGATATTTCATCAGGTGCCCTTAAACTTCTGCCTCTGCCCCCAAGCCAGCCGACATACCCAGGAATTGACCCTCGAATGACCAAACAAGGGGAACAGCTTCATTCTAGGCCATACTCCTGAAGGACAGAGTTCCCACCGTGTCCTTCCGGGGATGGGAAGTGAAAGGGCTATACCAGGAGCAAAAGCAAGGCCAACTTCCTTAGCTCCTCCCAAATACTCACAAAGTGTCCTAGGGGGACGGGAAGGATATAATTCAGGATGAGCAGTGGTGAGAGGGTCATCCACCCTGTCCTTGATGTGCTCTGAATGCCACTCTTTCTCCTCTAAGGAGGAAGTGACCTGTCTTATCTGCTGTTATCTTGCTCCAAATAGGACAATCAGCCCCCTCTCTCTTTCCTCAGACAGTAGCCAAGGGTCCTCAGGGGTGGCTATGATCTCCTGGGCTGGATCCTCAGACACTGTGTTCCCGAATGAAGGAGAGGATGTCATCCTTAGACAACTTCTCAGGATTCTGGCACTTCTGAGAGTCATGTACTCGGACACCATCGCCCCACTCCCAGAAGAGCCGCCCATAGTAGCAGATGCTGGGGTAAGATAAGAGAGGACAGGAAAGAGAGACCATTAGGCTGGGCTAATAGGCTGGATGGGATAGGATTAATGAGAGTGAGGAAAGAAGGAAGAGCCACCCTGGTTTGGCATCTAATCTAGTCAAAAGGCAGATCATTAATGACTGTCCTGGAGAGAAAAGCAGGACTAGAGACCAGACAGTAGAGGGCGGTGGTAGAAGGCTAGACTGAAGGCAGGGGAAGAGAGTTCCCTTCAAAAAGGGGTGGGACCAACTGAACAAATCTCTCAAGATTCTTCCTTACCTATAGTAACAAAAGGATTTCCCAATGGGTCACTGCTCCAGCCTGCTTCACTATCCACCCTTGCTCTCCACCATTCTCCAAAAAAAAAAAAATGTTACTGGTGCTAATTTGCTACTGGGTCAATGATAGGTACTTCATATTAATGGTTTATATGTCTGTCCTGTCCTAACAGAAATGTATTAGCCTTGTGATAAGAGCAAGTATCAATAGCTAATTACAAGCACATTAGTGCCCCACTGCCTGCTATTTGGGAAAACTACCCTATTCAGTAAATGAATCCTATGGCCTGATGGGAAAGACCTGAGAAGCCTTGAGGAAGCAGTGGTTTGGGACAGTGGGGAGGGCAGATGGCCTTGGGGCTCTGTTCCCCATCATGGGGACAATGCCCATCCCAATGCACTGCCTCACAGGCTCCAACTCCCTCAGGACTACCCCAACACCTGGTAGCATCAGTCAGTGGTACCTAAATACATACACTTAGACCTTCTTCTGTCATCCTTTCTCTACCCAAGGACATCCAGTCTATATAAACTTTATTGTCCAAGATGTATACAGGCTAGCATCCTTACCCTGAGGAAGGAAAGGAGAAACCCCAAGTCAGGGTCTGGCAGAAGGTGCGGGGTAGAAGAGGAATCTGCCTCAGCACACACCTTCACCCTCCCTTCATGGAGTTCCTGCATAAGGAATAGGATGCACCAACCAGTTGTTTCTGAGGAGTCACCCACTCACTCACCCAGAGAATGCACACTTGGGAGGTTAAAAAAAAACAAAAACGGAACCACAATCTGACAGCTTTAGGGGCTGAAGGAGAGACCTTGTACTAAGAGAAGGTCCATGTGTATGTCCAGTATGTCTAGGTAAGCCCAGGGGGCAGGACACCTGGAGGAGAAAGTCCTCTTCAAGGTTCCTCTGTTTCCCTGCAAGAGTCTATCCTATTGCCTCCCTCTCCAACCTTTTTTACTTACGTTGTGAGCTCCTTGAGAGCAAGAACTGGATTTTTTTGCCTTTCTTTATATCCCCAGGCCTTAGGCATAATGCCTGGTACAAAGCAGGCACTTACGAAACACCTGCTGATTAATTCTCCAAACTTACTCTTCTCTCCATTTAGTCTCCCACGTCTGGGGCCAAAGATTTAATCCCATTCCTTTCCTTCTACCTGCCTAGGGGAAAAGGATCTCCCTATGTACATTCTAGAATCTAATCTAGCCACAGCTAGGTGGCGCAGTGGATACAGCATCGGCCCTGAAGTCAGGAGGACCTGAGTTCAAATGTGACCTCAGACCAAATACTCGACACTTACTAGCTGTGTGACCCTGGGCAAGTCACTTAACCCCAATTGCCTGAAAACAAAAACAGAAACAAAAACAAACAAAAAAAAAAAGAAATAGAATCTAATCTGGAGAGAAGGGAAATAAACAGTGGAGTGCCAGGCCCTCCTTAGCACTTACTTGAGCCATGGCAACAAGTAACATGGTACTAATGTGAACATGGGATAGAGTACCTGGCAGAAGTGGAGATGACATACATGAAAGGGAAGGAGAATCAAGGAAAGAGACAAAGGGGGTAAGGAAGGTGGAGAGCATTACTTACTGAAATGGAGCGATGGCGTCCAGAGGCATTTCAAAAGTAGAAAACCCTGTTGTCTTGTTGAAGAAAAACTTCCTGTTAGAGCTTTTGCTGAATGCCATGGTCCAGGGTTCTAAGCAGGAGGAGGACAGGCAAAACACAGCTGTCAATGTAGGTGACAGAATCCATTTTATAGACTGCTTGCCAGAGTCTGGTCAGGGAATTATAGACTGACCTTTCAGTTTGCTGGGCCTAATTTATCTTAATCCTATTTTGACCCTGGTTAAAATTTGGTCTCAGAAATGTTAATTTATACAATGTCTTCATGCTATCCAAGAGGTATAATGAGCAGGCCTATAGTCTATCAATCAGGACTAGACTGCTCTCTTTCAAAGTAGAAAAACAACAGAGTTTTCAGAAAAGTCCTACACTATCCTTCTCCAATCCTTCCCATCCTCCTGTCTCTCGACTTGTGCCCAGTTCCATCTTCATGCGTGCCACTCAGGAAGCTTGTTAGGGTTTCATGAGCACTCTGGTAAGCAGCCTGCTAACAATCAGGGAGTATCCCTTCCCTCAGCTCTCATTGGCCTCTCTCTCTCCCAGCAAAGAGCCCGAAGGGTAGTAGCTGAATATCTTAACCTCACTACCATCCCAAAGTGGTACCACAGTAAACACTAAGATATTCTTCTTCTTGTTAATTATCAATAACAAAACCAAGCTAATAATAATAGTGATGATGACTATAATGTCAGACCACCTGTGTCTTCTGGCCTTCTGGCATCTTGGGCAATGATAATATGCTGCTGGAGCCCAGGAGGAAAAGGGAAACAGCAAGTGGGTTCAAATGGGGCAGGGGATACAGGGGGCTCAGAGACAGGATAAAACTGTTCCTGAAGCTGCCTCCCAACACTTTCTCCCAAGCCCAGGGGGGAACAAAGAAGAATGAGGTCCAGCCAAGGGACCAACAGGGTCAGGATGAGGGAAAGATACTATTAACATATACTTTAGCTAATGACAGTCTGGCTGGCCATTACAGTTTCATCAACTTATGGATCACAGAAAGCAAGTCAATCTGTACCCAAAGCCTGAGAAGCAACAGCAAGGGTAAAGTTTTCAAAGGAGTTAGGAGGTAGTGTGGGAGGAGGAAAGTCAGAGTAGAAAGAGGAAAACTCACCATTCGTAGTCCTGACAATGTAGAGGCCAGTGGGCACAAAGTGTCGATCATCCCGTCCGGTATAGCTGAGTCGAAGCATATTATGTGAGCCCTTGATGACCTTCATTTCTAACCTGAATTCCCACAGGAGGCAGAGATATAGAGAAGGAAGTAGATGATAAGAGAAACAAACAATGATTTCCTATTGTGTTCATAAATCTTGGCTAACACTAAAACCATCAGAGCAATCACCACTTCAACCAGAACTCAGGAATAAACTGCCATGGGAGCACAAGACCTATTCTCAACCCTAAGCCTAAGTCTCTATACACCACACCCACTGACAGGCAGCAATCAATAAATACAATTGTTGTGCATTAGCAGTAACATAGATATTTGTACTGAGTGAAATCTAAAGTCTAAGCCAGTGAACTTAAGACTAATAAAGCCATGGCTTCAATGTCTATCCAGATTGGTCCACTTGACATGGAAAAAAACTGTGCCGGAGCCATAAACCATATATACCTTTAGATTTTCCCAGTTGTCTTGCATGTATATGTCTTGGGTCATAGGAGGATGAACAGAACCCATATCTATTAATAATAACAATCCCTAGCTTTATAGTCCTCAAAATGCTTTCATTTCATTATCACAGTGGATTCTCACAGCAATCTCATGAGTTAGGTAGGGTATGTTGTTATTATCCCCATCTGACAAATGAGGAAACTTAAGTGCAAAGAGGTAAGGGACTTGCCTGGGGTCATACAGTGAGTTGGCAGCAAAGCCAGAATTAAAACACAGGTCTCATGGTATAGGAAAAAAATGGCCTGAGGATCATGAAAGTCATTAAACGGCTGCATGACTTTGGGTGAATCAATTTTTCCCCCTGCACAACATGACCATGTTGGACTACATGGTCAGTCTGGCCTCTCCCACTTCTGATGATGAAGGATTCCTCGAACCTAGCCTGGCACCACATACTCAGCACAAAGAATGTGTCCTGCTGGGCCAGGTGTGCACACCCTTGCTATGACACATGACATTTTTACATGTATGAGTGCTGCTGTTCTCTGAGTTTCAAGATGTTACTGCCAAGGGTGTGTAATTAACATAAATGACCGCTAGGGATGCACAGTCCTCCCTTCCACCTTGCATACAGCAAGGTAACAGAAATAACCAAACAGCAGCTTAGGTAAAAGAGTTGAGGCTCAGATCCACAGCCCATCATTGGCTCCAGCTCATACACTGATACATCCAGATATATGGACATAGGAAGACTCACATACAGACCAACTCACATAGACACATGTTTAGCAACCCACACAGATGCATTCACATGGATCACGCCACTATAGGAAAGAAAGGAAGCAACTCAATCTCTGCTGACCCAGCAAGGACTGGGATTTATGGTGTTTCATCCAATCTGTCATCCTGCTTCTCAAAGGGAAAACTGTTAACTATTTATAGTTTCAATGAGCCCGTATTTCTGCCTGAGACCCAACCACCCCATCGCCTCCAGACACTAGACTGAATCAGCTCTCAGCCATAGAGTTCCTAGCTGTGCCCATGGCCCACAGCGGGGTGAGACATACATAAGTGGAATAGTAGCCTTCACCTGTAGGGATACTCTAATACCTCCCAAGTTCCTTAGCCATCCTGCTCCCCTTGCAAATTTAGCCTGGCATACCCCTTACAGGGCCAGAACCAAGGAGCAGATTAGGAACCCTAGGAACCACCAAAAATGCCTCTAGGATTGACCCCAAGAAGCACCCTGGATTCTCCCAAATCATAAGGTATTCTGGTTTACTGGGAGGCAAAAAGTTGTTCTACACCTTTGGTTGTTTCTAATTACTCACCTGACAAAAATTTTCTCCATGTCTTCCAATCTATACACCTCCTTTACTCTGTGGGGATGGGGTGAAAGAAACAAAGGGCCATGTGAATTGAATTCCCCAACTTGCTTGGGTATTACTCATAGCTCATCTGGCTGAGCAGTAGATAATAGGCTTGGCATCTGAATCTCAACCTTCTCTTCTTCCCTTTTTCCCTTTCCTTCCTTCCAATCCACCTCCCAGCTCCTCTATGTGCCCTCTCCCTCCACAGGTCCCCCAGGCATCAGGGCTGGTCAATCCTATTCCCACAACAAGGACCCTGACAGATGGAAGTTAGGAAGATGATGCTATGATGATAACTGGGCAAGAAAGGGGTCAAACAAAAAAGAGAGGCCAAATAATCCCAACATGTCTATCTGTTCCCAGTCTGGTCTATACTTACTTAGGAGACAACCTATACCCCCAGCTACCTTAGATGAAGAACAAGACTGAGTAGGAGAAGAAGATCCCTAACTAGACAAGTTAGGAAGTCTGCCAAACAGATAGTAATCAATCCCAATCAACTCCCCAGTGTATTCCACCCTACTCCCCCAGGAACCCCTGAGAAAATGTATGGGATAGATGTTGGGAAATTCCCCTCAAAACTGGACTACTTAACACCCCATCTGCCTTCTATAATGTCTAAAATCCTACTATTAGTGATTCATTCCTTGCAGTTAAAATTTGTGTGCCCAAATACCCTTTATAAAATGAAAATACCTCTGGGAGAGATAACACAGAACTGTCATGCTGGACCACATAAACCCTAGCCAGGAATCTTAGAGGCTTCCTTGCAGGTACTCCGTAGACATGGAATTTTATAGCAGTTACGTCCAGGCTTGCTCCATTTCAAGGAGCAGGGCTGACTATCCAGAAGACAATACAAGATCTCATTTCTTTTCCTTTAGCCAGACTCTCACAACAGGGCCTGGCATAAGCAAGAGTAGGGCATAAGGGAAACTTGCTCCCCCGCCTCCTTCTTTCTACGTTCTCCTTTTCCTCCCCTCCATGGGGCTACTACATGCGTTCCTTAGCTCTAAGCTTCCCATTTCTGAACCCAGGTATGTCCATCCTATGCCCCAAAACTATTCCTTCATCAATTCCTCATAAAAATTATCGCTCTCTCAGGAGCCTCCTATCCAACAGCTGCCAGCAGTTGGGAAAAAACCCACTAACGTTAAATTTCAATAAGGCAACACGAACAACTGATGTTTCATGTACTGTCCTATTATTCCTGCCAGAGGCATTTACGTTGTCCAAAGGATACTTGGAAACACAAAGTTTTAACCCAAAGGAATGAATCTCTAATGGTAGAATTTTACGCAATGTAGCAAGCAAGCAAGTACGTTGAGGGTGTTGGGAAAGGGAGGGAAGAGCAACCTGCCTGGGAGGCAAAGAGGCAGTCCTGGCAGTGCAAGTGTCCCCAGTAGTAGGGCTCGGTTTAGACACAAGCAGAATACAGGTGTGATTCCACTTGTATTCTACAGGCTACCTTTGTGCTATGATTTGATGGGTGCTAAAGCAGCCCCCAGCAGGGCTCACACACCTGATGGGGTTCATGTCAGGCCTGCTGGGTTTGGAAACGGCTTTCACAAACTTCTCAGCGAGCTGAATTCTGCAACAAAAAGCAAAGAGTCTCTCAGAGATAAGCAAAAGGCAGCTTGGAGCCAGAAGATCTAGCCTCAAACTCCAGCTCTGCCCCTTATTCCCTGTGACCTCTTCTGGGTTTCTAGTTTTCTTATCTATGAAAGGAAAATTGCTGTAGATAATCTATAATCTCTAAGGTCTCTTCCAGCTCGAAGGCCGAGGAGCCTTTACTGCTACTAGTCATTCAGCCAACAAGCATTTACCAATCGCTTACCAAGAGCCAGGTGCTGTGCTAAGCCACCAGTGTGGGATCTGAGCTCTGAATGACCAGCAGGGCTGGTGAATGAGCCACGCTCACACACATCTCCTCGAGGTCTTCTTCAGCCAAGTCTTATCCCATCTGACCCCCTCCTTAGCTCTAGGCCTGAACTCTATTTGCAGACATTGTGTTACTTATGTTTTCAGGAGGATTTTAAAAGTTTTTACTTAACGCTCTTTTTTTTTTTTTTACATCACTGTCTCTTCCTTCCCTACAATAGAACCCTCCCTTGAAAACAATTTCTCATTCTCCAATTAGAACATGAAGCTGTCTGAGGGGGCTGCATGGTCCTCTAATCTCCACTGTACTCCCTAGTCCTCTGACACAAAACATGCCTGGTTCAATTGTATTAACTAACTGGGTTATACAGTACTATACCTGTACAATACATCCTCTTCAGGTAAATACTTTTTACCTATAAGAGTCATCTCCTCAGCTATTGTTATTGAGTCTTTTCATTCATATTCAACTCTTTGTGATTCCATTTGGGGTCTTCTTGGCAAAGATCCTGAAGTGGTTTGCCATTGCCTTCTCCAGCTCATTTTACAGATAAGGAAACTGAGGCAAACAGGGTGACGTGATTTGCCCAGAATCACACAGCTAGTAAGTAGGTGGGGCCAAATTTGAACTCAGGAAGATGAGTCTTCCTGATTCCAAGCCCAGTGCTCTATCCACTGTGCCACCTGGCTACCTGTACAGTGCATTCTCTTCAGGTGAATACTGTTTACCTATAAGAGTCATCTCCTCTCCGCCCTAGCACAAATGTCTCCACTGATCTGAGTGGCTGTGTTAACACATGGAATGAGCTGGTCCTCACTCAGTAGGCTCTAGCTGAGGAGGAGGCTGGAGCGACATCTAGAGCCCTGCCTACCACAGGTGGGGAGGAGGACCCCTAGCACCACTTAATAGTGGAGACCAGAAGTGAGAGGAAGATTGAGAAGGAAGCCATTCTGATACTGTGGCCAAAGCTTCCATAGGGGTCAAGCTGGAGTCTGGCTCTCCAAGGCCCCACCACCACATTATCTTCTCCTCCCAAGGCCCTGGGCCATACCGTTGATTAAAGTGCTGCTCCCGGATGTCTTGGCCATTCAGCACCAGTGCATCAAGGATGTGGATTGCGCTGATCTTCCGCTGAGCCTTACCCTTAACAAAACATATAAGGCCAAAGGAGATGATGTCTGTCTTTTTCTATTTTGCATTATCCATACCACTGGGGGGTGGGGGGTGGGGGGGTTGGTTGTTGCATGGATAAGAAGGAGAACAGTAGAGCAGGACTGCATGAGTACAAATAACTAGGAGCTAACTGTATAGAGTTTTATGTCTTTTTTATTCAAAGAAGTACTTACCGATAGTGGCTGTTCTATTTGAAGGCTGGGCAGATATAACTCAAGGCAGTATAAGAACCAGAGTCCTCTCTATCCTGCCCAGAAAGTATCTATCTGTCACCAGCAGAATGAAAGAGAAAGGGGAGAGGGAAGAACAAGGCCAGGCCAATGACAGCAATGAACTTAAAACCACCTCTAACCTCGCCTTTCAGTTCATGAACAATCTCTACTGAGAGCAGTGTGTCCCGGGGCAGCTCTGTCTTAAGGTCCAGTTTTGTCCAACGGTCTGACTGGCGGCCATCCCACGTGTAGATCTGGGATTTCTGCAAAAAGGAAGGACTGGGTCAGAAGGGCACAAAAGAAGAAGCAGGGCCTGGTGAGGTTTAATTCTCAGTCAAGGCTTCTAGTCAATATTGCACCCCATGTGTTTAAGTGTATTTTCTGCCTGACAGTTGATGGCGTGTGTTGCAGTGGGAAGAGGGGGATATGAAAGAAAAGAAATTTCGCTGTTCCTCACCTCAGCTCATATTGCAAAAAAAGGATGAGGTTTATACAGCTAAGGAAGGAAATAGATGATGAATTTGCATAGGACAGGCCTGGTGACCTCAATGTCTAAAGGTCAAATACCGTAGGAAAACTCAAAAGCATCGGAAAGGTTTCCAAAAGTCAGAGCAGCCCCTTTAGCAGAGATGAGGACAATCATCAGCATGTTCAAAGAAAAGGTCAAGTTGTCTACTATAGTCACAGCGTGACTGCCGAAGCAGGCCAAAACACAGCTCATCTGCATTGTGTGCCTACAGTTTTGTTAGCATAGAACTGATCACAGTTGTTTCTGATAATTTCCCCTTTACTTAATTTTCAATTGTTGTGAATTGTCTTTTTTAATTTTTCTATCAACAATTTGGTTTTACCCTTTTTAAAAAATCAGACTGTGTTTATTTTGTTTCTTTTCTCCCCAAAACAGTAGCTCCTGGTTTTATTTATTAATTCAGTGGGATTTTTTGCTTTCAATTTTATTAATCTCTTCTTTCACTTTCAAAATTTTTAATGTTAGGGTTTTTTTTTTAATATTTTGCTTTTCTAGGTTTTTTTAGTTGCATGCCCAATTCATTAACCTCTTCTTTCTCTCTTTCACAGATGAAAGTGTTTACAGAGATAAACTCTCCCTAAGTTTGGGATGCTTTAGCTGCATCCCAAAGTTTTGTTATGCATTTTCATTATTGTCATTTATTTTGATGAAATTTTCTATTGCTTTTTATTATTTGTTCTTTAATCCACCAATTCATTAGGATTAAATTATTTGGCCTCCAATTAATTTTGAATCCTTTCTTCAAAGGTCTTTTTCTGAATATACTGCATTTCACCGCACAACTGTCACACTCTGTGTGTTGTGGTTTTTTTAGTCCAAAAAATTGGTTTATAACCTTTCATCACATAATTGTAGCTTGGTATAATTCTACTCGTCACACCGCTTAAAAGGTAAACAGAGCAGCAATATATTCAGTGACATACAGATATGGGCATATGCACTTGTCAGTATTCAATTTTAACATGAGTATTCCGTGCATCCTAATCTTGCACCAAAGACAGCTTAGTAATAAATGATTTTTAAGTGATACCAGCACAATTTATTTTTTAAAAAAGCTTCATGTAATGGTCACGGCTCACATTTTTGCAAAAAATTTGGCATAAAATCTGTGACAGTTATGTGGTGAAATACAGTAATTTTTATTGCACTACGATCAGTAAAGAATGTATTTAATTTAACCTGCTTTTCTGCATTTGTTTGTGAGGTTTTTATGCCCTAACTACATCATCAGTTTTTACAAAGGTACCATACCTAGCTGAAAGACATGTATACTCTTTTCTGTTTCCATTCAATAATTACCAGAAATCTATCATATCTAACTTCTCAAATTCCAATCAGGTCTTTCACTTTTTTATTGTTTACCATCTTGCCATTTTTCTCTAGGTCTGAAAAGGCCACATTAAGGTCCTCTCCCTACTATTATATTCTGGCTATTACTACCTGCAATGTGATAACTTTTCCTTCAAGTATTTACATGCTATGCCATTCAGGACAGATATGTTAAGTATGGATATTTATTTTCTATAGTGTGCTCCTACAACATAAGCAAAATAGAGCTTCTGTGTTTATCTCTTTTAATTTGATATGTTTTTTATTGTTGCCTTGTCTGAGGATCACTGCTACTTCTGCTTTTTGAGGCATAACAGATTTTGCTCTATCCTCTTATTTTAACCTCATGTGAATCTTTGTTTCAAGTATATTTCTAGCAAATAGCATATTGTTAGATACTGTTTTCTAATTCATTCAGCTATCCTTGTATTATGGTTAAATTCAACCCATTCATGTTCACATTTATAACTGTCATTTTTAAATTTCTCTCCATCCTATCCTCTTGCACTTTTTCATTTTTTTCCCCCACCCTCCCCCAACCCTCCTTTGCAAAGAAGGCAGGAAAAAAAATGTGCTCTTTTTAGTGATCTATTAAATTAGTAATCTATAGTAACTGAAGCATTCTGTTTCTGCTCTGCGCCCCTTTCTTTGCTCCTGATCACAGGTTTTTACTCTTTCCTTTTAATCCTTCCTTCATGCTCTGACATTACTGTTTATTTTTCTTATGACTAATCTCTCACCAATCCTACCCTCCCTCTTAAATATCATTCTCTTCTCTTCTCTGTCTCTTTCTCCACCTCTGCCTATTTTCCTACTGAGTTTAATGTATCTCTGCATCAAACTCTTTGTGAATGTTTGTATTGAGTATGATCAACCTTTCTTTGTCTGATTCAGATCAAAGTAAGGTTCATGTAATGCCCATTCTCCCCATGCCTTACTCCATATTTATATTATTCATTTCATAAACCCCTATTATGTAAAATAGTAAGTTCCTTCCCCTTTCCTCTTCTTTTCTTCTAGCATGTTCCATTTTTCCTCTTCTTTCTTGTCTTAAGACCATCAAAACAGAACAAAATCATCCCCAGCCCCTGTTTGCCTTACTTGACTCTATGATCCTGGAAGACATTAACATTCTAAAGGGACACTTGTTTCTTCTCCCTTTATTAAAATGTAGACACTTCATTATTGTAAAGACACACAGGGAAATCCTAGGTGTCAGCACAGTCAAAGTGTAATGCTGAGTCTAGTTCTGGGAAAACTACTTTCCTGATCATGGTATCTCATCTGCCAGGTAAATATAGTGTGTGCTCCTACAGAGAACAAACATTAAACACTACCAGGTAGCAAAATGATAACCTCTAGAGGCTGTGTGAAGCAGTCCTAAAAAAGGTGCAGAGGAACCAACCTGGGTTGGGAGAAACCCAACCTAGCAAACTAAGCACAAACATACCCACCCACTCACCCCTAAGCCAATGAGAAACTTCTGCTCACTCCCCGACACCATGCAGCGGTAGTCCAGAACACAGCGAATTTTATCCAGGGTTTTGGAGTTGAGTGGAGTAGGCTTATAGCTGAAGATATCAATGTCAGTGCCCTAAAAGTAGGATTGAGAGAAATGACAGTTAAACTAGAAGGATGAACCACCACAGTCAGAACCCTGAACACTGTTCCGCCTGAACCTTCCCCTGACCAAACCACACACTGAATAGGATATATTTCAATTTGTCTGCAGTATTCCTCTAGGGCCTATTACAAGAAGCTGAGAAAGAAAAGAACACAGAGTCCCCAAGTGCACACAGATCGATTCACCAGCAGCTATAAGGAAATGTCACTAGAATATAAAAGTTGCCCCCTCAGTAAAACCAAAGGGAAGAATTTTTGCAGCTGTTTGTTAAGAGTAGTTAAGGCCTCTCTTCTTCCTGTTCAGTTTAATACACACAAACTCAATCTTTTAAGCATTTCCATGAGGTCCACTTGTCACACATCCCCACAGAACAAGGGCTACTGTGCTCTCAGTGATTCAAACAAAACTCAGGGAAAGCACAGGATTGGGAAAGATGAGGGACAAAGAACTACTAGGACCAGTTAACTAGGAAAGAGACTAAGAGCCTGGGAATTGCTGGGAGAGTTGTCTGGTGAATCAGGGCTGGGCCAGTAGGCCTGACCCTAAGCTCTAATTTTTGCTAGCACTTTCGGGGTGGGGAGTTGTCTCTGTTCCTCTGCCTCAGCTCTCCATCTACAAAGAAGAATCCACTTTCCACAGAGATGTTTGGAGGAGTCTGTAATGGTGAATCCCATAGGAGTCAAGTAAGCTGAAAGCAGTAATAATCACTGTGCTCAGGAGAACAGTGATAATGAACATGGCAGCTTCTAGAGATGAAAGCTGTCAGCCTATGTGACAGCTTCCCTGGGGATGCTGGGGAGGTGCCAATGCTAATGCTTTTACAGAGGGGGTATGACACAATCAAGGCCCTGGGGGTAGGGTGGGGGAAGAGTCATACTGGACTACCTCAAGGATTTCTCCCACTTCTCATCTCCATGACCTCAACCTTCTCCCAGATACTAGAGTCTACCTCACTCACCTTTATCAATTCAAAGAACTTTGACTTTGGATCTGAAGAAGAGAGAGCAACTCTGGCCTGATCTGGAATCTAAAGGAAGATATACAATTTTAGTTTCGGGGCTCACTGGCTGTCCTATCTTCTCCTGTGTATATCTGGGTGACCAGAGTGGCAGGGCAGAGCTGAGGAGAAGATTACCATGTGGAACCAGGGTGAAGGGACTGAACAGGGATCTAGATACAAATTACCATTGCCCCTGGGGGTTAGCATATCCTTGACATCAGCTGTTTGCTCTAGTAATCTTTGAGACCAATATGGCTACACAGAAAAATCAATAGCAAACTCTGTCTCACCTTCCCACCACTCCTTGACTAACAACTTCTAGATCTGGCCACAGGGAAGCACTTAAATGAGGGAGCTGAAAGGGAGAGCCCGGAGGACAGTGTCCAAGTGAATGGATGGTAGGGTTCACTGAGGGCAGATCAGTCCCTTTCAGCCATCAGCCTGGTCCTTGATGGATGGGGAAGCAATCAGGAAAGCATTAACGCTCACAATACTTACTACCCTCCTTTAGGGCAGTCCAGGAAGCAGCCTGCTGGGCTCTGACCTGGATGGATATACTCACCCCCCAGAGATGAAGGCACCCTTTTCGGATTTCTGCCTGGCGTGGTTCACTAAGAGTCCTGTGGGAAAAGTCAGCAACTGATTAACACACCAACGACACTCAAAAACCTTATACTATGTGTTTAACAGGCCCAGGGGAAAGGCAGAAATGGAAGACTCACTCACTCTTCCACCATTAGCCTAGGATGCTCATGACACTTCTCTGGGGCTCTCTCTCTCTCATGAAATTAGAGGTTAGTTACCCAGAGAGACCTGTAACCAGGCTGAAAAGGGGAAAGAAGCTATGCGCTTGCTAAGAGTTTACCCAAATACCTCCTTTCCATGTTCCCATCAGCACATTTCAGTTCCCTCTATTCTAATCAAACCCACACTGATTTTTTAACTGGCTGAAATTACCAGGCTTCTCTAAGTAAAGAAGGGTATGAAAATGGATCAAAACTCACCTCCTCCAGAAAGTCTTTCTATACTAATTTTACTTCACTGATTACTTTTAATACTCTATGTTACCTTGACATTCACATATTTAATTTTTTTTCATCTCACTGAGGAAAGGTTCACGTCTTATTTATCTTTGTATCTCCCTCAGTGCCTAACAGACTGCTATGAACCTCACAGGCAACTGATGTGCCCTGAATAAACAAATGGGTATCATGCTGCACTTGTTAGCACTGCTTTTTAATTGTCCTTGTGGCATTTCTCATGTGTTAGCTTTATCCCTTAAAAAGACTGTAATTTCACTCTTTGAGGGTAGGGACCATGTCATATATTTCTTTGATTTCTCTCTCAGATTAGCAGCATTTTGCACACTCAACAAAGTGCTTAACAGATATTGGCTTGAATTAAAAGGTGCTGGGGGTGAAACAGTCCCAAGAATCTTGCTAAACTGCTGCTCCTGATATATACAACCTTCTTCCATCCAGGAGGAAAACACTCACGAGTCTTGGACAAAGGCATAAATTTTGGCCAGGGCTTTGATCTGCAAGCTGCAGTGGCTGAAAGAGAGAAAACAACTTGACTTTAGGAGAATTTATGAAAACAAAGGCAAAAAGTCAGTGGCTTGAGTAACTGGAATGGGGAGACAAAAGGACCTTTACCATCAGCCATCCTACCATCTCCTTTTGATTGGGCTTAAAAGTCATTTATTACAATGTGGCTAAAGAATAGGGCCATTTTTACCATAACTGCCTCATGTTCATTCTAGATGGGAGGTGGTATAGCCAAGAGAAAAATGCACCAAGTTAAATAGGAGAAAACATATTCTAGTTTAGGCTTGCCCACTAAGTAGCGAAGTTACCTCAAAAAAATTACTTAACCATTATTTTCTTCATGTCATGAGAGGATATTAACCTCTGTCCTACCTTACCTTCCATGGTATCAATGAAATAATTCATGGGAAAGGGCTTTGAAAAAAGTTAAAAGAAGCATTCAAATAGAAAAAAAATTATTTTTTACTGGACGGGCTAAATGTAGCAAGACGAAGACTAACAGTGGATTAGGGAAAGAGATTCTCCCCTCTCAACCCCCAACTATGAGTCTTTTCAAACATTCTCCAATTACTTTAAACTTCTTTAGGGAACATAAGAGTCTAGCTTTCACCAAGGACTTTTCAAACACCTGTTGATACATTTCATGATAAGTTTTGTGATAGAAACAGGGACAGAAACTGGACCTGTGCTTTCATCAGTACAGGGGATTCTCAGGTGAGAAAACACTCTTCTTATCCATGCAGCTTATAGTCTCAGAGCAGGGATTCTTAAGAGGTGTGTGCATGTATGTATGTGTGTGTGTGTGTGTGTGTGTGTGTGTGTGTGTGTCTGTGTGTGTGTGTCTGTCTGTGTGCATGCGTGCATTATGGTCCCCTTTGGTGGTCTGGAGAAACCTATGGTCCCCTTCTCAGAATGTTTTTTAAAAGCATAAAATAAGATACATAGCATTGTGAAGGAAATGAATTCTTTCGAAATACAGTTATCAAAAAAAAAAAACAACTTTTTTTTACATTCACAGACCCTAGACAAGAGAAGCTTCAGTTGAAACTCAACACAGCAGTAGGTTAAGAACCCTCATCTTAAGGAGCTGCCTTGAGCAGTACAGAAAGTAAGTGACTTGCCAATATCACACAGACAGAAAGTGTTAGAGACAGGACTCTGAACCCAAGTCTTCCTCTTCCTGATTTCTAGGCCAGCTCTCTATCCACTATGCCATACTGCCTCTCAAGTTATCAGATAAATCAATTAAATTTGGTCTATGACCCACCTGCTTAGGTGACCACTACATAAAGTGGAAGACCTATGCTAGTTAAATAGAATTTTTTTAAAATGGCAAGTGAGGTTGAAAACATGTAGAATGCAGCTGTGAATCTAGTCAAGTGGGAAAAACTCTGAAGCTAAGACCTACCAAAGCAGGCTGAGACTGGAACTAAGGCAGCTGAACGACCCAGAAAAGGGAAGCTTCAGCTGAAACAATGCAATGGCCATTTACAGCCAAAAGCAATGAAAGGAAATTCCTTCTGCTTCTTGGGATTTGAAAGAGAGATGAGGCCTTTGTAATGGTCCTACTTCCTCGTACACCACAGATGCTTCCATATAATGATTTCCTAAGTTGAGGCATTAACCACAGTGATGATACAGAAAGGCAGAAGGGGCAGCACTGGGGACAGGATGAGGGCCTGAAACAAGAATCTAGGCAGAATAGGGAGATGTAGAAACCAAACCACTGAGGGAAGGATTCCCAATCTGCTGACCAGGTCTCACATGGGGCAAAGAGTTCAGCAGGCTCTGAACCTCTCGGCTCCTGGTTGTCCCCTCACCTCTCATTGGATCGGATCATGTAGTCAGTAAATTCAGGGTCTGACTTGATCACGTCCAGGGGGACCACAAGGTTGACATCCATGTCACTCTTCCGAAGCTGATTGAGCTTGTTGTTTACCTTGAAGAGATATTCCCGCACGTCATCAATCCCAGACTTCAAACTCTTGCACACCACGTACCTGCCAGGGAACATTCATTCCTCACAGTGAGCACCACAGACAGCACAGTCTCCTCCTAACCCACAGCTGGCACTGAGCTTTTCCCAAGGCCATCTCAATGTTGATTTCAAGACATATACTCTCAACAGTTTGGAAGACTCATGCTTCAGCACTCTTCCTCCTCCATCAATCAACAAATACTTATTAGGTGCTCAAGCATGCAAAGCACTATGCTAGGTGAAAGACAGAATGGTAAGTATAAAACACAGTTCCTCAAGAAACCCACATTAGTTCTAATTTTTAGTTCTGTAAGAAAGAACTTTTCTCAAAAAAAAAAAAACCTGCAAAGCCAGTAGTATAAGTATTATTATGCCCATTTTATAGAAAAAGAAACTGAAGTTCAAAAGTTAAGTTACTTGCCCATGGTCATATGATTGATAAATCTTGGAGCCTGGGTTTCTATTAAACTGTGCTTCATATCACAGACATCTCAGAGCTGGAAGGACTCAGGAGACATTCAAGGAGGGAAGTTCCACTGCCCTGGGGCAGGCCATTTCATTTTTGCATGGCTTAGTTAGGAAGTTTTTCCTTGTTTAAAGCCTTTATCTTTCTCTGTTTAACTTCTACCAATTGCTCCTAATTCTGCCGTCCGGGAACAAGCAGAACAAGCCTAATTCTTCTTCTATATGACAGGCTTACAAATACTTGAGGACAGCCAATTGTGGCCCAAAGGTATTTCATGGCCAAATTAGTTTAGGCAATGATGTTGTAAAGACCTCAGTGCCCAGTTGGAAAACATTTCACCATCTTTCACTGTCATGTCAGGGAAAGGCACCTAGAGATGCTACTTGAGCAATGCTATCAGAGAGACAGGCCTATGGAGAGGAGGGGGACCTCACCTCTCTGAGTTGGCAGGCCGGCTGGTGACAGGCTTAAAAAGAGACACGCGTTCAAAGCAGGTGTACAACAGATAGATGAGTCCCACGCTGAATGGCGTGAACAAATCAAAGGTTTTACAGATAAAGTGGCCTCCTGGATTAGAGAGAAACAGATAAGCAATAAACAGATAATCTCCTAGATTAGAGTAGAAACAGTCATAATCAGTGCGTTTTCAAGGGAAGGTGCAAGGAGAAGAAGGAATGTCACAGGGAGTCATGTAAACAAAGGGCAGGGGAAGGCAAACACAGACAAGTAGGCTGCTCGAGAGGGTGTAGATGGATTAGGGCATCAGTTATAAAGGATTTTTGAAGGTTCCTCTCACCTTCCTTCCCTGAATTCAACCATGTATTGTCATCTGAACAAACAGGTATTTTTGTACTTGTATCTATGACCGCTATAAAGTGCTCCTTTCACCCCTCATTCAGTCCCAACACAAGAGTGACTCTGGAGAGAGGCCTGAAGTGATGAGACAACTGAGGAAGAAAGTGTTACCTGTGCGGATAACAGACAGTCCTGTGAGAAACTGGCATAGCAATAGCTGCTTACTAAGGATTTCCTGCAGGTTTTCTTGCTTCTCCACAGAAAAACCCTGAAAGGAAAATACAAAATTAAGGACCACGAATGGGCAATGAAAACTTAAAATAACACCACATATACTACGGCACTTTGTATTTTTTCAAAGTACTCATATCACCATTATTTAATTTCATAGACACAAAACATCTACCTTACCTCCTTCATAGGAATTCTTAACCCTTCTGCCAGAAGGCAACTGAGACTCCAAGGATAAATAACTTTGCCCAAACTAGACTCCAGCCCAGGGGGTCCCCAACTTCTAATGCAGTGTTCTTTCCAACACAATGAAAGTTTCAGGGGATACACAGAGCTTCCTTTACCAGTCGGCAGCCCTTTAAGCTGTCATGGCAGTCCAAGGAGGGAAATCAGAGAGAACAGAACTACATTGTTGGCCTAGCCAGAAGTTGAGCAAGCATGGCAAGATGAGACACTACTCCAGGGTCCCCAGCAAAGTCTCACCTGCAACCCAGGGAACAAGTATCCTGCGAATGCTCCTCCACTCAGGACTACTCAACAGTCCTTATATAGGTGACTCAAAAGATTTCTAAGTATAGTTATGAAAAAGAAGGTTCTAACATAACAATAAACAATAATTTCTCTATGCCATAATGCCTCTTTTCCCAGGGATCCATTTCCCACTTTAACTGGCTCACTTGCTGGTCTGAGTCCTTGGTCATTAAATGTCCTTGATATCTCAACGTCATTTCCTTCTTCCTGGGCTCCATGAGGGGAACATAGACCTAGCCTCATCAAAGCAGCAAGGTAGTTGGTCTCTTTCAAAGCCTCAGTAAGAATCATGCCAGGAAAGGCTGGCTCAGCTCATCTGGGCTAACATCCAGAAGAGACAAAACCAAAAATATGTAGGACTTTCCCAATTTGAAGATGTGCATGAAAGTAAAGACAGTCCTTCAGTTTGTGGCTCCTACCACCATGTATAATATCAGTCCCATACCCAGTCAGATCAAAGCTAGTTTCCTAACTGCTCAATGTTCCTCAGGTTGGTCTTATCTGCCAACCACAGTTGTGCCACATCTTTTAAATTAGGCTATCCTTGACATGCTGCCCTCACTCTTCTGAGGCTCCTAATTATACCTACACATCACACAGAAGATGTTTGGAGTACCTTCTGGCATTTATCTTAAAACTAGTCCCTTAAAAGGCTTTCCTCTTTCGTCCTAGGAAAAAAGGAACTGAAACCAGCATTCTTTGGCCCTGGCCCGGTACAAAGATTCTCTGGAGGGTTGAATTAGCAGTGACTGAATCTTTTTGCCTAAGAAAACTACAATGGATTTCTCTCTCTCCCTTAAAGAGTTGCCCTGGAAACAGGGTCCCTGAGCAATTCACCACAGTTCAACTACTTGTAGATTCCCACTACAGATTGCCTTCATGCCACTACTGTCTTCCTCCCCCGGCACTAAGAGGGGAGGGCTGAAGACAGGGTGTTAAGTGGATCTCTGCTTGTCAACCTGTCAAACAGTTCTGAAACCAGCTAAATCTGGATAGCACATATCCAAAAAGGGCTGTCAGAAATACTGAAATTGACAAATAATTTATGACTTTTCCCTATTTGGTTTCTGGCTGGTTCATTTTAGTTATATTTATTCCTTAACTTGCCATGTCTCAGAGCCAAACAAGAGGAGAGCTGAGTATACCAGCTTGCTCCAAGGGAAGCAGTGCACATAACCCTCCCCTCAGCCTTGACCCTGGCCTTCACAAAATCACATACACATAGCAAAATAGCACTACCTACCCACTCCCTCCCCCCACCCCAGACCTGAGCTACACCTAAGAGACCAATGCCCATCCTAAACAAGGGCTTCTGTCAGAAGAGA
The DNA here is from genome assembly GCF_900497805.2 of Vombatus ursinus. Lineage (NCBI taxonomy): Eukaryota > Metazoa > Chordata > Mammalia > Diprotodontia > Vombatidae > Vombatus > Vombatus ursinus. The sequence goes on along the minus strand of NW_020954589.1, from coordinate 14,537,816 downwards.
ACATAATCCAATCTTAACCCTTTACTAGGAATGCAACCCCAGAGAAGCACTGTGGCAAGACATGAACTTCTCACAGAGTGAGATATCACCTACCCCATCAGCCATCATAAAGTGCACACCCTTGCGATCGGTGTTATCCAGAACAAAATTTCGAAAAGCTGTGATGTTCTCTGGTCGAGTAATATCTCCATCTCCATCAATCCCGCCCTCACCTAGTAAGACATAATGTGGTTAGTCCATCTACCAACTGCCCTCCTAGGGACTAGTAAACACAGTTCTTCTGGACAGTGCCCGAAGGTAGGTAGGCATCCTTTAATCCTTTGGGGAGGGAATTCCTACGTGAGGGCCCTCATTACACTGTCCTCATCATGAAGCTCAACACAGACTTTGTGTAATAAAATCAATTCATGGGACTGAGAGGATTCTTCATATAAGAGTCATTAAAAATGAGTTTTCTATGAAACAGAAGGTACTTCTTAACCTCATTTTCAAAGCAGTAACTTTGAAATTGAAATCTTTTCCCCAAATTTATGCTCACTTCCCTCCTTCTGTGTAAAGGGCAGGGGGCAGGAGACCTGCTGGCATGGAACGTTGCATACACTGTCAGGAACAATGGGTTAGTGGGTTTTGCTTAATTTGCTGTTCCTGTGGTTGTTATGAAGGCAGGCTTACTAGGTTGGGGCGGGGCATATTTCAGACATGACTGTGATACAAAAAATAAAGGTATCAACAAAATCTAAAAAGTGATGTTTCTTTCTAGATTTATTTGCTGGCTTATGAGAAGGTTTCTCTTCCTTTACTCCTACTAAACATTAGGTATAAAGAGGTCTGGACAGATATGGTGGCAAGCCCAGAACAATCAGGACAGATAGATGCAGAAAGTGGGCTATCCATCACCAAATAACATTCCACTCTCAAGAGCTGGCAAAAGAACAGGATCTGTATTTCTTAATAAAAATGCCATCATTCAGCAAAAGATTATATAGTTTCATTACTTTCTGTTACTATAAGCAAAGAGTTCCCTCTGAAAGGGAAGAATGAATAACTTTGACAAGAATTTGCTGTGATTGGTGTTTAAACCATATGCAGCTGAACTGAAGTAGAGAAACCAGACAGAGAAGGAAACAAGCACGTGCTGGTATGGTGAGCTGCTGAATTCTATTCTAGTCTCAGACACTTAGTAGTTGTGTGACCCTGGGCAAGTCACTTAACTTCTACCTGCCTTAGTTTCCTCATCTGTAATTGGGGATTAAAAAAAAGCACATACCTCCCAAGGTTGCTGTGAGGATCAAATAGGATATTTGTAAAGTGCTTTGCAAACCTTAAAGCATTATATAAATGTTACTATTATTATTATTATCATGATCATTATTAATTGCTTGGACCCCAAGACAAAAGAGCCAAACAAGACTGACACAACTGCCAGGATAGTGTTTCACTTTTACAACACAGGAGCCTTTTCAGGACCATTTCTCCTTTGAGAAGATTAATTCCCCTCTCCATAATGCATACCATAGTAGGGTTCGAAGAGTTCACTGGAAGCTGCATAGAAATCCTCCAGCTTAAAGTCATTGGGCCCTTTCAAGGTCATTCCAAAGCCCTTTGCATGCCACTTCTTCCTCCAAAGCACATATTCAGAGAAGCCGCCAGGGCCTGCACATACATCAGCAAAGTATAGAAGCTCTGGATCCCGGTCCTTCAACAGGGGTTTCTATAAAAGGAGGATGAGAAAAGACGGGAAAAGGAAGAGAGGAGTGGAAAGGAGAGAAGAGAAGAAGAAAGGAGTTCAGTAGGGATTATTTAAAGGGAAAGAAGGAAAGAACTGTTTTCTCACTAAACTAGCAAAATTTGGTTCCAAGACCACTGCACCAAGCCCAATCTCTGCAAGATCCTCTCTCACTAATGCTACAGATTTCCATCCATAGGCAGGAGATGCTTCCTCTCCAGCACAGCTTCTCAAGCCTTTTCTATAACTACTAAATCAACTCCCTAATAAAAATTACAATACAATCAGTTATTCCTAGAATTTGGCCTTTTTTTCTTTTCAAAAAATTTTCCCCCATGTCATTTCATTGTATCTTCACAAGTACCCCATGAAGAACACAAGACAAAGCATTACCATTTATTCCTGGAAAAAATGAGAGTTAAATGACTTATTCAAGGTCAGCCAGACAGTTAACAGGAGATGTCTAAAACCCAGACTTTCTGAATCCTGGCCTTTAATCTTTCCATTAAAAGGAATGAGTAACTAAAGCTGTAGTCACTGGTACTCTTCTCTCATTACCACATGCATCTTCTCCTTCATTCCTCTTGCTTCCATACCTTCCATCACCTTCCACTTGCCCTGCTTTTCCCTTCTCCCTTTTCCCCTACTTATGCCATCCCAATTGCCAAGAGTGCCCAGGAGCACTGTTTCATCCTGCAAGATGAGTCAAGCCTAAGCCCTAGATCAGACCATGCGGCCTGTAATACTCCTTTAAAAGGTGGTAGAAATATTCCTGCTCATCACTAGCGCTTTAATAATCACAATAATCAACACATGTATATCAATTTAAGATTTGTAAAGTGCTTGAAGTACACTAGTCCATTTGATTTACAGAACAATCCTGTGAGGCTGCAGCTACAGCTATTACTATTCCCATTTTACAGATAAGGAAACTGAGACTGAGGGTGATTAAATTACTTTCCCAGGTTCACACAGCTATTCTCTCTGATCTGCAAAGGAGGAAAAATTTTATCACTGTCTTGATGACTGGAAAATGCTGAGACTGTTATAAGTTTTGAAGACTATGAGACAGGTTTCTATGGAGTACAATAAAAAATGGGAGAGAACTCCTAACCATCTGCAATCTTCACAAAGCACTCTGCCAAAAAGCAAAGGAATGGGGATAATTCATACCCTTACACTGGGGGAATAAGCATTCAGAGCTCTAACATATTTCTAACTGGAAATCAAATGGCTTTGAAAGCATAGTTAAAACAAAGGAAACAGCTGGTAATTTCCAAAATGTAGTCCCTTTGGAGGGAAGGGGGGAAGAGGGTACAAGAAGGGAACCCTAGTGATGGCAGTTGAGCTTTCCCTAAGTAATGAGAGAACCTCCAGATAAGGAGCTTCTGAATGCAGCAGGTGCTAACCAAGAACAGGCTTCAAAAGCCTGCTCAAGTTTCCTTGGAAAAATCCCACCCTGTGTCTCAGGTAGGCAGTGGCACACGAGTTCTGAGGTGTCCCAACTTCCCTGCCTGAGATCCCCTCAGGACTCCTGTATTCTGTTTAGTCCATATTCACCGGCACTTATTTGCACAAATGAAAAAGATTTAGTGGCATTTACACAGTAAGACACTTTCTATGTAAGCCCTGGTTAGCTCAAGTAGCAAGAGCACAGTGCTAATGAGGCCGTGGTCATGGATTTAAGATCTATATGATCAGTTGGTTTTGAAAAGAACAAGCCAGTTTTCTTCTGCCACTGACTCAGTCTAACAAATTTGATGCACAAGGAAGAGTGGAAGCATGGGGATGGACCAATGAAGATAATCACCACCTCTAAAAAGAAAATTCAATTCAGTCTAAGGTTCTGAGATTTCAACATATATGACTTATTTATGAGAGGGAAATAGCTTCATCTATCACTTGACTAGACTTAGTTCAGGCTTCTTAAGTTTAGTTCCTTATGTACAAGGCCACGTCCAATATTTCTAAAAAATGTTTTGTTGATTCATTTTGTTGTTTACAGCTGGGAAAACTACCGACATTTCCCCCACCCCCAACTTCTTCAGGTTACTTATTACAAGACAATGTTGGACAGGATTTTAGTCTGAAGCCCTGGATCCAATCTGAATGAGAAATTCCTGGCAATATTTCTTAAACTGCCAATTCAGAAACAATGCCCTGAACAAAAACCTTTATCTTCTAACACTTCCTTTAAGGAAAATGGCTGAAAGCTGAGGAAGGAGGTGACAGGTAGAAAGCTGGGGACCTTCTTACGTCTGGACCAACTCCAGGTACTAGTCAGACTACAAAGGAATTTGATTCCTTCAAATAATGGAGCTAGCTCATGAGTTTATCTTTGGCCAGGTGAAAAGAAGAATCCCCATTTTCCAGGAATGGTCAAAAAAGGATTTAATGATCCCACCAATATTTTAAATTACTATTATTCTGAGACTCTTACCTATACTCTGAACCCTTACTGAATCTTAACTGTGGAATTCTGTCTATTTTTTTTGCAAATATTATAAACTTTAATTCCAAAATGTATCGTGTTTGAGATTTTCAAATACTCTAATAATCTCTTGATCTCACTCTAAGAAGAAATATTTGGAATTATTTAAAACTAAATGTATAAAAATTATTGCTGGCAAGTGTGTGCCTAAAGCACAGAGTACAGAATTTCCTTCTACACACTACAAATGCTTCCCAATAACTCCTCCCCAGTACCTCCCTTATATGAATGTATTTGTGTCAAAAAAGCAAGACAGAACAGAAAAACAAAATTGTCTTGATACAGAGGCCATTACTGACAGAGTATATAGGACATCGCAAAAGTCTTGGTGCAGTTTTAAGCTTAAATCTATAATATAATGTAAAACTATAAATAATGGTTTGCATCTCTTTAACAAGAAGTGTGTTACAACATCAGTTCTATGGAACCAATATTGACCACATTTTTTTCTTGTTTTCTTTCTCTTCCGTTTTTCTAGGACACAGTTTCAAAAATGCCCAAAAGGCTAAGACTCTTTAGGACAGAATTAAAAGTTAAAGACCCTTGATGCATTGTTGGGTGGAGTTGTGAAATGATCCAACCATTTTGGAGAGCAATTTGGAGCTGTGCCCAAAGGGCTAAAAAATGTGCATACCCTTTGACCCAGCAATAGCCTTCTAGGGCTATATCCCAAAGAGATAACACAAACAGAAAAGGGACCTACATGTACAAAAATATTCATAGCAGCTCTTTTTATGGTGGCAAAGAATTGGAAATTGAGAGGATGCCCATCAACTGGGGAATGGCTGAGCAAGTTGTGGTATATGAATGTAATGGAATACTGTTGTGCTGTAGGAAATGATAAACAGGCTAACTTCAGAAAAACCTGGAAAGACTTGTATGGTCTGATGCTGAGTGAAGTGAGCAGAACCAGGAGAACATTGTACATAGTAACAGCCACATCGTGCGATGACTAATATTGATAAATTTAACCCTTCCCAGTAATACAAGGATCTAAGACATCTCCAGAGGCCTTGTGATGGAAAATGCTATCCACATCCAAACAAAGAACTATGGAAGTTGAACTGCAACTTTTTTTTCTCTTCTGTTGAGTTTTGTTTCCTCTTTCTGATGGTTCCTCCTATTGGTTTTGATTTTTACTTACAACATCACTAGTGTGTAGGTGTGTTTGGGTGGGAATGTGGATGTATGGCTTATATTGGATTGTGCACCATCTTGGCTTGAGGGTGCTAAGGGTGGTGAGGAGGAAAGGGGAGAAAAATTTTAAGCTCAGAGGCATGTGGAGGTGATTGCTGATGAATCTGGATGGATTAATAAAAAAAATTTTTAAAAATTAAAAAAAAAAACTTAAAGACTTTATTTGAACTGATGCTGAGGAAAGTGAGCAGAACCAGGAGAACATTGTACACACTAACAGCTACACTGTGCGATGACTGACTTTGATAGACTTGGCTCTTCTCAGCAATGCAGGGATCTAAGACAATTCCAGAAGACTCACGATGGAAAGAAAATGCTATCCACATCCAGAGATAGAACTATGGAGTCAGAATGTAGATGGAAGTATACTATTTGCTCTCCTTTTCTTTTGTTATTTGTTTTATTGCTTCATTCTCGAGGTTCCTGCCATTAGTTCTAATTCTTCTTTACATCATGACTAATGGGAAAATATGCTTAATATGAATTATAAGCAGAGTCTATATCAGATTACACGAAGTCTTGGGGAGGAGAAGGAGGGAAAGAAAATTTAAAACTAAAAATCTTATGGAAGTAATGCTGAAAACTAAAAATAAATTAATTATTTAAAAAAAAATACTTAAACACCTAAGTTCAGCTTTTTCCCTATCTTACCTCTTATTATACTCCAGAGTCAGTGTTTCTTTGTCCTGATGATTTCTCTTCCAGGTTCTCTCTACCCTACTAAGGAACAGCTAAAATTCCTTGATTTCTTTTGTGTCCTTCAGGCCTTACACTTTATCTTCCTTGTTTTCCATAGTTCTCAAATTCTCTAGAGCAGCATCTTCTAGTCCCAGGAAGCCCTACAAGAACCCTCAACTCCCATCCCCCCAAACCTTCAAGGGTCCCTGAGCTTGGATTCTGCAAACCTGACTAGCACAAGGGCAATTCATCCTCCAAGAGGGTTGGCTGTAAGAATGCAGCTCGTTGGGGCAGCTAGATGGCAAAGTGGATAGAGCACCAGCCCTGATGTCAGCAGGACCTGAGTTCAAATCCGGCCTCAGACCAAACACTTGACACTTACTAGCTGTAGGACCCTGGGCAAGTCACTTAACCCCAACTGCCAAAAAAAAAAAAAGAGTGCAGCTTGTTGTCCCTGCTAAAGGTTCTATTGTGCTCTCCAGGAAAAAAACAACAAGCCTGCTCAGTCTGGTTCTCAATTTGGTCTTGAGGCAATAGCAAACATGAGAAGACAGAAGAAAACACCTAGCACTCTCTCCTTGAGGAATCGGGAGAAACGCTTCTTAAAGGACAATTTTCTATGGCCATTAGCAACCAATTCAAGCCAAGAAACTACCCTGACCCAAACAACACAAACACCTTTCTCTGTATAACTAACATTTCTACCCACAGTTTATGAGTGGTATTGTCCTAGTGACTTCTTCATTTTCATTTCAGCAAAAGGCAATAAGCAGGTAACAGGTGCTGGAGGTATTTACATTTAAAAGCCCAGAATGATACTGTGCTTTCCCATAAACTTGACAGAATCCCTCTGCTATCAGGGGCTAAAGGGAAATCATTTGGAACTTAGAAAACTAAATCATCATTATTCCAATTAAATTTTCTCAAAGCACCAATTCTAACAGTCTTTTCCTGCTGGCTACTGCAGTTGGGAAGTACAGAAACGCCTAGGAGAGGGAAATGACTGTAGGATACTTGGGTCTACCAATGAGCATGCACACTTGTGAAGCAGCTAGCGAAGTATAAGCTGAAATATGAGACCTCAGAAAGCAAGTCTCTAGCATTCTAACAATCAAAAGGTATGTGAAGACAAAGGTTAGTTATATATCGGTAGGCTTCAAAAGCCTTTATCTTAGGGGCAGCCAGGTTGTGCAGTGGATAGAGCACTGGCCCTGGAATCAGGAGGACCTGAGTTCAAATTCAGCCTCAGACACACAACTCTCACTAGCTGCACAACTGCACAAATCACTTAACCCCAACTACTTCACCAAAAAAAAACAAAAAACAAAAACAAACAAAAGCCTTTATCTTTTGAGGAGTAGGATGAATTTTATTAAATTAGCAATTCTGAGTGGGTAAAAATCCTTTTTATTACAAGCTGTACCCACAAATCCAAAGGCAACCATACATATACATACACGTGTACATAGATATATATACCTATCTACCTACGTACATACACATATTTATTGCCTTTTGCAATGTATGTTTATGTTTGTATATTTAGGATTTCAAGAAGTCATTTAGTCTCACCCCCTCCCTTAAGGAGGATATCCTTATCCTTGTTTTATATGTTTTATAAGTAAACTAAGGCTCTGAGAAGTTAGTTATTTTCCCCAAAGTCACCTAAGGACTAAGCGGCAACTGAAGGTGGGGACAAGAACCAATATCTCTTGCTTGCCGGAACAGTGTTTCCTTCTATGACATCATGATACTTCTGAAAAGTCATTTGGATTTGTTGCCTGACACAAAAAACCTAGGCAAAAACTAACAGGGGATGATTTCAGATTTCTCACTCTCTGCATGTCTACCACCACTACCATTTACAGCAAGAACCGACTTGAGATTTTCCCTTTTCCCCATGGCCTCTTTTAAAGGAACACTGCTCTGCCAATCATGGCTCTCTCATTTTCGGGGGCCTAAGCCTGTACAGACTGCTTCAACTCAGGAAGCATCTTGACCCTTGGCCACCTGGCCTGCACTAAGTAACAGGTTCTACACACTTAGGAGGACAGAGGCTTACACCTGAATACCTGGATGTAGTTGCTGCCTGAGGTACTTTTTAGTTAGCCTACCTTTGGGGACCACAGAGAAGTCCAAGGCAGAGCCCATAAGAACCATTCAACTGCATCATCCTCCCAGATTTTAACAAGTGGCCAATTTTGAGCTTAGAGCCATGTGGTACCATAGAATCATAAGTAAAGAAAGACTGAGTCTTACCCCCAATGAGTCCTTTGGGTTCGTAAACATACGATCAAATACAAAGTCAATATTGGCCATTTTCATTGCTGCTCTGCAACATAGCAAAAGAGGAAAATTGTAACTTATTATACTCAAACCACCCTGAAGCTGAGGCTCAGGTAAAAAGAAAAGACAGAAAAAGTACAGGGAGAAAAGTGCTCACAAAACCTGTTTAGGAAGAAGACTCCCCGGATCATTTCATAGGGATTGGACCTGGTCCGAGCTCGACGCATCTCCTCTCCATCCAAATCATCAAACACACTCTGCCAATAGAAAACCAGAAATACAAAATGAGCATCACACCAATGTCTCAGCCATAGGAACCCTCAAAGACCTGAGGATCCTGACTGTCTCCCCTTCAGAACCCTCCAGAGGCCTGGGTTAGTGCTGTGCACAGAAGTCTCTCTTGCTGTTGCTAATTCCCACATCTCATACTTGGCTGTTTCTCCTTCCCAAAGGGAAGAGTTAATATTCTAAGGATCACTCAAACTCAGCTCTTTGGAAGACTGTTAATTATAAAGGGGGGGGGGGGGGAAATGAGATTGTGATTTTTTGGTAATTCCTGGCATCCAGAAAAAGAAAAGTTCCATCTTCATCTGTGTCCCATTCCAGAGACAAAGTGCCCTAAATGCTGAGCCTTTTGCCAGCCAAGTCCCAGGAAAGACAATTCACAGCAAAAAAAAAAAAAAACAAAAACAAAAAACTCTGTAGAGGATAGACTAAGCCAAGAGATTTCGCCTTCTCCATCAACTTTTTCCCTTTTCCAATCACTATTACCCAAATCCCATTCTTTCTGCCTCCAAAAGTAGTTACTGGATCACTCCAGTGACACAGGACAGGAAAATTACCAGAAAGAACAAGCAGGTTAAAGGATACCTTAGAAAAATGGGAAGGGTTCATTAATGCCAATCTAGAGTTCTTCTCTGAAAAAAAAATCTGTTTAACCTAAGAAAAAACCTGAGGAATGTATATGCATGAATAATCTCTCCTCAGCCTACCCAGTAAAGAGCTCACAGAGCAGCTTGCTAAATCGGAGCTCTTGAATCTACCTCCAGGAGAAAGGCCTTACCTTCCAATTCAACAAGCATTTAAGTGCCTACTGTGTGCCAGACACTATACCTTGCACTTCAGGACATTGTGCAGAAGCTCTTCCCCACAAAATTCAGTTTCATCTTCAATTATCATCTTCCTCTGATACAAAGGCATAGAAAAAAGTAAATCATTATCATGCTTAACTAGAATCAGGGGACAACTGAGAAAGGGGAGTTGGCTTCTTAAAGAAATGATATTGGAGGAATTATAATCATAGTATATACTTTCAACTTTGAAGTCTGTAAGAGGTACACTTTTGAAGGACAGGCTACATGCTAAAGGTTGCACTGTGACTGAGTAAGATGAGAAACACATGGGATATGGGGGAAGAACAGACGACCGGATATAGACTGCAGACAGACAGACAGGAGTCTGACAAGAGGTTCAGAGAGAAGATGAATCTTAGTTTAGTTACAGAAGCTGTACAGAACTCTGGAATTTGGACCAGCACATTCAGTAACTTCTCTCTCAGGAAGTCTCACATATACATTTGACAATTTTATCCAGTCTTTATGACATTAAACCCATGTTAAGCCTTAACTGTAGTTGAGGTTTACATGAAGACTTTTCTGATCCTCCAGGCAATTAGTGCCTCCCCCACCCAAATACTTTGTCTTTACTTTGTACATATTTGACTATGTACACATTGTCTCCCTTAATAGAATGTAAGATCCCAGAAGGCATCAACTACCTCATTTGTTGTGTCTTTATAGCCTCAGCACCAAGCACAGTGACTACCACCACAGAACAGACATCATGTGGATTTGCGCCACTTCATAAAAGTCTGTTGACTAATATGGGGGAGGGGGGCGGTGAGGGGAAAAGAGTAAAGACCAAATGAGAAGATACCTGGGGTGGCAGCAACTATGTGAGGGTACAGAGAGACTAATGGAAGTCAACCACAAAGTCTATACGGTTTTCACAGACAAGATTAGTCATCCTGAGAGACAATTTTAACCAGGCCTAGAAGTTGATCAAGTTCCCTGGGAGATATGAAGTTGACAAAGTCCATGTTCCTTTGACATGCCTCCAAATGAGTTGAGAGAGTCAGGATTCAAATCACTAACTTGAACTAGGTAGTAACTAGGTACTTCATTCCCTGAGGAGAAAGGACAAAGATCCTAAATCCTTCTGGCAGCTGTAGGTATAAGATAAATTTGTCAAGGGACTAAAGTACCACACAGATAAGACGTTTATTGTTATTAGAGAAAGCAAATAGGAAGAAAGACATTCAAATTGTCTTTCCCTAGAGCTCAAGAAAGGTAAAGAATAGGGAAGAACCAGGGTTAGAGAGCTATGCTCAACCTTATCCTACTCATTAGTTACTATGAAAAATCTTGTAGTGCATCTTGCAAGAACAAGAATGTTTAATATATAGCCAAATTAGAACTTGGATAATTGCTTTTTACCTCCTGTAGCTTTATTTCATTAAAAGGTTCTTAAGTATTTTCTAGTACTGTTGAGCAATAAAGTATCCAGGTAGGAAGGTCACTAGAACAGAAGCTGGAAAGGGTCCTTTTTCATATTCCTCAATCTGTGTGGTTTTGCATGTTTGTGTTTCCTAACTTCAAAGTCACTTACCTTCCTTAATTCCTCCTTTGATAAAAGGGGTACTTTACATACAATTGGGAATCAGGATAAAGTATGTGCAGCAGTCAGCTCATCTATATAACTTTTAGTTTCAAGATATTTAAGATACTCATATTTAAAAGAGATATATGACCCTAAATGATTATACTCACCATTTTTTACTTTATATGCAGCATAAGTTAAATATTTAACACATCTTAAAATATGCAGTTATCCCAGAAAGATCTCATATCTCAATGTATTATTAAATAAAAAGAAGTATGTGAAGTGTTGTCATATCAATTCTAGAAGGTTCTTCATGATTATTCTTACTTAATAAAAAAGAAATTTCTAACTGCATTTCCTTAAATGTTAAATATTAAAAGAACGCTTTCTATACGTAGTGCCTCCTAATGGTTGAAAAGAGCAATCAGAGACTGCTGTATTTGTACAAGAGAAGAGAGCAAGTCCATGTCAAGTATATGTAAAAAGTTTTTAAAAGTTCTTCTTCAGATATAGGAGAAATAATAAAGGACCTTGCCTGCCTTCCAGGAATTTATAATCTCCTAGACAAGTAAAGCAGGAAAGAACACAGAACAGAAAGTCTGCATTTGAGTACTGGTGCTGCTTATTCTTTTTGACCTTGGGCAATTCAATTCAAGGAATATTCATTAATTATAGTTCAAGGAGTAAGGCAAAAAAAAAAAAAATTTTTTTTTAGCTCAAGGAGCTGGGGTGGGGGGGTGGGGGGAGGGTGTTAAAAATAAAAAAACAGGTAAATATAATACAGTGTAGGGTGGGACAGAAGAGGTCGAGAAAGAAAACAGACCAAGTATTCTAGGAAACTTTGAGAAGGGAAAGAACACTAAAGATGGGGGTGGATGGGTGGGGAAATCAGGGAAAGCTTCTCAGGAGAGGTGTCACCTGGGCTATACACCGAATAAGAATTCTGAAAGGCAAGAGGGGCTGTATTCAAGATACCAAAAACAGCTTGTCAGTCAGTCAATAAGCATTTATTAAGTATCTACTATGTGCCAAGCATTGTGTTAAACTAAGGCAAACAGAAGAGAGGTATAAAAGTCTCTTAAATGCTCTGAAACTCAGTTTCCTCATCAGTAAAAATGAGAGGGCTGGATTATATGGTCTCTAAGGTTCCTTCCAGAGATAACTCTTAAAACATACGTCAGAAAGAATAGGAAAAGAGAGCCTAATGGAATCCTGTCTTACATGGCTGTAAGAGACTATAGCTCAAGAGACTATAAAGGTCCAACTCCAGCATCTTCAAAGGAGCTTCCCAGGGTTATTATCTTAAAGAGGCATTTGGTTGCTTTATACTTAAAATTCTTCAGGAGGAGATTCTACAACTTCCCTAGCTAGCCCCTCATTCTTCCACATGCTGCCTGATGGTAAGGACTGTTAACTATTCAACTATCTGGCAGAAAGGATATTCCGCACAGTCTAAAACATATGTGTATATTTGATAAATTCCATCAGATGATGGCTGAGAAAAGCAACAGTAAAGAGAGGAACTCGGCATTCTGTGCTGACCAATAAGTTAACTGATCCAAGGAAAACTATGCCAGGCCTCCCAGGCAAATAAAAGCTAACCTTCTGAGGAAACTTGGCTCTTGACAGTATAGTTAAGCTCTCACAAACCTGCCTAACCTGCACTGTTGTATAAAATACAGGTGAGATGAAGAAAATTTAGACGACTAGTGTCAAAAATGAAGGGTATTCTCTGTGTTCAACCTTACCTTTCCCACAGTCATCCACTCACGCATTTCTTGGGTATCAGGAATTTCAGTGGTGCATTCTGGGAACCATGACACCTGTTCACAGACACTTGGCTGCAAAACAGAGCAAAAATAGATGGGTAAGCTTGGCAGTCTTGCAAAGGAATCCTTGGTGGAATCCAGGCTCTCTAATGTTCTAAATCAAACCAGAAGCAAAAGGTTCTAGCATGGAAAGGGGGAAAAAGGGAATGTGGAATAGAGTTAATAGCATGATAGGATTTTAGAGTTGGAAGCAACTTTTGAGTACTTTTCAATTCAATTCTCTCATTTTATAGATGAAGAACCTGATTTATCAGGATTCAAACCCAGGTCTTTCAATTCTACCATGCCATTAAGCAAGTAAAGAATGAATAAACATAGATCAAAGCTGGGAACCAGTATGTTGTTTAAGTTCCAACCTTTGAAGAAAACTTCTAGCTCTAAGCTAACCTCTTGAGCCTTGAAATTGCCTTCCAAACCTTAAGAGTTCCTCCACCAGAAATCCGGAAAGATCACAGATATGAAGCAGCTCTCTCTTTTGGCCTTTTTCTAAAGCATTATTCACAACGTGACCTGAAGCCAACTAAATGAAGTTCTACTTCAAGTCATCTGGAGACATCTCAGTTAAAAATCAGCACTTTGCCAACTTTAACTCTATGAGGCTAATGACAAAACCTAACTCCGTCCTCTTAACAGAGAAGTGGCAAACTCTAATGCACAAAATGAGGTCAGACATGACCAGCTCTGGGGTCACACATGGCTCTGCAACTGCCCTTACAAGTTACATTAAAAGTAACACCCATATCTTATGTTGACTAGCTTAGCTAACTGCTTTTTTCTTCTCTATTTTTTTAAAAAATCTTTCTTCTGAAATATGGCTCCCTGAAAAAGAGGAGGAAGGAATGTATCTGTAAATTTATGTAATATAAAAACAAAAGACATTAATAAAAATAAATTTTTTAAAAAGTAATATCATACTTTACAAAAGTTCTAAGATGATATTACAGGCTGACATGACTGCTTGACAAAGGCTGGCTGCAGGATAGTACACACACTAGGCCCCCCGATTACTGAAAATCTCCGAAGGCTACCAGTCACAACTGACAGGCTTCCAATCCAGGTCCCACACTATGACTTTAGATAAAGACAACCACCTACTGTTGCCTCTGATTCTAGGGGATACCATGTGGATATTAGACTGTAAAGCAAGCCAGTTTTAGGCAATTTTTCTAAAGAAAAAAACTATTTATATATTATTATGTAACATTAATATATTATATATATATATATATATATATATATATATATATATAGTTTAGAACAGGCACAACCAAATGTTCTATTCCTTCCAATCATTAAGAACACAATTATAGGAGGCTTGCTTTACCAGACTTGAGATTAAATAGTCAATTCTAATTCTGTTTTACCAAGGATACCCAGAATCTTTGTATATTTCCATACAAATGAGGCCAAGGAAAGTATTCTGTACTTCTAAGGAGAAAGGCTACATGTAACAAGCAATTACAAATATTTACTCAAACCCTCACTGTCACATGCTGGTCTTTTCCCCAGCAGCCACAAGGCAACTCAGCAGGACCACCACCAGAATTCATTAGCTCTCAGACTTTCAGTGCCTTACGATGAAACCTTATTAGGCTTTTATCATTTTCTATGCTCACTGGATCTCTCTCTCCTCCTTGCACTGGAGCATCAGGAACAAACATAAAATATCAACCAACATCATAAGTACAAAAAAAGAGGTGTATTTTTTTTGTTATCAGAGCTAAAACAAACTAGTCTAAACTGTGACAAAAAGAATAAACACAATGTAAATATCACATGGGACTAACTGATAAATAAATCAAAATTTGGAATCAAGATACCATAAAATCTTCAACGTTAAAAAGGCACCTCGTGGTCATCTAGACCACCTCAACATCAACATAGAATCCCCTCCCTAATCTAAAATCATTCAGACTCTGCCTTAACACTTTCAATTACAGAAAGCTCATTGACCTCATGGGACAGCTTCTTCCACTCTCCTGAAGCCTGAATCGTTATGAGACCTTTTCTTACACTGAACTAAAAGCTGCTTCCCTGCAACCTCCACCAAATGGTCCTAGGTTTTTTTCTCTTCCAAGAAACAGAGAATAAGTCTATTCCCCTTTCCACATCAGAGGCCTTAAAATATTCTAAGACAAATTTCATTTCCTTCGCTTAGTCTTTTCTTCTCCAAACTAAATAACCCCAGCTCTTTCAAACATTCCTCAGATGAAAGGGTTTCCAGAACCTTCATACTACCTGAGCCCCCTTGCTTTGGGTGCACACCAATGTTAACATCCCAACTAAAATGTGGTGCCCAAAACTAGACAAAATTTAATTTTAGTTACCTCTGGTTCATCTCTCCAGTCCACATTGAGTTCCTGATCAAAACCCTTTAGTGTCAGCCCTAGGCCTCTTCGACCTTTCTGATTAGAAGCCTCAACAATGTCTTTCCGACCCTGGCTGTGTTTGCCCAGACCTTCACCTTCTCGGAAGCCCATCTTTGCCTGAAAAAGAGAGAGAAATGATGGAGCATCATTAGTGATAATTAGTGATGGTAACTGCGTTCAGTTGAGTGTATATCCAGGCCAACTGGTAGCTGAATAAATGCGAAAGGACCACAAAGCTGTAATTAAAGCACCAGGAATATTTAATGAATCTCACTGGAGGTTCATAGGACTGCCCTTCTAGCTAATTCTCCTGATTAAGTGAAAAGTAGATCCAGAGCATAGAAGTGATAAAGGGAGTATAATTTAAAATGAAACTGCTTTGAGGAGTAACCTCTACATCACTCTGGTTCAGAAGAACAATCCCACGAGGCAAGGGCAACAAGGAGTGCTATGAGCTGCTTAATCATATAATTAACTTAAATCTTTCATCATGTAAAACTGAGGTCTGAAAAGCACAATAGGGTCCTAGTATGGTGAAACTGTAATAAAGGTACAATTGCTCACAAAGATTAAACTAAATCCTGGGGGGACTCATCAGCTATACATCCTGAGGGAAGGGGAACTACTCCCCAAATGTGGCATGCATCTACCTAATGAGACACAAGGAAGGTTTCCAGAAGCTATAATTTCTACCACGGATTCATCCTTTTACATGAGCTTCCATCTAGGAGACATAACACCATTGACACACATGGAAGAAGTAACATAGTCTCTTGATCAAGTTCCTGTTATATCCACAAAATCATTCTCTAAGTTTAAGGGAGTTACGTTTTCCTGTGTTACCCTGAGCCACAAACCCAAAATTTCCCATTTCCCCACATTCAGTATTTATAGCCCAAAATTTGTATTCTGCCTATGACTTCAGAATCAGCTATTCCCATTACTGTACAAACACAACAGAGACCTGACAAACAGGATTTTAAAAAGTAGCCTGCATGGGGGCAGCTAGGTGGCACAGTGGATAGAACACCAGTCCTGGAGTCAGCAGGACCTGAGTTCAAATCCGGCCTCAGACACCTAACACTCACTAGCTGAGTGACCCTGTGCAAGTCACTTAAAACCCCCACTGCCCAACCAAAAAAAAAAAAAACCAGAAAAACAAAAACCCAAAACAAAATCAAGAAGAAAGACTTTCCACTGGAAAAATCCTTATCAACCCCGATTGGGAAGAAGAAAGAGAAAGATATTCCCCATTCATCATAGCCTCCAGAAGTTGCTGAGAACCTCTGAAAAAGCAGTCATCTTATTAAATCAGACTTCAGTGAGGGAGTCTGACTACAATTTCTATTCACTTACAAATACATACCTGAGAATGCACTTTAATAACAGGATACCTGTGTCTGAGTGTGTGCATCTGAAGAGACAACCTGACATAACTGAAATACAAAGTCTCCAGAAACCAGAAAAGAGTCTTCCTCTGTCCAAAACAAGAGAAATTTGCTTGCTTCAGTTTTCCTTAGCACTCATCTCTAACATGTACTAGTGTGACGTCTCATTAAGTTCAGAAAAGTAGCCATATACTCCCCAGAATCTCTATCTAGAAAGTGGCTAGAAAAACTCTCTCCACACCCAGTGTAGATTTCTCTTCTCTCATTCCACGGCAAACCTTCCAAAACATAGACTCTAACATACCATCATCTTTTGGGAAACACTGTTGTACATGGAGTAGCGGGAGGAGGTGCCCTCCACAAGGGAGTCAGCTTTGAAGTCATTGCTGAAGGAGCCAGATACAGGTCTTTTCTCCTCATTCTCACTGTCAGATCCACTGAGGCTGGTGGAAGACTCTGAAAAAGAAAAAAAAGAAGATATTTAGAAAAGTTATGACAGGTCAGGATTTCATTCATTTGTTGAAGAAATAGTTAAGAACTACTGACAGAATCAGAGACCTGGAAAGGACCCTAAGAGTTTATTTGATCCAGTCCCTGACTGAGGAACAGAAGATCAGAATGGCTAACTACTTGTCAAAGGTCACACAGATATTAAGAGGCAAAAGAGTAATGGGAAGAGAAAAAACACTAGAACCCAAGTCATCTATCCTACTGTATTCCTTTCTCCTACTACACCAAGATGTTTCTTAAGATTTATTGAGTTGTTTTTTTAAAGCCCCGTTAATGGGTTAAAGACTCACTATCTGACAAAAACTTCTGAGAAAAGTAGATAGCAATCCAAAAAGATACATGGTTTAAATATAAAACTCATATCACAAACGAATCAGAGAAGCAAGGAAGAAATTGCCTTTCAGAGCTACGCTGAGGAAGAATACATGACCAAACAAGAGATACAAAGATATAAAAATGATTTTATATAAAATTTAAAAGGCTTTACACAAATACAAATCAGCTAATATTAGAAGAGAAAGTTAACTAGGAAAAAAAACTTTTGCAGCAACGCTCTCTCATAAATGTTTCATTTCCAAGATATATAAGGAAATGATTCAAATTTATAAGACTAAGAGTCATTCCCAATTGATAAATGGTCAGAGGATATGAACAAGAAGTTCTCAAGTGAAGAAATCCAAGCTATCTAGAGCTACAGAAATGGAAAAATGGAAAAAAATGCTACTAATCACTAATAATTAGAGCAATGAGAATTAAAGGAATTCTGAGGTTCTACCCCATATCCATCAGATTAGTAAAGTTGACAAAACAGGAAAACTGGAGGGCTTCAAGGAAAACAGGCACACTGATGTACTGCTGGAACTGTAAATTGGTCCAACTACTCTGGAAAGCAATTTGAAACTATATCTAAAAAGTCTCTAAACTGTGTACATACTCTTTGATAGCACTATTGAGACCTATATCCCAAAGATAGCAAATTAAGAGGAAAAAGTCTGACATAAAAAATATTTATAGCAAGTTTTATTATAGTGACAAAGAACTGGAAACTAAGAGGATAGTCAATGATTGGGGAACAGCTGAACAAATTATAACAGATGAATATAATGGAATGACATTGTGCTATAAGAAATGGGTGAAAGAGAAAACTTGGGAAGACTGGTATGAAATAATATAAAGTGAGGAGCAGAATAAGGAGAACAATTTATAATAAAAAATTTTAAATGAACAGTTTTGAAAGACTTAAGAAATCTGATCAATACAATGATCAATTATGGTTTCAAAGGACCAATGATATAGAATGCTAACCACTTCCTGACAGAGAAGTAATGAACTAAATATACAGAATGAGACACACATTTTTGGACATAGTTAACATGGAAATCTGCTTTGTTTAACTATGTATATTTGTTACAAAGGTTTTGTTAGAGAGAAAGTAGAGGAGGTGGTTAGGAAAATTAAAAAAAGTTTAATAGCTGGAAGAAAAAAAAAACAGCTAAATGGGTTGTAACAAGTCATAATACCCCAGTGAGGAGTAGTAAAGCTCAGAAATATTTCATATTTCTTACTGTTTGCATTTCCTACTAGGTCTACAATTCACAGCAGAAAAGGACAAATGTGGTCCTTTTTTTTTTTTTTTTTTTAAACCTGTTGCCTCCCCTCAGTGCCTAGCAGAATGATGCGAAAGGAAGGCATCATTTTGCCAGGCAGGGCCTGCTTATGTCCTGGAGCCTAAGAACACACAGGCAATAACTCCTTCTCTCCAGGACCCTCCCTTCCCCACTGCTGCAGCGCTCCTCCCATCACTCAGACAATGTGTAGGTGTACCGTACTAGTTCTCCTAGCCCTATAAAGTAATTAAAACAGAAAGAAATGCAATTTTTAAAGAAAGTTTTTCACAAATCAAATATGCTTAAGAAAAAATAGGTTTAATTAGAATAGATGTTAAAGACTAAGATCCTTAAAGGGACTTCTCAGAATTACCTGGGGTTTTAGAGAATGACAATGCTGTTCATTATATCCAACTTCACTTTAAAACGTAACATTTTCCTTTTACATAACTGCTTATAACTGGAAAGGCATATCACTACTTTTATAACTTATAAGCCATATGTAAGGATTTTTGTTGGTACATAAATGAAAGAAGAGGAGTTGTGAGGTAATGAAATATTTTCCCAAGGAAAGGGAAAGAGTTAGAGAAAAAAATGAATTAAAGGGGATGTGTGTCTGTGTGAAAAAGAAATTGGTAGACCTGTGAATGGGTACATTCACATACAAAGCAATCTGGAATTATACACAAATTTACCAACCAGGGCATGCCTTTTAACTCAGCTATACTTATACCCAAGAGATCAAAGGAAGAGGATTACATATGTTCAAAAATATTTAGAGTAGCTGTTTATGTGCAAACAAAAAACTAGAAAATAAGGAGATGTCCATCCATTTGAGAGTGGCTGAACAAACTATGGCACATAAATAAGATGGAATACTACTGTGCTATAAGAAATGAGGAAATAGATGATTTCAAAGAAATGTAGAAAAACATAAATGGAAACAGAGTGAAATGAGCAAAATCAGAAGAATAATTTATACTAAAACATCAATACTATAAAAACATTTTTGAAGACTTTTATCATCTGATGAAGATGATCAGAACTAAGCACAATTTATACCATAACAATAACATTATAAAGACAAACAATTTGGAAAGCTGTAAAAGAACTATGATTAACCCAGTGATCATTCATAATTTCAGAGGATCACCTACTGGCAGGGAAGTGATAGATCAGGGTACAGAATGAGACAAAAATATATTTTTTAATCTGGCCAATGAAGGAATTTGTTTTCTTTCTTTTTCAATGGGGTAGAATGTAGGGAGAGAAAACAGATTTGTTAATTTAAAAATGAAAACAAAAATAAAAAATAGATGGCTAAAAAGAAATTGCCTGAGGTGGAATTAAGTAGAGTTTAAATCATAAAATTGTGTATAGAAGAAAAGGGTGGGAAACAAGATATGTATACATGATTCCCTTCAAAGAAAATACAGGGGCAGCTAAGGGAAATGTGTGGTCAACAAATTTCTTGCATTGGCCACCAGGTGGCACCACAAACTAAATCAGCTTGGGGGTGAGGTAGAGAGGGCAGAATAAATCAACAAGCATTTATCAATGACCTAAGGGGGTGGGGTAGAAGGAAAGGAAGACACAGTGTAACCACTATTCCTACAAGCAGGTTTACCCTACCCTACAATATACACGGAACATGGGCAACGTATGAGTGTCCACACGTGTGGCTTCTCTTTTGTTTCACTTAGTACCAAGAAGCGCCATGACACTCTTAGCTAGAAACACTGCAGAAAATGTCAGACCTGGACTGCTTTTACTGAGCATTCACTGTGAACAGTCATTTAACTTAAATTGCCTCTTTGAAACACTTCCCTTTATAATATCTAGGGTCTTAAGACTCAAGGGGCTACAGGACAAGGACTGAAAGCTTGAATCCCAGTAACGAATGGCATCAATCTTAATTGTGCATGGAGTAATCTCTGAGGACAAGCAAGAAAAGTAGCCCAGAAAGACAACGATGACAACTATTCAGTCAACACTTTCATCCTCTATTTTCTCCTTTACTCCAGTATCTGATGAAGAAGTGGACCTCTTCCTAGCTAAGACCAACCCCTCTACTTTTACCCTTGGGCCAATCCCCTCCCATCTTTCTCCACCAGTCCGTCTATTCAATCATCTTCCCTTTAATCTTCAATTTCTCTCACTCTGGCTCCTCTGCTGCCTAGAAAATATCCAGTGTCCCCCAACTTTAAAAAAACCTTAATTTGACCCAACCAGCCCCTCAAACTATCATCCTATATTCTCTATCCATTTTTCAATCAAACTAAAAAAAAAAAAAGTTGTCTATATTCTTTAGCTCCACTTCTCCCTTCATTCACTTTTCATCCCTTTGCCACCCAGTTTCCATCCTCAGAGGACTGTAGAGTTGGAAGGCGCCTTAGGTCATGTAAGTCCAATTCTCTTATTTTACTGATGAGGAAACCTGAGAGAGAGAGAGGTGAAATGACTTGCCTGAGGTCACAGAGTTATTAAAGTGCCAGAGTTAGTATTTGAAGTCAAGTCATCTGACTCCAAATACAACACTCATCACTGAACTGAAACTGTCGTTTCCAAAGTTATCAAAAACATGCATAAAGCACTTTGCAAACTTAAACTGATATATAAATGTTAGGTATTATTATCATCTCAATTATAAATCCAGTGAAAGACCTTTTCTTACAGTCCAGGACTATCATCCTTTTTGACCTCTCTATAGCATGTGACCATCTACAATAGGTGCCTTTACTTCCTCTCCTCTCACTCAATCTTAACTCCCTGCAGTCTGACTTCCAACCTATCATCCAATCGAACCTACTCTGTCCAAAGTTACTAATGATCTCTTAATTGCCAAATCTAATGGCCTGTTCTCAATCCTCATCCTTCTTGACCTCTCTTTGCAGCTTTTCCAATCACCCTCTTCTTGATACACTCTTCTCTCTAGGTTTGTGTGATGCTGTTCTCTCCTGGTTCTCCTCCTGCCTGATAGTTCCTGTCTCCTTTGTTGGGTCTTCATCCATATCATGCCCAGTAACACTGGCACTACCCCACAGCTCTGTTCTGGACCCTCTTCTCTCTATATACTATTACACTTGGTGATCTCATCAATTCCCAGAGTTTCAGTTATTTCTATGCAGATGACTCTAAGACCTACTTGCCTAGTCTTGTCTCCAGCTTTACATCTCCAACTGTTCTAGATATCTAGAACTGGATGTCCCATAGACATCTTAAACTCAACATGCCAAAATTTAATTCACTGTCTTTCTCCCAAAACATTCCCCTCTTCCTAACTTCTTGATTACTATTGAGGGTATCACCATCCTTCTAGTCATGTAGGCCCAAAACCTAAGTGTCATCCTCAACTCTTCACTCTCTCTCACTCCCCATATCTAATCAAGTGGTCAAGTTGTGTTTCTACCTTCACATCTCTAATGTACTCCTCCTCCTCCTCTTCTTCTGACACTGCTACCATCCTGGTAACAGGCTCTCATCACCCTCATACCTGGACTATTCTAATAGCCTATTGGTTGGTCTCCCACCACTCCAGTACAGCCTCCACTCAGCTGTCAAATTGATTTTCCTATTAATCAGGGAATGACTGAACAAATTGGGGTATGTGATTATGATGGAATACTATTGTGCTATAAGATATGATGAGCAGGATGCACTCAGAAAAACCTGGAAAGACTTACATGAGCTGATGCAAACTGAACTGTACTGTGTACAAAGTAACTGCAATATTGTAAGATGATCAGCTGTGAATGACTTAGCAATTCTCAGCAATGCAACAATTCAAGACAACTTTGAAGGAATTATCATGAAAAATGCTATCCATCCCCAGAGAAAGAACTGATGGTATCTGAATACAGACTGAAGCATACATTTTTTACTTTATTTTTCTTGAAGCTTTTTTTGGTCTACGTTTTCTTTCACAACATGACTAATATGGAAATGTTTTGCATGACTACACATGTATAACCTGTATCAAATTGCTTGCCTTCTCAACGGAGGGAGGAGAAAGGAAGGGAGAAAACTTGGAACTCAAAGTTTTAACAACAAATGTTAAAAATTGTTTTACATATAACTGGGGAAAATGAAATACTAAATAATTTTTTAAAAATTGATCTTTCTACAGCAGAGGTATGATTATGTTATCTCCTCTAATTCAATGGAGTCATCTCTGAGGACAAACCAGAAAACTAGTCCAGGGTCCTTACTGCTTCCAGGGTAAATGTAAAATACTCTGTCTGGCTTATAAAGCCCTTCATAACTTGGACCCTTCCTACCTTTCCAGTCTTCTTACACCTAATTTCTCTCGTGTACCCTAAAATCCATTGAAACTGGCCCCCTGGCTATTCCTCAGAACACAACACTCTATTTCCTGACTCCAAGCATTTTCATTGACTATTCCCCATGTTTCAAATACTCTCCCTCCTTACTATTTCCTACCCTCCCTGGCTTCTTTCACGTCTCAGCTAAAGTCTCACCTTCTGCAGGATCTTTTCCAGTCCTCTTAATCTCAATGCCTTCTCTCTTACACTAGTTTATCTTTATCCAGTTTATCCTGTACAGATTTTGTTTGCAAATAGTTGTTTCCAAGTTGTCTCCTCCATTAGACTGTGCGCTTGACAGCAGGGATGGTCTTTTGCTTTTCTTTGTGTCCCTCGCATTTAGCAAATGTCTTACACAAAGAAGGTGCCTATATTTCAATATAATAGTTTCCTTTATAATCCCATTTTATGCACAATCAAAAACATTATTTTGGGGCAGCTAGATGGCACAGTGGATACAGCACTGGCCTTGAAGTCCGGAGGACCTGAGTTCAAACGTGGCCTCAGACCAAACACTTGACACTTACTAGCTGTGTGACCCTGAGCAAGTCACTTAACCCCAATTGCCTAAAAACAAAAAAAAAAAACCCAAACCATTATTTTAAGAAAGGATCTATAAGTTTCATCAGCTTGCCAAAATGACCATTACCACAAAAACAGTCAACAACACCATCCCCATCATTTTATAGACTGAGAGAACTGAAGTCCAGAGAGATTAAGTGAATTGGCTAAGTTCACTCAGTTCGCAAATGGCAGAGGCAGGATTTAAACCAAGGCTCTCTGACTCCAAAGACAATGCTCTCTCCACTACACCATGAACTTCACGTAGATCAATAGCCCAACTAAAACACACATTCTATAAGGACAAGTTCTATTTGCTATTTAGTTTGTGCCCTAAGAGTACCAAACACAAGAGCTGTTTAATAAATACTTGTGGATTTTACTCAATAAGATCTTGGCACTGCAACAACCATTCTTGGGTGGCAGACAACTCAAGTACAGACAATATCTGAGCACCGCCTTCAAATTTCATGGCTCCATTCAATACAGTCTAGTAAACACCAACATACATTTCCTGCTGCCTTTACCCACGCATTTGAAGGTTTTAGTTGATGGTGCTGAACATGCTGGATAGTACACAACTCCTTTATGACAGTGCATGCAGCCCGTCTCCCTCCTCTTCCATCTCAAGAGCAGACTTTGCCTTTACCAGTTTTCTTATTGAGATCTCGAGAACAG
>NW_020954589.1:14504885-14513503 GCF_900497805.2 Vombatus ursinus | reverse complement strand
TTTACCAGTTTTCTTATTGAGATCTCGAGAACAGGACTGTAGAGGACCAAGTGTCTGAGACACTTACTAGCTATGTGACCTCGGGCAAGTCACTTAACCCTGTTTGCCTCAGTTCCTCATCTGTAAAATGAGCTGGAAAAAGGAAATGGCAAACTGCTCCAGTAAGTTTGCCAAGAAAATCCCAAATGGGGTCACGAAGAGTTGGATACAACTGAAACAACCAAACAACAAAAACTGAGAAAGAGGAAAGGAAAAAAAAAACTTAATTGACAATTACATTTTCAAGAGCCTTAAATTTAACAGAGGATCCTTAACTTTATTATAAGCAGAAAAAACATGTCCTCTATATCAAAATGGGAACTGCCATCTCTGTAACAATCATCCATGCTCCGTTCAGAATCAGCTACGCTTCAGCACCTTGCCAACCTGGATTATGGCCTCTTCTGTCTTCCTCCCAAATTCAGTACATCTGAATATCATCACTAATTTCTGGGAAAGAGGCAAAATTTCCCTCTCCTAAACCATCTATAGGACAAACCAAAGAAACACAAAGACGTTTTCTTTTCCCACTTATCAGTGCCAGCTGCAACACATAGAGCCTGTTCTCACTCATCGTGAAATTATCTTGATAGCACAAATGGCACACACATCTAGCTGATACACATTACAGAGAAAAAAGAGAAACATTCTTTCCTAGCCTGGACTATGGCCACACCAACTGCTTTATTATTTTTACTGCCTGTCAAGTTTCTCCTGTCTGGACCAGCTTCTGAGTAACATCTGATGTTAAACTGCCCCTCAATTGGCCTACCACTTATTAGTAAACTGTATCTTCTACCACTCTCGACTGGTGCGTCACACCCTTTTGGTCACCAATCTGTTACCAAGTTTCATTCCAGTTTACCAGTGATTCAGGACAGGATCCAAAACATGAAGCTATTGGCAAGTGAAATCAAATGCAAATGAATTTCCTAATTTGTTTGGTATCTGAGATATATCCAGACACTGTAAAATTCACAAAGAAAATGAATGCTGTAAATTTTTACAACCCTAAAAATGGACAAAGCAAGCAAGGGATTCCAACCAGATCAGTGAGACACTTTGCACTAAGTGCAAACAATGAATACCACTGCTCCAATACCATTTACTGCTTTTAACTGTGGCTACAGGGGAAATGAGTTAAGTAAATGTTAAAAGCTGAAAGGAATGATGCCAGATCCCCGAAGCTAACCATCTCCCTCTTGCTCTCCCTCTCCTCAGGATCATCAATGACTACTAAGGCCTAGTTTTACACACAATACTCAATGCTGATCACCATCTTGATGAGGTCCAAGAAAGCAAAAGAGTGTCCCAATTAGAAACTAACAGACTACCTACAGAACAGAGATAATTCTTGGAAAACCTTTCAACTTAGACCTACAGGTAGTGCCATACTTCAATCAAAGCAATGGCAGCAGGAAAAGAAAGTCTACCTCTGAACTGGCCTAGTTTTCCACAAGGGATAACAGGCTGTAGATTTTCCAGTGCTCATCCATCAGCATACCCAATGGCCAGGCTTCACATTATGTTGGGAGCCTTACCTTGTGGGCCATGATTGCCAAAAGGAGGGGGTTCCTCATCTGATGTGGAACTGAGGGTCAAGCCCAGCTCAGCAGCTCTTTTCTTCTGCTTCTTCTGGGGGCTGCTGAACTCTCCTTCGCCTCTTCTCTTCATTGTCACTGCAACCACAAATGGCAGTTAACTCTCTCTGGTTCAAAGCCACATGAACAGGAGGTGATAAAAGTCTGGGGGCACAAACACATAAACCATGTAAGGAATAGAATTTGACATTTCTGATCATCTTCCAAAGACAACACTCCAATGACCTTCTTTTGGAATGAGCCTCAGAAGAGGCCAGCCAGGATCTGGTTCTCATTAGTAATTATTAGTTTTATGTATGTTTTTTAAATGCAACATACACCCAGAAGCGACTGTAATGACAATGCTAAACAATTACACATTAACTCCCCATCTCCTAGTG
Organism: Vombatus ursinus; assembly: GCF_900497805.2. NCBI lineage: Eukaryota > Metazoa > Chordata > Mammalia > Diprotodontia > Vombatidae > Vombatus > Vombatus ursinus. Next base: position 14,511,483 of record NW_020954589.1, on the reverse strand, counting down.
GTCACTATTCACATGGCGAGTTCATATTTTTTCATACTTTTGAACACTGTAATAATACATTAGGATGCAATCTGTTGGGATGGGTGATGACAAAGACAAATAAATTTACATCTACTAACAGCAAGGGCTCTGCAAAAACAATTGGATAATCACTGTTATTTTTACTACTGACAACTGATTTTTGGCTTCTTTCAATGTGAACTTAAGCATACGGAAGAGTTAGGAAACTTTTCTGACAGTCATAGTAGCATTCTATCCACTGGTTTGTTGGGTGAACGCCAGTGGCATAGAAAGCAAGTTTTTTTGGACATGAGGTTGGCACACAGCCATGGTACACAAATGGCTAGGAAAATGGAAATAAGCACACATCAAGCCACTATCATTTATTTACCGAGTTAGGTACTAAAGTAAAAAATATCAGACGGTAAAAGGGAGCAATAACACCTAAATATCTTAACAGAATGATCATCTTTATTGAAGAGGATATTGAGTCTAACAAATTGTTGTCCACAGATCCCTGGTATTCTAGAAAGCCTTCCACACAGCACGGTCAGATGGAAAAAAGGAAAATGAAGAAGCAGACATAAAGCCAAAAAAGCTCCAGACTTGGCAACAGCAAAGGGCAGGGGCTAACTGGGGCTACAGGTCTTGGTCACAATATATATCACATTTGGAAGCAGTGACAAACTCCAATCTGCTGTCAACTTCACCAATGCCACCTCCTAGAGCCCTGGATCAATTTACCTTACTGTCTGTCTCTCCCCCTAGGACTAGCCAATTACAGTCTCATCCCCTTCTGGATATGACACCTCCATCTTTCCACTTCCATGACATAGACTGGGGGGGAGCAAGCAGAAACTATGCCTGAGATGAGTAGTAAGAAGGGTCAATACCAGAGCCTCAGGAGTCACCCTAAACTCTAAAGAATGAAGCTATGGGAGGAGTGTAGTAATTGGGGATAATCCTCACAATGATACTGTACCCACAGCACCTCCAAAGGATGTCAGGTGTTTGAGCAGTTAAAAAGATGAAACTCCTCTCAACCAACTCTAAGGGCTCCAGGTGTGAGAAAAGAGAAAAGCACAGAACTGCTTTATAGCTAGATGGGGAGATGGGGGGGATGGGGGAGAGGGAGGTGTTGCACAATAGAAGCAATCCTAAAATTCTAGAATGTCAGAACTGCAAGGGACCTCAGTGGTCATTTTATCCAATCTTCTCACTTTACAAATGAGGGACCAGAGGCCCAGATAGAAAAAGCAAAAACAAAATGTAAGAGAATTGTTCTATCACAGTCTACCTGAACGAATAAAAGGAGCTCTCAATTCCAGCTTCCCTACCAGAATGTTCAAAATCAACTCCTACGAAAAACCTTAAGTTTCCACTTGGACCCTATTTCCCAACCCCTTTCCGACCCACCCATGCCCAAAAGAATGTTTAAGAGGAAAAAAAGATGCTCTTCCATCTTCGAAGCAGAGCATCAAATGTGAAGGCAAGGGGCACTGGGAAGGCTAGCTGAGGGTGGAGAGGTGCTGCCAGGGACAGAGGAGGGCCTCTGTAATAAAGCGAGGGCAGAACTAAGTGAGAACACTGGGGAAGAGAAATGGCAGAGGAAAGGACGGGGGAAAGAAAGTAAGGAGAGGGGAGGAATAATACAGTGGGAGGAGAGGGAAGACAGAAAGGGGAGGATTAGAAGAAGGAACAGGAGGGGAAGAGGGTCACGGGGGAGGGGGCCAGGGAGGAAAAGGTGGAGGAGGAGAGAACGGGCCAGCAGGGGGGAGGGGGAGGAGGGAGGGAGAGGGAGGGGGGAGGAGGGAAGGAGCAGGAGGCGAGGGGGGCAAGGGGAAGGGCACCAGGTGTAGTGAGCAGAGGGGGGGGCCTGAAAGGGGAGGGAAAGGGAGCAGGAAGGGCATGGGGGGGAGCAGAGGCGAGGGGGAGGGCACCAGATGTGGTGAGCGGAGGGGGGGGCCAGAGGGGTGAGGGAAGGGGAGCAGGAGGGAAGGGGGAGCATCAGGGGGAGGAGAACGGGAAGCAGAAAGGAGAGCAGAAGGCGGGTGCCGTGCCCGGGCCGGCCGAGGCGGGTCGGGGAGCCGGGCCTCTCAGGCGGGCCGTGGTGAGGCAGGAGGCCAAGCCAAGCCCGCCCCGACGCCCTCCCGCTCTGGCCGCGCCCGCGCCCGCGCTCCGGCACTCACGCTGCGGGGTGGGGGCGAGCTGCCGGGGAGGGGAGAGGGGGAAGGGGCGTCAGGCCGCCAGATCGCGCCGCCGCCGCCGCCGCAGCCGTCGCCGTCGTTCGGCCCCAGTTTCGTTTCCTCACAAAAGCCGCCCCCGTCGCGGGGTGACGTCACGCACCCGGCCCGGCTGCGGCGCCGCGTGATGACGTCACCGGGGACCTTGCCGGGGGTCCTCCCGTCCCGTAACAGATTCTCCCGCCATCTCCCTCTCGGCCTGCATGGCATGCTAATGTTCTTCTTACCTAGCACACCCACCCACTTCTTCCCCCTCCTGTGCAAGGCCGCTAGGCGGCGCAGTGGTAGAGTGCTCAGGCCTGCAGTCAGGAAGCTCTGAGTTCAAATCCAGCCTCAGATACTGTGTTACCAGCCAGTCATTTTAACTGCTGTCTGCCTCAGTTTCCTCAGTTGTTAAATGGGGATCCTAGTGAGACTTACCTGCCAAAGTTGTTTTGAGGCTCAAATGAGATGATATTTTACCTTCCCCCATTGCATTCATGTTCTTAAATGTATTTAAGCCATTCCCCTATCAATGAACCTCTACTTTGTTTCCAATTCTTTGTTATCACAAAAAGAAAAGCTACCCTAAATGTGTGTACATATGTCTAATCTGAATGAAGAATTTTACCAGTTCTTTACAATAGGTGGCACAGTGGGTAGAGTACCAGGCCTGGAGTCAGGAGTTCAAATCTGGCCTCACACACATAATAGCTGTGTGACCCTGGGCAAGTCACTTAACCGTGTTTGCCTCAGTTTCCTCATCTGTAAAATGAGCTGGAGAAGGGAATGGCAAACCACTCCAGTATCTTTGCCAAGAAAACCCCAAATGGGGTCGCAAAGAGTCAAATGCGACTGAACAACAACAAACATTTCTTTATTAAATACCAACTATGTGCCTGGCACTGTGCTAAGTGCTGGGGCTACAAAAAAGGTAAAAGACAATCCCTACCTTCAATGAGCTTACAATTTAAAGGAATTAGAGTAATAATGACTAATTCAACTATGAGCAGTACTGATTTGCTCTCAACCCTTGACCAGATTGAATGGTTTAGGGAAAAGTAAGTTACTATTTTTCTGTTTGATGAATCAAAAACTTGTTGTCTAAACTTGGTACCCTTGTTAATTCACGATAAAAGAATTCTGTCTTTGTTCTTGAACACAATAAACTGAAAGCAGAAAAATTGGGTCAGATTTTGAAAAGCATGATGGATCTCTGTCCCTATAGGTTTCTCATTCACTAAGCAAAGGTATTTAGAATTTAATTAATAAGTCCTTTTGTTTCTGAGAGATGTGCCAAAAACACAAGAGTACTGAATTTTTCTTCCACAAACTTAATACTTTTCAAAGTGCTTTTATGTATATTGTCCCATTAGATAGCCTCACAAAGCACAGGAGTAACCAGATAGTGTCAGATCAAGAACAAAACTCCAAGACTTGAAAAAGTTTTAAGAATTTTTATTAAGTCATTTGGCAAAGGAGAGAGAGCCAGAAAAAGGTGCGGCTCTCCTCCGGAAATTGTTAATTGTTACATCTTACAATACAGAGTTCAAATTGTTAAGTTTTACAATATATAGAGTTCAAGCCAGGGCATACGGACAAGCATCTGGGTAGCCACTCTGGAAGCAGTTAGGCAGTTTCCAGAAAAGGGGAAGGTTACTTGAGATGCGTCTCAGCAGGTAAACACAAACATTCAATATAATTTTGTGATTGTTTAGTCATGTTCAGTCATATCCAACTCTTTGTGACCCTTTTTTGGCATTTCGTTTTTTTGTTGTTTTTTTTGGCTTTTGTTTTTTGGCAAAGATACGGGAGTGGTTTGCCATTTCCTTCTCCTGCTCATTTTACAGATGAGGAAACCGAGACAAACGGGGTGAAGTGACTTGCTCAGGGTCACGTAGCTAGTAAGCAATATAATTTGGGTGAAGCCAAAACACAAGCTATTGGGGAAGCTATGACCTGTTTTCCCTAGAAAGTCCCTGAGGTCAGCATGCCCTGTGATTTCAGGTTAGACAATTTTCTAACCATATAAAGCTAGGCTCAAACAATATTAGTAATTAATAAAGTATTTCCCCCTCCCCAGTAGTAATCTAATAGCAACTCAGAAAAACTGGTGCAGTTTTTCATCATCTGCAGTCTATCCTTTCGCAATTTCAGAATATACAGAATGGCTTTTAAAATAAGTGGAGACAGTCATTGGTTACTAGAAGTTTGGAAATCACACCTATGCTATAGCATTTAATAGGCTGTACAGCATAATGTCCACTTCTGATAATCTTATCATATGTGATAGTAAACAATAAATAATTTTATTCTACTAATACAGGGGTTCTTAGCCTTGGGTCCATGTATTTGTTGCTTTTACATTTTGATAACTGTATTTCACTATAATTGATTTCCTTTGTAATCCTATGTATTTTATTTTATATATTTTGAAACATTATTCTCACAAGGGGTCCATAGGCTTTACCAGACTGTCAATGAGGGCTATGGCACACACACAAAAAAAGGTTAAGAGGGGGCAGCTAGGTGGCGCAGTGGACAGAGCTCCAGCCTTGGAGTCAGTAGGACCTGAGTTCAAATCTGGCCTCAGACACTTGACACTTACTAGACTAGCTGTGTGACCTTGGGCAAGTCACTTAACTCTGATTGCTTCACCAAAAAAAAGGTTGAGAACCCTGCATTCATTGGAGAAAGATAACCAGGAAGAATAAAAGGCACAAGAAAAGATCTCTCTCCATCATCTCAACAATCCACATCCATCTTTCTCCCTCTGTCACTAAATATGCTATAACTGCTTTGAGTCACAGAAGCCAAAGATACATTTATACTTGTGAATGTTGCCTAAATCTGATTAAAATGTTTTCTTTTCTTAGTTGCTAAATGATTTTTATGTCAAGACAATAAATCAATTTTTATGATGGGATCTAAATGTTCCGCTCCATAGGAATTAATGTAGACTAGCGTTTCTTAACCTGGGGTCTGTAAACCTTTTTTTTTTTTTTCAAATACTTTTATAACTATTTCAACATAATTGTTTTACTCTGTAATCCAATGTATTTTATTTTATGCCTTTAAAAACATTATTCTACACAGTCTATAGGTTTTACCAAACTACACAAAAAAAAAATCCCAACAATAATAATAATAGCATTTATATAGTTCCTACTATGCACCAGGCACTGTACTAAGAATGCAAAATATCTTCAAACACTTTATAAATATTATCTCATTTGATCCTTATGACAACCCTGGGAGATCGATACCACTGCTATCTTCATTTAATAGCTGAGGAAACTGAGGCAAACAAAAGTTAAGTGACTTGCCTAATGTCACACAGCTACTAAGTATCTGAGTGCAGATTTGAATTCTTGCCTTTCTGCCTCCAGGACTGGGGATCTTTCCACTACTCCATCTAGCTCTGGACTAAAGTATGTGTTTCTGTTCCCTCTGTCATAATATATGGAGTATCTCCCCCTGGCAAAGTAATGGGTAGATTGTACGAATGATGAATGGAGATGGAGGAGAAAGGTGGAGTTCTTAATGGAAGACTGAAGTAGTCACAAAAAATAAAATAAATCATTTATATTATAGGAAATTGAAATTTTTTCTGCATAAACAAAATCAGTGCAACCAGGAAAAGAAAGGAAGCTATAGGTTGAGAGGGGGGAAAAGTGCATCAAATATCCTGATAAAAGTAATATTTAAGATCAAGAGCCATTCCCCAATGAATAAGAATGTTCCAAATCACTGATAAAAAAGAAGTGCAAAAATCAAAGCAATCAGAATCATCTCAAAGCAGAAGGGGATGCCTCAGCTGGTAATGGGTTCCTCCTCACTGAAGTTATTAAAGCAGAGATTGGTTGACTACTTGTCACATATATCATAGTGGGAGTCCTTTTTTGTGCATAGTAAGGAAGAGATGGACACTGAGGTCTTTTTCAACTCTAAAAATTTGTGATTATTGGATGGGGCGCTACCATTGGCATGTCCAGTGTGATATTGGTCTACATGGCTGGTCTGAAGGCTAGCTCAGAGCAAAGAACTTCAAGAATGTGAATGAAGAATTCTGTACTCTCAATCTCATGTTTTTTTAAATAATATTTTATTTTTCCCAATTACATGTAAAAACAAGTTCTAATATTTGGGGTTTTTTTAAAGTTTTTAATTTCAAATTCTATCCTTTCCTCTTATCCTTTCTTTGCTCCTCCCTGAGATGGCAAACAATCTGATATAGGTTATACATGTGTAATCATGTAAAACATTTCCATATTAGTCATTTTGTGCAAGAAGACTTGAAAAGGAAGGAAGGAAGAGAGAGAAAGAAAGAGAAAGAAAGAAAGAAAGAAAGAAAGAAAGAAAGAAAGGAAGGAAGG
>NW_020954589.1:14353161-14499885 GCF_900497805.2 Vombatus ursinus | reverse complement strand
AAAGAAAGGAAGAAAGGAAGGAAGGAAGGAAGGAAGGAAGGAAGAAAGAAAAAGAAAGAAAGAAAGAAAGAAAGAAAGAAAGAAAGAAAGAAAGAAAGAAAGAAAGAAAGAAAGAAAGAAAGAAAGAAAGAAAGAAAGAAAGAGAAAGAAAGAAAGAACAACAAGAGATGCTCAGGAAAGTTGGGTCAGTCTCCTAGGGATATGGAAGAACAAGAATGGTACTAAGAAGACTGTAGCTAACTGGTGCAGTAATAGGACACTGGGACTGGAGTCAGATACTTACTACTTGTGTGACCCTGGGCAAGTCACTTAACTTCTATTTTCCTCAGTTTCCACAACTGTAAAACAGGGATAATAATAGCACCTGCCTCCCAGAGTTGTTGTGAAGATCAAATAAGGTAATATTTGTAAAGTGCTTTGTAAACCTTAAAATGTTATATAAATGCTATCATCATCATCATCATCATCATCATTATTTTAATCTCTGTTAGCAAAGGATTTCATGCCAATGAAATCTTATAGGCACCAAAGTAACATCTTCATGAGGTAATGTGGGTCAAATGAAATAACGTATGTAAAATACTTTGTGAACCATAAAGTAACATATAAATGTGAATGATTAATCTATTTATATGTTCTGGCATAGTACTGGACACATAATCAGCACTCAATAAACAACTGCTGAAATGGTTTCAGAAAAACCTGGAAGATTTACATAAACTGATGCAAAGTGAAATGAGCAGAACCAGGAGAACATTGTAACATATAATGGCAATATTGTATGATGATCAATTGGGAAAGACTTAACCATTCTCAGCAATACAATGATCCAAGATAATTTCAAAGGATTTAGGATGAAACATGCCATCCACCTCTACAGAAAGAAATGATGGATTATGAATGAAGATTGCAGCATACTTTTTAAAACTTTATTTTTCTTGTTTTTTTTTATTTTTGTGACTTCTTTCAGAACATGATGAATAAGGAAATATGTCTTGCATGACTGCACATGTATAATCTATATAAAACTGCCTGCCAAAAGAAATAAATAAATAAAGGGGCAGGTAGGTGGCGCAGTGGATAGAGCACTAGCCCTGAAGTCAGGAGGACCTGAGTTCAAATCCAGCCTCAGACCAAACACTTGACACTAGCTGTGTGACCCTGAGCAAGTCACTTAACCCCAATTGCCTAATAAATAAATTAATTAATTAATTTAATTGCCTGCCTTCTCAAGAAAGGGGGAAGGGATGGAGGGAAAGAGAGAATTTAGAATTCCAAATTTTTGAAAAAGAATGTTAAAAATTATTTTTACATGTAATTGGAAAAAAATATAAAAATTGATAAACATGTAAATAAGTAAACAACTGAATGATAAAACATGTTATCTACTAGGCACATGGTGGCACCGTGGGTAGAACTCTGACCCTGGAAGTTGGGAAGATCTGAGTTCAAATCCAGCTTCAGACACTTACTACCTATGTGACTCACACGGGCAAGTCATTTAACCTCTGTTTGCCTCAGTTTTCTCAACTGTAAAATAATAGCACCTACCTCCCAGCATTGTTGTGAAAATTAAATGAGATATTTTTAAAGCTCTTGACACATAGTAGATGCTATATAAATGCTTATTCCCCCCACCCTTCCTTTCCCCCATTTCAAGACAGAGAAGTTATGGACTCAGTCCATGCTGAAACATATTTATTTTGACACATCGCTGATGGAGGAATTTGTTTTGCTTCACTTTACATATTTGCAATGAGTTTTGTTTTTTCTTTCTCAGTGGGTGGGAGGAGCAGGACAGCAAGAATTTGGAACTGAAAATAAAATTAAAATTGAACTTAAAATAATTGATGATTGATAGACATATTTAGAGCTGTAACTAGTAATTTTGGAACTAGAGAAAATTCAACTAAAGGGCTAGTGCCTAAGGTATCACCACTTTTGTGCATGTCTGAAGTAGACTGGACATCAAGGAGTGGAGGGAGGGGCTGGGGTTGTTGGTAAGCTAGGTCCTGACCTATTGGGGAGGAGGGAGAAGTGATCAAGAAGTGATAAAGTGATATGATAAATAGGTCATTTCTATTCCCTGGTTCCTCCTCTGTAAATTAGTCTATAAATGAGGTCCAGCTCAATTCCCTACACATTTCAATGGCTTCAAATTGTCTATCAAATGAACTCCTAATCCTGGTTTCTAAGACTCTTACTCCAGGCTATCTTTCCAATTTTATCTCATACTAGTTTTTTAATCATGCCAGTTTTCTTCAAAAACTCTATATTCTAACTAAGCTGAATTAATTTCCATGCTCTGTTCTGATTCTGCCTTCTCACATCTCTATGCCTTTTATTTGTACTTTCTTCCGTGCCTAGAAATCCTCAGCTCCAATCACCATCTTTTAAAGGCCTTCCCCTCCTTAGAAGGAGAATCCAAGTGCCACCTTCTCCATAAATCTCTCTTCTCTCTCATCCCTTCTCAAATTTCTCACGGTAGTTTGCCTGAATCTTTCCTTTGTAGGTATAAATCTCACTCTCTCTTATATGAGTTACTTGTATACTTGTTTGAACTTGGACAACAAAGACCTGACTAGGATGAAGTGAACTTTAGAAGAGGAGAAGTGGTTGTTAAGCGATGGTGGCAAAAGAGGGACCTCAAAGTGGCATCAGATTGCAAGAAGTATGCCAATTCTTGCCCCTGGCCCCGTGTGTAAGGCGGTATGACAGAAGGAATGGCCAACCTTGGAGAGGATGCCCAGAAATGTTGGTGTCTTCAAAATAAAGATTTCACTGGGCACCAGAAGATGGAAGGATGTGAAAGGAAAAGATCAAAGATGAAAGTGAACCTATTAGCAATAAAAGAGGGTTCCAGAGGGCACAGTAGCAAAGGAAGGCAAAGGAAGATAGAGACTAAGGAGGATTAGGACTGAGTTTACTAGGAGAGTGGAGGTAAACAGCATGCCATGTCTTGAATATTGATTCCTATCCTTCCTCCTCACACTCCAAGACGATACATACTTATTCTGGCTCTGGCCATAATTTGAATGGTAAATATCATATTACATATGTAGGAACTTAATAAATGCTTGTTGAATTGATTTGAACTGAATTACAAACCCTTCCTGGCTCTGCCTGTCTTACTCATATGCTACTTGGCCCCAAAGTTTAGAACTAGGATCAATGGGTAAGAAGTTACAGAGAGAAGCCACTTCGAGAACTTTCCTCAATTTTGGGGTGTCCAAAAGTGCAATGGGATGCCTTGGGAGGTGGTGAGTTCCTTGTCACTCAAGCTCTTCAAAGCTGGCTCACCTTTCTAGGAAATGCAAAGTTGGTTCCTGTTCAAGGATGGACTAGATTAAATTACCTCTAAGATCCCTTTCAAGTCAGAGATTCTGTGATACTTCCAGGACCTGTCCTACTCCTTGGCATCAAGATATTAAGGGAACTAATCACAGTTGTTCTAATAGTTTAGAGGTTATTGTTGTTATTTGTCTTTCATTCTCAAAGAGGACCAATGACATCATGAAGATGATATCTTGACTTGCGCCTGAATTGGATTTAAGTGAGGCAGAGCTGCCCAAAGTCATCATTCTCCCTCTCTCCTCTGGGGTCATTGGAGTCCAGTGGCAAGACAAAAGGTCAAGATGACGGGTGATGACCCAGGATGCAGGAGGTGACCTTGGCCTTTCTAAATTGGGATCTTTTTCAGGTCTCAGTTTAGAGGCAGGGTGTAGGCCAGTGATGGAAGGAGGATGAGAAATTGAAGAAAATAAGCTGTGACTATTAACCTATTGACCCACAAGAGGGTCCTCAGCTTTCCTCCTTTAGAGAGGGAGGCACTGATCTTGTTTGCCCATTCCTAGAAGGGGGTTGGGGGTGTGTGGGGGGGAAGATAAGGAGAATAGAGAGAGAGCAGCAGTAGCCTGTGACTGCGGACACTATTCATGGCCTGGCCTCCTGGAAATATGGAAAGATAGGAGCCCTGAAGTTTCCTCGTCATCCCCACTTTGACCTTCAGGGTCACGAAGGCAAGCTTTGCATGGGTGGGTGGATGGAGCAAAAATAGGGTATATAATCAAAGTAAAGGCCTCAAATACAACCCCACATAAAACAAAAGACTGGGTTGTGAACAGGGACCATTACTGTCTAAGAAACTAGTCTTCCCTTAGCTTCCTGTCTTCCATTAGGGTCAGCTAAATTGTGACCATTCTATAATGTCTGCTTTGTAGCTGCTAGAGACCTTTTATAATGTATACAATGAACCTGTTTGTTATTTAGGATTTTTCCAGTTGCAAAAATTACCCTTCCTTTATGGATGAATTTGCATTGCTTGCTGGAAAAATGTATCAAGGGAAAGTCCTAAATTGCCAGAGTAAAGGCTCCATTTATTGTCTTTTTACTAAAGAGCACGCCTCAAGACTTTTTCTTTTGGCAATGGTCAAGTTATTTGGGGATAAGTTAATTCCATTAGGACACTCTTTGAATACACCCAGCAGTTGTTTATTTGCTTGCTTGCCCATACCTACTGCTTTCTACTATATTTCTTTACATCCCTAAGCCAATGAGAAGAGCTTTCCCTGTTCCACCCACATTACATACGTGGATAATGTTCATGGAACAAAGAGTCAACTTCAGGAAGTCCTGGGTTCAAGTCACACGTCTGACACACATTGATTGTGTGACCCTGGACAAGTCACTTTAGTGCTCCAGGTAACTCTCTAAAACTAAGCTGCAGAGCAGGTGCCAAAGAGTTTCCTACTGCTGGTGAAATTATAGTCTGGTTCAAAAAAAAAATTAGTTCTTGTAGGTGTCTTTGTATCACCCTAGCTCCTAGGATTATAAATATTTCATATTTCAACATCCTCTCATTAAGAGATTTTGAGTAGGGATAAGACATGTTATCTTAAAATTGTCATGACATCTAGCCAATCCCTGTCATAGAATCTCTGGAAAACATGCCAAAGATTGAACCTTTTCCGTACAAAAAGCAAACATTGCTGATTGTCTCTGGTGCCAAATACTCCTTCTGGGATGCTGCCAACACTAAGAGCCTGGTGGTGTTGCAAGGCCCACTGGGAAGCTGCCACCTTCCACAAGCTGATCTGAGACCTGGGGACCTTAGCTGGAGACAAAAGCCCTAGGAACCAACAATGTTCCCATTTCCAGCCCCTCTGAGACCTCTGCTGGCTGTAAAGAATATTCTTCAATAAATCTTATTAGGATACAAAAGTTCTTAGCTAGTTTACCACAAAATCATTAAGAGAAAAATCGCATGCTAAGAGATAGGGAAAAATGGATGAAAGAATTTGAGTGCTCAGAATGTGTACTCAGAAATAGCATTTAGTTCATATTCACACAAGGAAACCACTTAGAGATACAACATTCTTAAAGGAGACAGGAGAATTGGAGGTCACAGCTCCAAGGCACTGGCCATGCACCCAGAGCTCTTCTAGCAGCATTGCGATGGTAGCTACTAGAAGCTAACTCACTATGTGACCTTGGAGAAATCACTGCCCCTCTCTGGTCTCTTCATTTTGCCAAATGAAGGCATGGGGAGGATTAAATGGCTTCTATGGGTCTTTTCCAGCTCCTATGATCCAATGACCACATCATTTTTCATGTTCCTTCTCTCTTCTCTTCCGAAGACAGTGAGTCAGAATCAAGAACAGTCTCGCTGACACATGTTCTCATACTTCACATCATCCTGCCTGCCTACTGTTTCCCTGCCAACACTGGCAGTGCAATTAGCACTGAGGGGAGGCAGCTTCCCATTCAAAGTCTGAGGAAGAAAGGCGCTTTGAGGAAGTGCAGGTGTAGGACAAATACATTTCCACTGCAGAAACAGAAGAAGACTTATCTGACCCTGGGTGGAGGGAGAGCCTCAAGCATCTCACAGAATGTTGATCTATTTGTCAGAGAAACACACAGACCTACTGTGAGGTGTTTCGCCTTTTCTCCTGATCATTCCACCTTAAGTGTAGGAGGGAATCCTAATCCAGAATTCAGGTTCCAAAAGCTCAGAAATGCCAAAGAATTCTGAGATGACTAAGGTATACTTCAGTCTAGTCCAGTCACCTGAAGAATCAATTGGGGGAGGGGAGGGGAGGGAGGAAGAGTGATGGTTAGAAGTAGAAAATCTGGGCTTCCCCAGATGGTCCAAAAGCACCTGTAAGGGCTTCTCAAAGGAGTTTATAGTAATAAACCTAAGGGGAAGGGGACAGGAGTTATTTCCCCTAAACCCTGAGTCTCTGAGAAGGTAGAGGGGTGAATTGAAATTTGATGACCCAACCAGGGTAGGGGAAGACAAAGGCAGTCTTCGGGTCAAGGGAGTGGCATCAGACTCCTTGCACAGCCTATGGTCTCAAACATCTGCCCAGCTACCAGCTGGCTCCGTGTCTGGACGGGATCAGATCTAGAATTTTCCCACAAATGCACACCTTCTTGGAACAGTTGACTCCAAAATCCTTCACCAGGTCCTGTCCTGTCCTATCAGCTGCTTCCCAGCAGCAACTCAAGGTGCTGGTGGCTTTCCATCATGGTCTCTCCCTGAGGCTAATGAGAAGGGGCAGATAGGCTAGAGTCACTACTAGAAAGGAAAGCATCAAGCACCGTGGCAGGCTGCGGCCAGTAGGCTTCGTGACCAGCTATGGACATCATATGTGCAGACGTGGTCCAAGCATCTGTTCTTGGAGCTCTCTCTGCATGGCCAGGCCTATTGCATGGCCTGCCCAGCTCTCAATCCGCACTGTGGTCCCTCTCAATCCGCCAGTCTTGTCTCTGCGGGACCACACCCACTCTTTCCTGACGTTGCCCAGACTCCATGCCTGGCACCTGGGACAAGCTGTATTTCGCACCTCTGCCAGTTGGCCCAGCAGCACCAGAAAGTCCAGCAGCAAATATCCAGTGTCCTAGGATAAGAAAAGCACCCAGCCTTCTTAGTCTCGAAGTTCCCGCACTTTCTCCCACACAAAGTGCAGCTTTCAGGCCCGCTGATGCTTGCTTTGAGCCTTCCTGGCATCTGGATAGTGTCCTGGGGAGTCATGGTAGGTGGCATCAGCACAGCTTCTTTGGAGTTGAGTCCTTTGAGCTCAGAGGAAATGTCTGGAGGGCAGTCGGCCAGGGGAGGTCGTTGGGGTAGAGAGCCTGGCCAAAGGAGTAGATCACTAGAGGAGTCCTACAGACGTCCACCGTGCCCAGGAGAGAGGCGGCCTCGGGGCCCGGGGACAGTTGCAAGCAGCATTATGTCAGGAGCAGGCTGCTCAGATCCTTAGGCTCGGCCCTACTTAGTGAAGACAGCAGCAGACGCAGCCTGGAGGGATCTCTGGGCCGCCTTGTGCCTGCAGCATCAGCACCAAGCTCAGGGGCCCCTGAAGAGATCCATGTTCAGCCGCGTCTGCAGGCAACTCCGTTGATAGAGCTCCCGGCAGAGCTGGACCTCGTCCCGCGCCTCCAGGAGAGGCTGCTGCAGCTTCCAGCTGCCTAAGAAGACCGAGCTCTGGGGGCGGCTGGGTTTAGGGAATGCAGAGGTGTTGTCCCCACCGCTGGGGGCCACCAGCCAGTATGTGACGCATAGCAAGACCGGCCTGGCAGCGACAGCAGCCCCCCTACTCTTCGAAACCTGGCAATACAACCGCATGGACAGCTGCGCCTGGTGGAGCGACCCTCTAAGGACCACAGCTCAGGGCTCCTTTCTCCCTCATCCACCCTGACGGGGTAAAGTCTGCAGGAGTCGCTTCAGACACGACTCTGTTACTGAAAGGGCACGGGCAAAACTGGACATCGTGTCCTGGGGCTCTGGGTTACCAAGTGCAAACAGAATTCGGAATTTTGATCACGCGCCTTCCCCTCTTGGGACGGCATTCATTGGCCCTGCTGCCAAGGATTACGAACAAAGAAAAGAGCCTCTCTGCAATTAGCTGAGCCCTTCTTTGACCTAGGCAACTCCCACCAGCTCCTGGAGAACAGGGCTGTCTTTTGCCTTTCTTTGTATCCCCAGCTAGTGTATAAATAGGTATTTAATAAATGCTTATTGACTGACCGATTCTGTGGTCCATAGGAACCTCATGCAAATTTAAGAAAACCGGCAAAATTAGTATGGAGAGCCTGAAGTGACTGTCAGGCAGCCGAAATTGAACAAATAAATCCTGCTCCTTCCTAAATGTGTGTGTACAGCAGAATCTATGAAGAGCCAGATGCTTCTGTATATATAGTAAGGTGAGAGCAGTGGACAGTAGAAGGTGTGGCTGGGTAAAGAAAGAGAATGATATAAGTGAAGACCTGTTAGTACACATTTTATTAAGGAGCCGTGGCTAAAGTGTTAGAGAAAAATCTGAAAATACTTTAGAAGTAAGACCATGGTCAAGTATTATGCCAAACTTAGAACAGACATGTCTTAATTAATTAATTTTAGTTTTCAACATTCACTTTCACAAGATTGAGTTCTAAATTTTCTCCCCATCTCCCCCTCTCCCCACCCCAAGATGGCGCACATCAGACTTTAATCTGATCAATGGGCAGGATAGCAGCTTACATCATTCACATTTGCAGGAGCACTGGACTTGTCACTAAACCTGGGTTCAAGTTTCACCTCTGCCACCTTGGGACCTTGGTCAAATTACCTCCTCTTGACTTTCTCACTTGCAAAATGAGGGAGCTGGACCTTTCCTATCCTAATAGTCTACTATCCTATTCTGCTAGGAATCCCTGTCATGAGAAAACTAATCTGGATTATGGTCTGTGAAAACCTGGAAAGATTTCCATGAATTGATGCAAAGTGAAGTAACAGAACCAGCAGAACACAGCAACAACGTCGTGCAATGATCAATTATGATTGACTGAGCTCTTCTCGGTAATACAATGATCCAAGACAATTCCAAAAGACTCATGATGGAAAATGCTATCCACATCCAGAGAAAGAACTGATGGAGTCTGAATGCAGATCGAAGCATACTATTTTCATTTTCTTTATTTTTTCCTAGTTTTTTCCTTTTGTTCTGTTTCTTTTTTTACAACATGACTAATATGAAAATATGTTTTACATGATTGCACATATATAACCTATATCAAATTGCTTACCATCTTAGGAAGAGGGAGGGGAGGGAGAAAATTTGGAGCTCAGAATTTTATTTAAAAATGAATGTTAAAAATTGTTGGGAGAGGATTCTGGGAAGATGGTGGAATAGGTCAGAAAACTTTTGGTTCTCCAAATTTCCTCCACAAAAGAAGACAGAACATCACCTCAGAGCAGAAGAATTAAATATGAGCTAAAGTAATTGTCTTTCTAAGACAATTTGAAAAGACACCAGGAAAGACCCAACCTCCAGGGGTGGAGGTATGGCCTGAGTGAAGTGCAAACACTTTACTAGGCTGACTTTGCAGAATCAACAAACAAGCTCTGGGGACAGCTGGGTTGAGAAGCAACCTCAGCCTTAGAAACTTTCATCTTGCAGACAGTGGCGGGGGGGTGGGTTCTGACTTCTCAGACTGAGTAGGAGAAGATTGAAGGAGTTTCCATTGTTGAGGGACATCAACACTGGACTGGGGAGAAGTTAGCATACACCTGGTGAATGCACTAGCGAGGGCCAGGGAGCGTGTTGGCTATGGGCACTTGTAGGAGAGCAGAATCCTTAGTTTCAGTTCCAGGGCAAACAGGACAGCTGTAATATGCAGCCACCAGAGGGACTGCAGGGAGCAAGATCTTTTCTGGGACAGTGTAGCTGGGGGCCCTGGCTATAGCTTAGGAGTGGAGAGGACAGCCCAAGGTTGGGCCCCTAGACAGACTTCAGAATAACGTAAGAAGGACCTGAGGCTTGGGGCATCATTCCCCATACCTCAGGACTACAACCTGATTACACTAATAGCTGCTAAAAACAAACTAAAACAAAAAATAAATAAAAATGAGTAAACAAAAGAGAAAGAATCCAACCATAGATAGTTACTATAGGGATAGAGAAGATCTGGGTTCAAATTCAGAGGAAGATAATGGAGCTAAAAAAGTAACTCCTTTTTTTAATGAGAAACATCAAATGGTCCCAAGCACAAAAAGAGTTCTTGGAAAAACTTAAAAAAAAACTTTAGAAATAAAATAAGAAATTAAAAAAAGAAATAAAATAAGAGAGATTGAGGAAAAATTAGAAAAAAAAAGAGCAATCCAAGAAAATCAAGAAAATTATGAAAAGAAAGTCAACCAACTAGAAATAGAGAATCAAAAACCTAAGTAAGAAAATAATTTCTTGAAAACTAGAATTGGGCAAGGGAAAGCTAATGACATTCTAAAACATCATAAGATGTCTTAAATCATAAAACAAAACCAAATGAATGAAAAAAATAAAAGAGAAAATGAAACATCTCATCAGAAAAACAACTGATCTGGAGAACAGATTACAATTTAAAAAAAAAAGAATCTTGATACAATATTACAAGAAATTATCAAGAAAAATTGCCCTGAAGTTTTAGAACAAGAAGACAAAGTAGAAATAGAAAAAAATCCAGAGATCACAACCTGAAAGAGATCCCAGGAAGAAAACTTATAGGATTATCATAGCCAAGTTTCAAAGCTCCCAGGTAAAGGAGAAAATATTGGAAGCAACAAGGAAACAATTTAAATACTATGGAGCTACAACAAGTATTATGCAAGACCTAGCAGCTACTACACTGAAGAACCATAGGTCATAGAATACTATATTCTATAAAGCAAAAGATCTGGGGTTACGACCCAGGATAACTTACTCAGCAAAGTTAAGTATAATCCTGAATAATTGTTTTTTAAAAAATGGACATTTACGGGGCAGCTAGATGGCACGGTGAACAGAGCTCTGGCATTGGAGTCTGGAGGACCCGAGTTCAAATCCAGCCTCAGACACTTAACACTTACTAGCTGTGTGACTCTGGGCAAGTCACTTAATCTGGAACGCCTCACT
The DNA here is from genome assembly GCF_900497805.2 of Vombatus ursinus. Lineage (NCBI taxonomy): Eukaryota > Metazoa > Chordata > Mammalia > Diprotodontia > Vombatidae > Vombatus > Vombatus ursinus. The sequence continues at coordinate 14,488,975 of NW_020954589.1, read as the reverse complement.
TTAAAAAAAAAAAAAAAAAAAAAAAGGACATTCAACAAACTCAAAGACTTTCAGGTTTTTATGACAAAACCCCCAGAACTTAAGTGAAGTTTTGACATATAACAACCAGGAGAAATATAAGGCAAACATTAAAGACCAATTATAAGGGACTCAATAAGGTCAAATTGTATACTTCAAATATGTGAAAATATTAGCAATACTCTTACAATTGTCATCATTATTTGGGTAGTTTGAAAGAAAGGCACGGGCTGAGCTGAGTATGATGGGGTGATTCTAAAAAAAATAAAGCTCTGTAGGAAGACATAAAAAGGAGCAATTATCTTATACAAATGAGGCATAAAAGGAAAAACTGATACAAAAGCTAGTAGGGGGGAGGGCAGGCAGTGATGGAACTTCTCTCCCATCAAGAATGAGTTAAAGAGGGAATAACATATCTATCTAGAAAAGCCTTCTAAATTCAGAAAGAAATAAGAGGGCAAGGGGATACGGTAGGAGGAGAGAATAAGGGAGGGAATCTTGTGGAATGGAAGGAGGAAAATACATAATAAGTAATTGTAGCTTAGATTGTGAATGGGATGAATTTACCCATAAAATGGAAACAGCAGATTAAAAATTTGAATTCAACAATATGTTGCTTTCAGGAAAAGCTCTAAAAATGAGAGTTACCCATAAAGATAAAATAAGGGGCAAGAGTAAAATTTAGTATGTAAAAAACAAACAAGCAAACAAGGATAGTAATCACGATCTCAAACAAAGTCAAAGTTAAAATAGATTTAATCACAAGTGAAAAATAGAGAAACTTTACTATGTGTCAGCAATATTATTCAACATTGTTTTAGACCATCTAAAAACCTAGATAGCATAAAATATCTGAGTATATACCTGCCAAAACAGACCCAGCAACTATATGAACATAAATATAAAACACTTTTTATACATATAAACTCAGATCTAAATAATTGAAGTAATATTTATTGTTCATAGATAGGTAAAGCCAATATAACTTTTAAAATGACAATTTTACCTAACTAATCTATTTATTTAATGTCATCCCAATTAAATTACTAAAAAATTATTTTACTGAGTTGGAAAATATAGTAACAGTTCATTTGGAAGAATAAAATGATCAGGAACTTCAAAGAAACTGGGGGGAAAGATGTAAAGGAAGTAAATTCAGCAGTATCAAACCTTAAACTATATTATGAGGTGAGAATATTGTTGAAGTGTAAAAAGGATAATTTCAATTATTTTGAATTAAAATTTTCTTGTATAAATAAAACCTATGTAGCCCAAAATAGAAGGAATGCAGAAAATTGGGGGAAAAAACTTTCATAGACAATCTCCCAGATAGGATGTGATTGGGTTGGAATATTGCTGTGGTGTAAGAAATGATGAGCGGGTTGATACAGAAGAACATAGAAAGTTTTGGATTTAGGAAGATGCTATCCACCTTCAGAGAAACAGAATAGGAGAAAATAAGCATAGTATAGTCTTACGTATGTGTATGAGTGTATATGTGTATGTTTATAGATATCTATATGTATGTATATATATCCATGCTTAATTGTAGCCTTCTTTAGGGTGGTGGGGGGAGGGAGGAGAAAAAATAAAGTAAAAAGTGCACAGCAGAGAACAAAAGAAAACCAACAAGGAAGCAAAGAAAAACTGGGCTGCTTTGGAAACAATATGTAGTATTTATTATATAAGTTTTCTTGAAATGGAAATTTATTGTTTTATATCAAATCCTCTCTTATGGTCTGCTGTGTACATGCCAATTTTTTTTTCCTTTTTTAATTTTGTATTTAAGTTTAAAATAAAAAAATTTACCAAAAAATTGTCTTTACAAGTAATTGGAAAAACTAAAATACTATTTAAAAGAAAAAAAAAGAATATGGTCTGTGACTGTGAAAACTTTTCACTTTGTGAAGCTAAATATTTCAGGAAGATAAAGTCCATGATTCCATTACTACTTTAGCTTCAAATGAGCTAACAAGCTCAACCAGGGATCTAACCAATGCATATCAAAGTCAGACTGTGCTCTGACCACATGAACCAGGAACTTCCTGATAATCTTGGGTGACTGTTTTGTGCATCCTTACTTTACATCAATTTCTTTGCCGAACGGAGTTGATCATTATAATTCAGTGACAGCCTGGGAGGAGGATTATTATGGAAACAGTGCACTTCTGTGGCACTCTAGCTCTCTTTGGGTTATTTTCAGATTGACTTGGAGAAATACACCCACAGAGCCAGTACGTGAAAACCTTTAGCACCATTGATGAGGTTTGCCCTGGATAGTCCTGATACTCAATAGGACCACTTGTTGGACAACCTGCAAGGACCACCAATGACAGTCCTTAAGAGAAGGAAAATCAGTGCACAAAAGTGATGAGGACAGTGGCTTTCTTCTTTCGGTAAGAGCTGAAACACCGAGGGAAAGGAACAAAAACAACCCTACCATAAAAGGTGAAAATATGACATGTTAACATACAGCAGAATTGGAGTATTTAGCCACACACTGGTCTTGATAACAATCTGATTGCTGGGATGAACTGTGCCAGGAGCTATAGAAAGCAAGCCCTTTCTGGGTTAACATAATCAGATGACGATAGGACTCCTGCCAGTCACTGCAAAGCAGACTATAGCCGGTTGAATTCATTTGCTTTAATAATAAACCCGAAACTTCAAACAAACCTCCCCTGCTCAGTCTCTCAGAGCATCCACATACAGAGAATATATTCCTAATTAGAGCCAGACAGCACAGCACCATTGGTGGGGTTCTGCTAGGGTAGTTCAGTGCCTGAAGGCAGAAAAAGTTTTATTTTCCCAGGCAAGCAAAATGTAGATGATTTGTTTAATGTCAGATGTCCCTCCAGGGAACAGTCACTCAGCAGCTCATGGAAACAAGATGCGGGGCTTTGGATTTTGTTTGTTTCTGTTTTTATGATACAGGTTCTTGTTCATGAACAGTGAGGTCACATCTGGGCAGTAGGAAAGAGAGGGAGACTATTTTGAACAGAAGGATTACAAGTCACCTGTGTCTCAATGCTCTAAGAGGACAGTGAAGTCTTTGAGGGTTTCAAGCAAGAGTTCCATTCCCATCCTAGCACATCTGACAAGAGGGAAAAGGTGTACTACTCATGCTGGCCTCATTGGCTGATACTCAGGGATCATCTTCCAATAGTTGGAGAGGTCAAGAAATGTCTTATTCTTAACCCTTATCAGAGGATCACAAATCAAAGATTCAGAGCTAGAAGTTTCCTTAGAGGTCACTTTCTCATTTTATGTCAATCAGTTTAAAAGACAACCAACATTGAAATTGAATGCAGGAAAATCCAAAGCATTACAATGCTCCCATGCAGAGATCAATGAAGTCCTACTTCCATGGTGGTGCTCCAGACCCTAGAACAAGGAAAAGGGAAGTAGCTACCCTTTTCCCATTAGACATTGCCACAGGAAGCAAAAGGTCAAATACAAGGGACTGGGTAACAAGTTTGACCTCATATGTATCACGGGGACTTGGTGAGAGGAGACTCATGACTAGAATATGGCACTGAAAGAGTATACTAGTCAAAAGAAATATGATAAGTAAAAGGGGTATAGTGGGGTAGCACTATACATTAAGGAGACATACCCATTTGAAAAAAAAAACACGAATTTGGAGGGAGACAGGAACATAGCAGAAAACATTTTGGTAAAGCTTAAAGGATGCAGAAACAGAAGTGATACTGTCAACTGAGAATACCACACAGATAAGTAGTTCTGGAAAGAGATCACAAGCCTGGCATGATATATCAGTGAAGGAGGATTTCAATTATCTGGACATCTGCAGGAATCCTAAAGCCAAAAGCAGAGCAAGTTAATTTCTTGACCTGCCTTAATAATTTCATCCTTCAAAATAGGCAGAGGAACCAACAAAAGGAAATTTTGTTCTGTATCATATCCCTATTGCTTAGCACAGTGCCTGGTGCATAGTAGAAGCCTAATTAACTTACTGACAAGCAGGATGATTGTTGGGGTGGAAGCAATGGGAACTTGGGGGGACGGGGAAGCGACCACCTCCATTTTAGAATTTGAGACAAAAGAGAGGAAAGTCAAAAAGAGCCTGGTGTGCACCCTAATTCAAAGCAAAGGTAGGTAAGATCCTGTAGCCAGTGCTTCTTAAACTATGGGTCATGAGTGGATGTTTAAGAAGCCCTGTGTAGGGGCAGCTAGGTGGCACAGTGGATAGAGCACAGGCCCTGAAGTCAGGAGGACCTGAGTTCAAATTTGGCCTCAGACCAAACACTTCACACTTACTAGCTATGCGACCCTGGGCAAGTCACTTAACCCTGATTGCCTAAAAATAAAAAAAATTAAAAACGAAGCCCTGGGTAGACCAAAATTCTACATGGAAAGTTAGTTCAGGTGGAATGAGAAGACTTCAAGATTGAAATTCTTAAGGCTCAAAGAGAGAGAAATACAAGAAAAAAGGAGAGTTGATAAGAGAATGCACAGGGAACCCACTAAATCATTTAGATTTTATTTGTTTTTGCTAGGCAATAGGGTGAAGCGACCTGCCCAGGGTCACTCAGCTAGTTAAGTGTCAAGTGTCTGAGGCCAGCTTTGAACTCAGGTCCTCCTGACTCCAGGGCCGGTGCTCTATCCACTGCGCCACCTAGCTGCCCCAAATCATTTAGATTTTAAAAGGGAATGTACAGACGACAAAAGCAAGAACAGCTAACAGGATGAATACACAAGTTTAGAATGATCCTGTAAGAATGTTAGGAGGGTTAAAATTGACAATGACCTGAAGCTGGCTAGGAAGGCTAAGGATAACAAACAAGATTTGTTTTGAGGCATATTGAGGAAAAGAAAAGGATCAAAAAAGGGAAAGAATTGTTTGGGGTGGATAGGACAATGACAACTTGACAATTATTGACAGAGAAGCTGCTTAAGTCTTACTCTGCTTCTGTTTTCTCTGCCAAAAATGATCTTTATATTGGAAAGGCCAAAACAAAAATGGCTAATACATAGTTAATACCTAAGATAAGAGATCATATGTTAGTCACCTGGCTTAGATGAACTACAACCTTCTGTATGGAGAGAACAGGCAAACATAATTGCTGAGCCATTATCAGTGATCTCTGAAAGATAATAGTCACTTAACCCTGATTGCTTCGCCAAAAAAAAAAAAAAAAAAAGATAACAGAGGATGGGAGAAGTACTATAGGATCTGAGAAAAAATCAATGTCCAGAATGTGTGTCCTCAAATGCGGCCTTTTGACTGAATCCAAACTTCACAGAACAAATGCCTTTAATAAAAGGATTTGTTCCGTAAAACTTGGCCTCAGTCAAAAGGCTGTACCCAAGGACCTAAAAGGCCACATGTGGCCTCAAGGCAGCAGGTTCCCCATCCCTGGTCCAGGTTGTCAAAAAAGAGAGAAGGAATGGGGGGGGAGGGGGGAACGGGAGAATAGAGTCTGTAAACCATAGGCCAATGAACTCAACTTTTGATTCCTGGTAAACTTCTAGAATATATTGGTAGAGAGAAGGATACGAAAAATCCAAAAGATGAGACAGTGATCATAAAGAGCCATGTGGCTTCATCAAAAAAACAGGTCTTGCCAGACTTACCTCATTTTTTTTTTTTTTTGGCAAGGTTACTAAGCTGGTACTTCAGACAAAAGGAGTAGATGTAGCTCACCTAGATTTTATAGCAAAGCATCAGTCTCTCAAGCACTTCTTTTTTTGGGGGGAAAATGAGAGACATAGGCTAGAAAATAGTATAATTAAGTAGGTTTGACCTGGTTCAGTTGCTGGGACCACAAGGTGGTCATTGATAGTTCAATGGTAGCTTGGAAGGTCTCCAGTGGAGTTCCAAAGAGATCTGTGCTGTTTAACTTTTTTTTTTTAATGATTTGGATAAAGACTGAGTTGCTGTGTTTGACACTGCAGATGGAGCAAAGCTGGGAGGGAGAGCTAACAAGCCTGGATGGCAGCCAGGGCTCCAAAAAGGTTTGGATGGGCTAGAACATTGGGACAAATCTAAGAGGAAATTTAACAGAGGCAAATGGCTTATACTTGGGTTCAAAATGGAGCTTTGCCTGAAAAAGACATGCATTTTGGCAGCACAGGGAAAGGAATAAGCATTTATATAGCAGCTCCTTTGTGTCAGGAACAACTGTGTGTGGTAGGTGCTCTTATTATCCCTATTTTACAGTTGAGGAAACTGAAGAAAATCCTTGTCCTCAACAATCTACCTCTGTTAGTACTTTTGGCTGCCCAATCTGTTATTGAGCTTCCAGATAACTATATACTACCATCCCTACCCAGGCTGCCCCTGTCCCCACCCACAGGCTCAACTTGTTTTCCTATGAACTGCTGTCTAGTCATATTTCTCCCATTTTGTACTTGTGCAAATTTTTTTGAACCCAAATTCATGCCTATATTTTTATTAGTCAGTCAATAAAACATAGTAAGCAAGTGCTTACTATGTGCTAGGCACTATGGACACAAAAAGAGGCAAAAGATTAATTCTTGCCCACAAGGAGGTCACAATCCAGTGGCAAGACAAGCAAATAAATATGTACAAACAAGCTACTTACAGAATATACAGGAAATAAGACAAGAAAAGCATCCGAATTAAGAGGGGTTGGGAATGGCTTCATGTAGAGATGAGATTTTAGTTGGGAATTCAAGGAAGCCAGGACAGGCAGTAGGTAGACATTGTTGTTTTTCCTTAGTTCTCAAAGAGGAGCAATGACAAAGTTGTCAGCCTCACTGACTCCTCCAATCATCAGAGTCTAGCGGCAAGACAAAGGTCAAGACAACTGGTGAAAGCTCAGGATGCAGTGAGTGACTCCGGCCTTTCTAAAATAAGTTCTTTCCTAGGGCTCAGTTTGTCTGAGGCCATGCCCATTCAATGACTAAGAGGTAGGTAAGATTTCAGAAAAATATATGGCTTAATTTACCAACCCAAAGATACTAATCTGGGAGGGGAAGACCCTCAGTTTCCAGCCAGTACAGAAAACAAGTGCTATTTTCACTCATTCTAAACCATCAGTACCTAAACAATGAGCCATGGAGGCTTGGGCTGGGCCTATTATTGGCCATTCAAGGAAGGCAGAATGATTTGAGTTTAAAGGCCTAGTCAAGGAGCTCCATTCTGTTCAAATTGGACATCTATTTCAATGTCTTGAAAGGCAGGTGGAGATGTGAGACTGGAGGTCAGAGGGTGATTAAGGCAGCATAGGCAGATTTGAAATTAAATTTCATTTAAGGAAAATGATCACCTTCCACAAAACAAGATCAATATAACAATAACCCATCTAACTTCTCACCTTCATTTTCATCTTTGAAAATGCGAATGGAATAGGGAGTCTTCTGCACACAATATTCTGAAAGGTGGAGGGAACACAAAATTCCATTTTTTTTTCTTATTATAAAAACAGCTTTTGATTCAATACAACAAAATGTGTTTTTAAAGGATCTTCTCCAACATGCTGTTTCCCATGAATATGTTATGGCAATATAAAATTCCCCGATAGAAATGACCAAGGAACTTTGTTACCTTCTGATTACTGCCATGCAGATAACAAGGAATATAACAAGGAGATATATTCACCAGTCATTTATTGCCATCATACGAAGATGTCTAGAGGAGTCCAATTAGAAGAGGGTTTCCCAGTAGATGGTGAGTTCTGCCTGATGCTCGTTTGTGGATGATGAACTGAATACATTGTTTCACAATACTGGAGTATAGCCTAAATGAGGTACCTCACAATTACTCAGGTCAACCTAACAATCCAGACAGGAAAAAACAGGTGGAAGAAAAACTATTGTCCAGATTATGACATGCGGTTGGATGAACAAGCCCCAGAACAGGTCCCTCCAGGACCAATATTTTAGATGTTAAACACTGAAGAGGTAGGTTTTTTCCCATCCCCCTTAATTCCAGTACCTTTCCTCTGATGATCATTTCCAATTTATCCTGAATATAGTTTACATGTATATAGTTGTCTGCATGTTGTCTCCATTACTGTGAGGTGCTAGAGCTGAGACTGTCTTTTGCCTTTCTTTGTATCCCTAACACTTAGTACAGTGCTTGGATTGTGGTAGGCCCTTAATAAATGTTTACTGACTGAAGTAAAAAGGAAGAAGAGAGTGGGCATTTGGGAAGCAAGAGAGTGCTTTCAATGACTGCAATCTCTGAATTAAAAAACTAACATTCTTTCAGCAATACTCTCTGACTGTAAATCATGGAATACCATAATCCCCAGAGAATCAAAATTGTGTAATCCAAAAGGCAATGGAAGGAAGGCAAATGGTGGACATCAATATGCTACAGCATATTACCAATTCTGAATTATGCATAAGAAACTATATCAAAAGGCTTCTCAAAGATAAATGCCTGGGAAAGATGGGTCAGTCAGGAAAGCAAGGAATAACAGATTGTCTGCAAGCTGCACTGGAAACCTTGTAATAAGGCAGAGACCCAGAAGGAGTTTTTTAGCACTCTGAGTAGGTTTGTGGCATTTGTGAATTTGGTTAAGTGTGACAATTATAATAACTTACATCTGCAAAGCACTTTGTTTACAAAGCTTTTCTTTTTTAAACCACAATCCTGCGAGGTAGACAGAACAAATATCATTACTACCATTTTTATGGATGCCATCGATGTCTTTATCCAAATTACTGGTACTGTAGCATGTCATGAGAAATCTCCATTCAGGTTCACAACAAACCATTAACCGACATTTTTTGGATATGTTCAGCCAGTTCCAAATGCATCTAAATGTATCAAGAGCAGATCATGATACAAATCACAAGAATGACAACAATTGAACAAAGAGTTTGACCATCCTAGGAAGGCCCCCAGCTGTAAGAATTTCTCTTCCTGGTTTTTATACCTATCTGTCTTTCCTCATTCTTGTCATCAGCAGCTAAGGATCCCATTAGTAGTCATAGAGGCTACTGCCTCCCACTAGACACAATTTTTATTTTATAGAAAAAGAGGGAGTCACATAAAAAACTAAGTTTTAATTAAATACATATACATACATATACACACAGTTCATATTTCTATGACATTTGGTAAAATGTGTTGGCAACTCCAGCTGTACAGCTTAAGGAAGACAAACCCCTTAACAGGACTGCAGCAGGATCGAACAACTGGTCCAGTTACCACATATTGGAGCAGAAAGGAAAACATGATTGTGTGAAGCCTGAACAGAGCACACCTGCTTTGAGGCAGTGAAATCTGACTTGCCCTCCCTGACTGATGTTCACTAGTGAGGTATCATCTGCTCCTGAATACCGCTGCTTTGCTGCAGTCAATAAGCTGCCAGTGTTTGCTTGTGAAGCTATCTTGCAGCTAAAAGGAAAGGAAGGTAAACATATCAAAGCCAAGCTGAGCAGCTGATACATTTTCTTACTAGGAAATGACATCTTGTTTTCGAGGGGACATTTAAGTCCACTTTAGAGAGGTATACCTGTCTTCCTCCTACAGCAAGACACCTTAGCCATCCCAGGGCAGTTGGGTAATTCACAGCTTCCTCAAAAAGTCAATGTGGATGCTTTAACAATAAAATGGAAAGAAAATAACCCCACCCCCTAAAACCCTATTGGTTGTGTAATGAAGTACTTATGATAAAGCATTCTCCACAAAGTGACAAGTAGAAACAATATCCAAAACTGGGGAACTATTCTGGTAAACAAGATGATAGTGATGGAGGCAGGAACAAGCTACTTCTGAATAATGTCCCTCCAGATCCACGTTGAAGTCTCCTGGTACCTCAGTCACATAAATTGCAGGAAGCTCAGTCTTCAAGGTAGGCTCTTTGCTTTGGAGGGACAAGAGACAAGAATTAAAGATGAATAGTGTAAATTGAGATTCAGAGAAAGAACTGTGGAGTCTGAATGCAGATCGAAGCATACTATTTTCTCTCTCTTTTTTTCTTTCTTGTGGTTTTTCTCTTTTGTTCTGATTTTTCTTTCACAATATGATTAAATTGGAAATGTTTAATATGATTGTACACATATAACCTATATCAGATTGCCATCTTCAGGAGGGGGGAGAGAAGGGAGAAAAAAATTTGGAACTCAAAATTTTATAAAAGTGAATGTTGAAAATGATCTTTATGTGTAATTGGAAAAAATAAAATACTATTTAAAAAAGGATAGTGTAAATTGAGAGGGGGAGCAGTGAAAGAGAAGGGAACAGAAGGAGAGAAGAGGAAGTGTGTGTGCATGCATACATGTGCTTGTGTGTGTGTGTATGTGTGTGTGTGTGTGCGTGTGTGCGTGCGCACAGGAGCGGTGGGAAAGAGTGGACAGCTTCCTCCTTACTCTGAAGGCAATGGAAGATGTGTTCAGGGGTCTGAAGGAGTGACTACAATCAAGAATGAGGCCATGTTGTGAACTTCCTTGACTCCTTTCCCTTTGTGTACTCCAAACTTTCCCATTTCTGTCAAAGATGCTGCCATTCTATCAGTCTCTCAGGTTCATAACCTTGGAGTCATCCTTGTTTCTTCACTCTTTCTCACCCCATATATCCAATCACTTGTCAAATCTTGCTGTTTCTACCTCCATAACATGTCTCACATCTGACTTCTCTCTACTAAAATAGCCCTCACTCTAGCTCAGGCCCTCATCACCTCTTGCCTAGATTACTAAAACAGTGTCCCTGCCTCAAATCTTTCCCCACTCCAGTCCATTCCAAATAGCAGTTAAAGTGACTTTCCTTAAGAACAAATTTGATGTCATTCTCCTACTCAATAAAGTCCAGTGGGTCCGTATTGCTTCTAGATTCAAATACAAAGTTTTTAAACTGGGGGGCCACTAGGTGGATTGAGTGCTGGGCCTAGTCAGGAAGACTCCTCTTCCTGAGTTCAAATCTGGCCTCAGACAATTACTAGCTGCATGACCCTGAGCAAGTCACTTAACCCTGTTTGCCTCAGTTTCCTCATCTGTAAAATGAGTTGGAGAATAAAACAGTAAACCACTCAAGTATCTCTGCTAAGAAAACCCCAAATGGGGTCACAAGAGTTGGACACGACTGAAAAACAACAAAACTACAAACTGGCTCCAACCTATCTTTATTATATATGACTTCCCTTCACTCTCTTTCTCATCATCTAGAAATCAGACAAATTAGCTATCTTTCTGTTCTTTACACAGGACATTCAAGCACTCAAAAAAACAAAAATCCTATGCCTGACCCTACTACCTTTCTAAGCTATTTTCCCTTTTCTCCATCACTGCAAAACACACATATAAAGAGAAGTATAAACACTGGCTGTTCCTAGAGTCTAGAATATGCTTTCTCTCTTCAAGACATGGCTAATATTCTCCTTCCCAGGCTACTCTGTATATAACTACCTTGTATTTATTTGAATTATCCCCTTTATATTTATTCTATATATGACTAAATATATACTCCATGAGAATGTAAGCTCCTTATGAGTAGGGACTGTTTCATTCATTTTTATTCCTAGCAAGGAACACAATCCCTGTCACATAGCAGACGCTTAATAAATGACTGTTGACTGATTGATTGATCCTCTCAGTGTCCTAACACATTCTTTGTTTCCAGTAGCTTCCTCCTGGTCTCAGAGGAAGATGTGATCTTCCTTCTCCTTGCTAAGTAACGTTAATCTCTGCACCTGTAATTCTCCTTCCTTTCCTGTCCCTTCCCCAACTCCCCTTCTCTCATTCATAATCTCATGCACACAGGCAGTGAGGAAGTGGACTTTCCAGAATATGATGGAAAGAATACTGGCTTTAGAGTATATGACCTGGGTTCAAATCTCGTTTATTATCTGTGTCACTTTGGTCAAGTCATTTAACTTCCCAGGGCCTTTGTTTCCTCCTTTATAAAATGAATGAGCTGGGCAGAATACCTTCTAAAGGTCCCTCCTCCCCCAGCTCCAAATCTATGAGTCCTCTGTTGAAAAAACAAACAGAAAACCTCTTCCCCAGACCTGGCCAATTTCCTGAAGCTATGTTCCTTTCTCTCCTTCACTGCCCAACACCCACATACACAGTAGTCGACACTTAGTGGCCTTTGCTTCCTTCACTACTCAACTCTTGACAATAAGGTTTCCAAGTTCAACCACTTCAAGGAAACGGCTTCTAATGATACCTTATCATCAAACCTAATGGCCTTTTTTCTGTACTTATCTTTCTAGGGCTTGTGATTTTTGTATTTTTGGCTAGTTCTTCATCCTCCTCTGGCTCCTTCAACATAGGTGTTCCCCAAGGTCCTTTTCTCTCTATCCTAGGACTCTTCTTTGTCTTCATTTTCAACCTCTCCTTAGAACTTCTTTTTAGTATTATATTCCAATACAAGTCTGTATTTCCTTCTAACTGTCTCTATCTGGAGTCCTATCTGCATCTCAAATTCAACACATTTAAAACTCAAGTCACCATCTTATTCATCTCTAAAAATTCCTCCTACTCTATTTCTGTTGATGACACTACTAGCCCCCTAGACTTTTAAGCTCAAAACTCATCTTTTTTAAAAAATTTATTTTTTAATTAATGTATTTTGATTTATCAACAATCACTTACGTAAGCTTCTGAATTTTAAATTTTTCTCCCCCTCCCTCCCCCATCTTCCTCCCCAAGACAGCACGCAGTCTGATACGGACTATATATATATTCCTATTAAACATATTTTCACATTAATGATGTTGTAAGGAAGAATTAGAACCAATAGGAGGAACCACCAGAAAGAGGAAACAAAACACAACAGAAGAAAAAAAACAGCAAATAGTATGCTTTGATCTGCATTCAAACTCCACAGTTCCTTCTCTGGATGTGGATAGCATTTTCCATCATGAGGTCTTTCGAGATGTCTTAGATTCTTGTATTGCTGAGAAGGGTTAAGTCTATTAATCTTAGTCATCCCACAACGTGGTTGTTACTGTGTACAACATTCTCTTGGTTCTGCTCACTTCACTCAGCATCAGTCTATATAAGTCTTTCCAGGGTCCTTTTTAATCTTTAGGGACAGCATAAGAAGGATGGGGACAGAAAATAGTCCTAAGCATTGAGGAGTCACTTTGAGTGACTCTCCATCTGTTCACATTCCTCTCTTGCGTCAAGGCCCCAAAAAGATGTCAGTTCTTCCATGAAGCCTTCTCTGACTCTCTACCCTACTTCAGCTCAAAGTGATCCTTCTCACCTCAAACTTCTCCTCACATTTATCCTTATCTCACTCAATCTTATTTTGTAGTTATTTGTATACTTGTCATTTGGCTGATCAGATTGTTAAACCTCTTGACAGGCCTATTACTCATCTTTTTATCCTCATTGCCTAGGATGGCACACCCTGCACAGAATAAACATTAATATTTGTTCACTTGAACTGACTGTGCTGTTCTGAGGTAAGGGAAGAAGCAGGAACCTGAACCACTCTGCTTATATTTTGGGATCCTAAGGATAGGCTCATCTACCTTTAGGAATATTGCCTCACTATTTACCTTATGACAAGTGTAACTTTAACTCTTTTCAGGGTCACTTAACAAAAACTGGCTTATCAGGATTAGTCCAAACAATACTGAATGATTAGTAGTATATATCTACATTCCTAGGTTCATGACTTCTGAAATGTCTGCTAAACCTCGGTAGTCTATATATTTCTACATTTTCTCTATACATTAAGGAGATCATTGATCTTGGGATTCTGGCTTTGCCGAGTCGGACTCATTCCATCTCCCAGTTTCTCAGTAGGGAAATCTGTCTCTCACAAATTCTCTTAAGGCACAAATTAAAGTGTGTTTCTCAATTGTTTGTTTTATTTTTTATTTTTTGAGTTTTATTCAAAGAGATTGCTATAGAAAGCAAAGAGGTCAAGTCGTAATGTTCTATCAAGCAACTCATGTTTACCTAGAGCCTACTAATTTAAAGTGAACTTACAAAAAACAAAGAAAAAATATATACATCTGATAGAATATACCTTGGTCTCTAATACTACCAACCAACACAGGGGAAAAGTTTCCGTCCAAAAAAATTAAAAAAAAAAATTCTCCCTTTCTGCAAAACCTTACATTAGTATTTCAGATATCCACAATCAAACTTCAACAAGCATGTGATGAGCAACTAATGTGTGCTTAGCACCAGAGTTCCTTCCAATCCCTACCCCCACTTTCTTTCAGGTACCCAGTGCTGGATTGCTTTTTTCAAACCTGTCATCAGGAAAGGAGCTGAAATAACCTTAGACACACTAAGAGGTAAATGGCTAATGAAGTTTCAAGTGCTATTTTCCCAGGGCAGTAAGTTAAATGAAGGAAGAGCTAGCTGTGGAAAGGCAAAGAATCAGCTAGTTATTGTGCATGTGTGGCGGTAGTAAAGAAATCAAATTTTAGGGCAATAAGGCCTTTTTGATCCCCTGAGATTAATTCCACCAAAAACTTAATAAGTGCTTATGTTCACAAAGAAAACCATTGCAACCAAGATTAAAAGGAAAACAAAGTTGGGAAACAATTTTTACAGCAAGCATCTCTGATAAAAGCCTCATGTCTCAAATATATATATAGAACTGAATCAAATTTATAAGAACACAAGTCATTCCCCAACTGATAATTGATCAAAGGATATGAACAGGCAGCTTTCAGATGAAGAAATCAAAGCTATCTATAGGCATATGAAGAAATGCTCTAAATCACTATTGATCAGAGAAATACAAATTAAAACAACTCTGAGGTACCACCTATCATACTGGCTAATATGACAGAAAAGGAAAATGATAAATTTGAAAGGATGTGGGAAAATCGAGACACTAATGCATTGTTGGTGGAGTTGTGAACTGATCCAACCATTCTGGAGAGCAATTTGGAACTATGCCCAAAGGGCTATAAAGCTGTGCATACTCTCTGACCCAGCAATACCACTACTAGGTCTGTATCCCAAAGAGATCATAAAAAAGGGAAAAGGACCTATATGTACAAAAAATATTCATAACAGTTCTTTCTGTGGTGGTAAGGAAATGGAAATTGAAGGGATGCCCATCATTTGGAGAATGGCTGAACAAGTTGTGGTATATGAATGTAACGGAATACTACTGTGTTATAAGAAATGATGAAAAGGCAGATTTCAGAAAAACCTAGAAAGACTCACATGAACTGATGCAAAGTGAAGTGAGTAGAACCAGGAGAACATTCTACATGGTAACAGCAATACCCCATGATGATCAACTATGACTGACTTCGCTCTTCTCAGCAATACAATAATCCAAAACAATTCCAAAAGACTCATGACAGAAAATGCTATCCACATCCAGAGAAAGAACTGACAGGAGTCTGAATGCAGATGGAAGTATACTATTTTCACTTTATTTTTGCTTAGTTTTTTCCTTTTGTTATTTCACAGCATGACTAATGTAGAAATGTTTTACATGACTGCACATATATAACCTATATCGAATAGCTTCTCAAATAGCTTGGGAAGGAGGAAAGGGCAGGAAAAAATCTAGAACTCAAAATTTTATTTAAAAATGAATGTTAAAAATTGTCTTTACATGTAATTGGAAAAAATAAAATACTATTTAAAAGGAGGAAAAAGTAAGTGTTTGTGTTCAGAACACTGCCATGGGAAAACCCATACTTATCTAAGATACTTCCCCTGCCTTCATGGAGCTTACAGTTTAACAGGGGCATAAGACACAGGGATAATGCTAATTAAAAATATATTAGAAGTTGGTTAGATAAGTGTCTAACAAAGTAAAATTTATGGTCCAAAAAAAAAGACTCTTTTTCTTTAAGAGGAACGAGGGAAGACTTCATGAAGGCAATGTCTCTTGAGTTAGAGGGTAAAGGATGGTTAATTATCCTAACACAGTGTTGCCCATAGCTACATATCTAAGTCTCCCTCCCTGATCTAGGTCTTGACTTAAACCTTGATTTTGGAGAGTCAATCTTCTGGGAATAATTAACTGGAAGAGAGATGGCATTGGTGCAACTTCAGAAGGATGACAACTGCAGCCTTGCCAATCCCAGTTCCTGGACCCAAAGTTGAGTCCTTATTTAAACTACTTTGCATTGGGGATTTGGTTAACATAAGCTTCTATGTGGCCCTGAAACCAGTGTTTCCTCTTTGCACAAGAGGGTAGTGTACGAACCAAAAATTTCTCTAACTCCAATACTGTACAACAGTGAGACTGCTGATGACTCCAACACATCACTCCCTGCATGAGGGCTCAGCAGCCTTTTGTCAGGCTCTGGAGAAATTCTCAAATGCTACGCTTGCTCCAATAACTGCAAAAACAAAGAAACATGCCAGGATGGCTTTCAACCATTTGTGTGCACCAGGGACAGAATTTTTTGTTTAATATGTTGGCTCTAATGCTGCCAAATGGGAAAAGGGAGGAGCTTTCTTTCTCTCTAGCTTTTAAAAAGAAAGGAATTAGGGGAGGCTTCTGGTAGGATGGCTAAGTGGTTTGGTTGTGTCTGAGACTCTAAGTTCAGCTCTTCCTCATCATCTCGAAGAATGCACTAAACAAAGTGAATACACAACCACCAAAAAGAAGGGAAAGAAAAGGGAGTAAGGATTAAGAAGCAGTTTATTCTGGGTCAGCTAGGTGGCACAGTGGATAGAGCACCGGCCCTGGATTCAGGAGGACCTGAGTTCAAATCCGACCTCAGACTCATAACACTTAACTAGCTGTGTGACCCTGGGCAAGTCATTTAACCCCATTGCCTAGCACCCCCCCCCGAAAAAGGAGCAGTTTATTCTGTTGAATAAAATCTATTTAACAGAGAGCAGAAATATGGAGATAAGAGTTTTTCTCCCTTCCTTTCTCTTAATTCATGAAAGAACGAGTATAATTTACCCTCCAACATGGATCAGGAAGAAATTTACTTACAGGATTAACTATTGTAAAGTACACAGGGCCCCTCCTCTAGACTTCAGCTTTAACTACTTCCTTAAGTGTTGGCTAACTCTCCACCCCTTGGAAATTGGTACAAAGCAAGGCTACCCTCATCCCAAACAGCTCTGATCAAAGGGGAAAGAAAAAGAAAACTTTCTGGTGGCTGATTCTTGGCCTATCATGCCACTGGTTCCCTACAGCGAATAAGAGGGTGATTTTTAACATGATCAGAATTAAAAATCAACACTTCTCACAGTGAATTTAAAAGAGGAAACTTTAAAAAGGTCATCTCTATGGTAGATTTCACTATCTACATATAAAAGCAAGGAAGGGCATACACCTGTATGTGATTAGAAGCTGGTATGGTGTTCCTAAGATATCCCTAACAAAGGAAGACAACAACAGAAAGTGAGTTCTACACATTACTTCAGCCTTCAATTTCTGCCCTACTAGAATCAAAGGTAACATTGGTCATATCACCAAACTTCACCAGAGAAATGACGAGTTAAGAAAGGATCTCTGCTATGCACTAGTGCCCTCTGCTGCAGGGCCTACTGATCATCCTTGTAGCCTGAGCTAGTTAAGCAGGGCAAAGACCCTTTTCATTTACTCAGCTAGGGGAACTGGGATGCTGGCTGGGGCCTAGTTCACAGGTTATAGTGATTAACATTTTTAATCTGGCCAAACACTGGTTCCAAGGCCATCTGCGTTTTCCAGTAGGGATGATTTATACCAACTCTCCTCAAATCTGTCTGCTGTGGGTTGCAACATGAAGGCAATCTGTCAATTTTACTGGTAGTTGGTATTTCACTCTTAAGAGTATTTTCCCCAGGTTTGGGGGTTAAGTGCCAACTTTTCCAAGGTCACCATTTAGACAACATTCATATATGTTGTGCACAAGGCCCAGAAAATCAGGAAGGGTGTTACAAGTTGAGCACTGGTAGCAGGCAATGAACAAATATTTATTAAATGTATGCACTACATACAAGGCACAGTGTTAGGTGCTGGGGTTACAAAGACTAAGTGAAACATTCTCTGACCTTAAGGAGCTTACAATATAGCAGGGAGACACAAAAACATATGTAGGAACATATAAAATAAATACGATACAGATACAAAATGATTTTGAGGGAAGGCAGTTGAGAAAAGGTTTCATGTATAAGGAGGTGGTTAAGCTGAGCTTTGAAGAAATTATGTCGAAAGACAGACTAGAATAAACGGGGGGGCGGGATGGGATGAAGGGAAATACAGTTAGTTTTTCACGACGTGACTACTATGGAAGTGTTTTGCATGACTATACATGTATAACCTCGATCGAGTCGCTTGCCCTCTCAATAAGGGTGGGTGGGGAGGGAGGAAGGGAGAAAATTTGGAACCCTAAGTTTTAAAAACAAAAGTTAAAAAAAAATTGTTTTTACATGCAACTGGGAAATAAGAAATACAGGTTATCCTGCCCTACAGGAAAACTGAAGGGGAAGGGGATAAGAGAAGGGGGGATAGAAGGGAGATAGAAGGGAGGGCAGATTAGGATAAAGAGTATTCAGAATGTATGCCATCTTGGAGTTGGGGGAGGGATGAGATGGGGAGAAAATTTGGAACTCAAAATCTTGTGGAAGTGAATGTTGAAAACTAAAACTTAATTAAAAAAAAGAAAAAAAAGAAATTATGGATTATAAAAGGCAGAAGTAAAGAAAGAAATGTACTCCACGAGGTACAGGGGACAACCACAGCAAAGACATGAAGGAAGATGGAATGTCATATATGAGGAAGAGTAAGATGGCCAATTTGGCTGGACCATAGCATACATGAAGAGGAGTAATGTATAAATTAAGGCTGGAAAGTTCAGTTAGGCCCAGTTATGGGGGCTTTAAATGCCAAACAGAAGAGTTTATATTTAGGAGCCATTAGTTTACTGAGAAAGGGAGCAGGATGTCAGAAGGAAAAAAATTTTGGATACTCCATGTTGAGACCAATGATCCAATCATGTGAAATATATAATATACACATAATCATGAAGAAAATTAGCAAGATGTTGGTTACAATGGACTAATCAAAGACATCTCCACCCTCCCACATGTCAGAAATGTTGTACATGGGTTTCAGAAGCATAACTTGCTTAGCACTCATACTACTTGGCTCTGAGACAGAGTGGCTGACTCCAAATGTCCAGATGCATGAGCTACTATGGCAGTTATCTCAGGCAGGTTCTGGCCAGCCCAATCAGGATGGGTTTACTAGGCAGCTGCTTGCTACTGATCATCAGAGTCAGAATACTCCTCAAAGTCCCTAGAGTCAAAAGTGCTTAGGAATAGGAGGCAGCTAGCTGAAGAGAATATTCTTACCAGCTGTGGCTAGGGATACTATCCTGTTTCTCTGGCATATCCACAGACACAAATGTACACTGCTTAGCCAACAGCCAGATGGTGGAAAGCACCTGGAGGGGAAAGTAGCTGTTGGTATTTTCCCTTGAACTGCCATGCTTTGCCCTGGCAAACAACATTCTAGTAATTTGGCTCTGAGGTTTTCCCTGAAGGCAGTGGTTTATTGGATTACTGTGACGACTGCACATATCATCCCACAATAATCAGATCCTCCCTCCTTTTGTGTGGTCTGTGGTCTCTCAGGAGGGACACTATGATCTCACCAATCCTTTCCAACCATTAGCTTCTATATGTTTTGCCCCAAGATACAAAGATTGACAGTATAAGGATATCCAAATGCTAGGCAGGTAGTGAGGAATGCAGCAGCGTAGATCAAAGTAATTCTCACCAGCCCCCAGCAGGTCCCAAGAGAGCCAGATTATTTGGCTCAATAGGAAGATATCCATCACTGGGACCTGATGCAGAACTCTTAACTCACAAGAAAAAGAGTATTATCAGCAACTTCCTTCTAAATTTTTTTCCCACTACTGGAAGGCCTTTTAAATAACTTCTCTGTGATCTGCAAGCACAACCTTTGGGATAGGGTCCCATGCCTCTTTTACATGTTTTACGAAGACATGTCTTGACTAACAAAGGTCACAACTGTGAACATCCTAGTATGATATAACAAAAGCTGATTATGTCATTCCTAACTTCTTTAGGCTTCAATGTTTCATCTGTAAAATGAGGAGGTCTCAACTAGATGATCTTTAAGGTACTTTTCAACTCTAAATCCTTTTACTCTATGACCTAAGCACTTCTCCAGCACCTCTTTCTCAGGGTCCTGTGCAAAAGTGCTAAGTGTCTGACACATTACTTTCTTCTCAGAGGGATGGTGCTCCCCACCATGGTTCCCCTTGTCTATTTCACTGCTAACAAACTAGTTAATTCCATTCTAGGTAATCTCTCAAGAATACTTTCTTTCCACCATTATTCCCTTGTTTTTCAAATCTTGTTCAGTTATTTCAGCAAGATTCTTCTCCCTTTGTGATTTTCTGTCTCCTTTCTCATCCTCTTTGGGAATCAGAAAACAACTGTAGGCAACAGCAGTAAGTTCAGGAGTAGTACAAATGATACCTGTTGTCACTTAGGAAAGCCTTAAGTTTTGAAATGAAACTCAATGCAACAGAGCTGGTGAAATCAGCATGATAGATCTTAAGAATTCCTACAAATACCCTTCAGAATCTTGACCAGTCTCCTACACGTCTTTCTCTTGTTAAATGTATTATTCCTCAAGTAACTTAGTGCAACTGTCCTTTTCAGTTTCAAGTCCTGCTTTTTACTATTTTCCATGTATGGCCCCTTTTAATTACATTATGGGAATAACATGCTTTTAAAACTGGACATACCACTACAAAATAGTCTTTATATAAATAAAGACAGATATAAATAACCTGAGAAAAATTAAGTGTTCATAGGTAGGCCAAGCCAATATAAGGAAATGACAATACTAGCTAGATTAATTTACTTACTCAGTGCCATATCAAATGCGCAAAGGATTATTTTAGATCGCTAGAAAAAATAACAAAATTCATTGGGAAGAACAAAGGTCAAGAATGTTGAAGGAAATAATAAAAAAAAGTGGGAAGGTAGTAGGCCTAATAGTACCAAACTATACTACAAAATAAGAATCATCAAAACAACTTGGTACTGGTTAAGAAATAGAAAGGTCAATCAGTGGAAGAGATTAGGCACCCAATATATTAAATAAATGAGCACAGTAGCATAGTGTTTGATAAAGCTCAAGATCTCAGCTATTGGGCTAAGAACTCACTAGTAGACAAAAACTGCTAGAAAAAAAGGAAAACAATTTTGCAGAAACTAAGTAGAGACCAGCATCTCACCACATACCAAGAGAAGCTTAAGCCTTCTTATCTTATACACTAAAATAAACTCTAAATGTGTACAAGACTTAGACATAAAGGCAAATGGGTAGAAGACTTAGACATAAAAGGGGACATTACAACAAACTGGAAGAGCTAGGAGGGAGGGAGGGAAGGAGGGAAAAAGAATTTATATAGCTCCTATTATGTGCCAGGCACTGCACTAAGTGGTTTTACAAATATTTTACAACAAATTACTTGTGAGATCTATAGAGGAAGAGTTCTTGACCAAACAAAGAATAAATAGGATCACAGAACGTAAATTGGACAATTTTCATTACATAAAATTAAAAAGTTTCTGTATAAACAAAACCAATGTAGTTAAAATGAGAAGAGAAATAGTAACAGTTCAATGGGGAAAAAAGTTTGTAGCAAGTTTCTGTGACAAAGGTCTCATTTGTAAGCTATGTAGAGAACCGATTCAAAATTTTAAGGACAAGAACTATTCTCCAATTGATAAATGATCAAAAGATAAGGTCAGTCAATAAGCATTTATTAAGTGCCTAAGTGCATAAGCCCTGGGGATACAAAGAAAGGCAAAAAAAACCCAAAAAACAAAAACCAGTGCCTAATCTCAAGAAGCTCACAGTTTAATAAGGCAACATGCAAACAACCATATACAAATATGATAGATACAGGATAAATTGGAGATAATCAATGGAGAGAAGGCACTAGCATTAGAGGGACCAGGAAAAGCTTCTTGTAGGTTGGATTTTACCTGGGACCTGAGAAGCCAGTAGGCGCAGATCAGGAGGAAGAGAATTCCAGGTATGGGGAGCAGCCAGTGAAAATGAACAGTAATAAAGAGATGGAATACCTTGTAAGAGGAACTTCAAGGAGGCCAGTGTCATTGGATGTACATGGGGAACAGGGTTGGGGAGGAGAAGAAACCAAGTTATGAAGAACTTTTGAACAGAAAATTCTAGAGCATAGAACTAGTAGTGGCATCCCTGGATCAAAGAATAAACACAGTTTAATAACTTTTGGGGGATGATTAGAAGGGTGGTTTTGGAGAAACCTGGGAAGACTTCAATGAACTGATGCAGAGTGAAATGAGCAGAACCAGGAGAACAATTTATACAAGCATAGCAATTTTATAAAGACAAACAACTCTGAGAGACTTAGGAACTCTGACTAATGAAATGAATAACTATGATTCCAGAGGACATAGTCTATTTGCTATACAGATAGCAATGAGAAGAAGCTATCAGAAGTAGAGTGGTACAGTGGAAAAAGCAATTAATTTGTAATAAGAGGACCTGGCTTTGAATTCCAGCTCTGCAATTTAACACTTCTACAACTTTGGGCAATTCTCTGGGCCTCACCTTCCTCATATGTAAAATGAAAGAATTGGACTCTGCGACCTTCCAGGTCTAATCTATCAACATAATTTACTAAGCGGCTTGAAGAAGAGGTCAATAATATTGATGGCTTAATACCTCTGATCCTTTCCCAATCCCAAAAGACAGAGTGATTATTCAGGTGGGGTTGAGAACACAGATGGCTTTCTCAGGACTGGATTCCACGAAGGCCAACAATATCTTACGCCGAGCAACAGCCTGTGGAATTGGAGACCCACACTAAAGCTACTCGTCTACTTAATCAATCCCCACGTTTTTCATGCAGTGTACCAGGAGCTGACAGAATTACAAAAATAAATAAGACATAGATTAAATCACAGATCATAGATTGAGAGCTAGCAGAGACTTTAGGGGTCATCAAGTCCAACTTCCCTATTTTTCAAATAAGGAAAGTGAGATACAGAGAGGTTAAGGTACTTGCCCAGGAAGCAGTAGGTGCTTTGTAAATGTTTGCTGAATTGAACTAAATCCATAGTCCCATCATCAAAAGATAAAAAAAGCAGTGTACTTTCCAGTTCTGGGCTGGGAACTATGTCAACATATAGGAAGAATAAGCAAAGTCAGATAGTAGGAGGCAAAAGGGGTACTGAGGAGGACAAGAAGGTGCTCTGAGTCCCCTTGAAAGACACTGGGATCGTCCTAGATCCCTCAGTTTCCTTCACCCCATATATCCAATCAGCAGCCAAGGCTGGTTTATTCTACCTCCATCCTCCTTTTCTCCACTCACAAAGCTTCTACTCCAGTTTGGGATCTTATCTTCCCTTGTCTGGACTACTGCAATACCTGCCTCATTGGTTTCCCTGCCCAAGAGTCTCTCTCCTTTCCACTCTATCCTCCACACAACTGCCAGACCAATATTCTTACACCACAGTCCTGACCAAGTTATACCCTTGCAGTAGTAACCTATTACCTCTAAGATTACACATAAATTCTTTCAACTGGCATTTAAAGCCTTTTACAACTTGGTTCCAATCTATTCTTTCAACCTTCACTCTATGGTCCAGCCTAACTGGCTTTCTTCTGCTCCTCATTCTATTTCCTGCCTCTAAGATTTTGCACACATTGTGGTTCCCCACTCCCACCCTCTGCTCCCATAACATTGAGTGCATGTCCTCACCTCTGCTTCCTCAAGAATGATTAGCTTCCTGTAAAGCTCAGTTCAAGTACCAGCTCCTAAGTGAGACTTTTCCTGATTCCCCCACCTATTTGGGATGGTGCAAAAATTACGTGTGTGTGTGTGTGTGTGTGTGTTCGTATAAACAAAGATACAGCATGAATTTAACAAATACTTGCTGTTTGTTAATATCTATAGGCCAAGGAGAGGGACAGATCTTTCAGCTTTTCTATCACATCACATGATACATTCCAATCCCACCTCCAACTTCTTGAAATACCATTAATTAAATCCCAGGGAATAAGCATCATTTAAAAAATAAAAATGCCTCTGGGAGAGCTGGTGGGATATCAGATACTGTGAGTTAGTTTAATCAGATTTGCTATCCTCTTAATATCTAGCTGAAATCATTCCATGGCCCTATGATGTATTTTTATTGGGGAGAGAGGCATGTAGCCCAGGGAGGGTAAATAGGAAGAAAGAAGAAATAATTTTGGAGCAAGGTACATTGCTGGGAGTAGGGGAAAAGCCTGTGTGGGACATCACTATAGGGGACTTTGGGCAGCCAGAAGGAAAAGGGGTGAAGGAAACATCAGGAAATAGAAAGATATCAAAGGCAGGCTTCTTCTATTTTAATATGTTGCTTAAGGGCATCCCTGTTCCCTACTCCCTCCCTTCAGAATACACAACCCAAAAGGGAAGGGAGCTCTTTTGACAACTGGTAACAGACTGGGCCTTAGTTTCCTCATTGGCAAAATGGGAACATTAGGTACCCTAGTACCTCATAGAATGGCATGAGAATCAAATTATATATTAATTATAACTTTAAATGCTTTACTAATCAGTTTTTTCTCTACATATATACACACATGCATATATATGTAAATATACATTGATAAACAAAAGTAGATGAAAATTGCATTAATGCCCAGACTATCATTTGCATCTGAGTGGGAATCCCAAATATAAATGTATGTAATTTGTCATTAATATAAAAATTCATATATTTATATATAATGTATAAACTTCACAGTGATACATATCATTGACTACAAACAGGACAGTAAGTGGTATGTGTGTGTGCCTGTGTTTGTGTGTGCACATGTACTTAAGAGAAATTCAATCCTAAGTCTAACTTGGAAACCAGTCAACAACAGAAGACTAGAGCCTCCAAATCTTGTGGAAAAAAGTCAGATGATATGCAGCTTAAAAGTAGGGACTGGGGGCAGCTAGGTGGTGCAGTGGATAGAGCACCGGCCCTATAGTCAGGAGGACCTGAGTTCAAATCTGACCTCAGACCAAACACTTGACACGTACTAGCTGTGTGACCTTGAGCAAGTCACTTAACCCCAATTGCCTCGCAAAAAAAAAAAGTAGGGACTGCGTCTTAGATATTTATGGTATGTCTACACAGATAAGCACTTTAATAAGTTTGCTGAATGAATAAAATGAGCCATTTTCCCATGTCTGCCATGTTATTTAAATCTCAAATGTGCTGTGGTGAGGTATCAGGCTCCTCACACCTCATGCTTTCAGAAGTCTCCCCTCCCCTCCTTACCTCTTCTTTCATTAATGAGAATTTCTCGTCGCTCTTTCATTTCAGAACTCAATTTCTCAACCATCTTGCTGATACAGTTGTCCAGCACTAGAGAGCGAGTTTTAGATTCAATATCTTGTCGACAGATGGGACATTCCACTTTTCGCTTCATCCACTCATTGATGCAGTAGGAGCAAAAACTATGGGCACAGTTCAAGGTGACTGCCTAAAAAGAGCAGGAGGAGGAATGTATCAGGGATCTCACTCTGGGATGTTTTTGCAATAGCAAAAGAAACAATATGATGAGTAAATAAAGTAAATCAGAACGTGATCCACAATGATCTATTAAGTGGTTACTGCCCAATTAGTTCAGCCAGGACTTTGTAGTAACCTAAGAATCACTCCCAGGACTGTGTTCAAACACCATCTTGAATCATTTTCTTCTTTTTTCCCCTGTGGCTGGTCAGAGACTTACTATGATTAAGGTCCACAGATTCACAATTAGAGCAAGAGACTAGAGGTGCAGAATGATATACATTTTCTGAAATTGCCAATGTGTGGCTTTATTTTGGTTAATTATTAACCTAATTAATTAATTGCTTCAAGCCAGGGCTTTTATTTTGGGAAAAGAGAGAGATTTAAGAGAGTGTAGAGATGGGAAAAGTGATAGTGACACCAAAACAAAAAAAGAAGAAAAGAAAGAAAAAGGGTGTTAATGAAACATTTTTTTAAATGCATAGAAAAAAGCAAGTTCAAAAAAAGAAAAAAAAAAAGTAAAAAGGAAATTCAGAGGGAGCCAGGGATAAGCAAGACAGTTTTGGAACTTCCATTTAGCATTTATTATATACTTACAAACAACTAAGATGTATGTAACATAGATTCATGGATTCATATATAATCTCCTTTTTCCTTTGTATAGGGAAAAATTCACATTTGATGTTTTTCAAGTTTATAACAACAATAAAGGGAAAAATTTTTAAATTAGGTAGAAGCCATTAAATAGCAACTTGGTACTTTATCCTAGAGGCAACAGGGAGACACTTATGATTTCTGAGCGGAAGAACATTATTTTTGAGAAGGCAGATTTGTATTTTAAGAATATTAATCTGGGAACTATGAGGAAGATGGATGCGGGGGGAGACACTAGATAGAAGCAAAATGATCAGTGAGGGAAACTACTGCAAGAGTGTGAATGAGAGGTGATTAGGGACAGAGAGTCGGAATGGGAGGAAAAAAGATTTAAGAGATAATCTGGAGATAGGATAGACAGATAGAACTTGGGAGGTATTTGGAAACAGAATTTGAGGGAGAGTGAAAAGCCAAGAGAGCCGGTAGGAAGTACAGTGGACAGAGTGCTGGGCCTGGAATCAGGAAGACTCATCTTCCTGAGTTCAAATCCAGTCCCAGACACTCACTAGCTATATAACCCTGTGCAAGTCACTTACCCCCTGTTTGCCTCAGTTTCCTCATTTGTCAAATGAGCTGGAGAAGGAAATGGCAAACTATTCCAGTATCTTTGCCAAGAAAACCTCAAATGGGATCACAAAGAGTCAGATATAACTGAAATGACTAAATTACAACAACAAAATGCCAAGAATGATTCTCTAAGGCCAGTGAGTTTGATATTGATTACTGGAAAGATTCTAGAATTAAAGAGATAGTTGGCAAACATCTGAAACGGGAAAGTGTGATTGATTACAAAGACCCAACATGGCTTCATAAAGGGCAAATCATGCCAAACTAACTTCACGTTCTTTTTTGACAGGATTATCAAACTAATAGATGAGGGGAATGCTCTATGTATACTTTACCTAGAGCTTAGCAAAGCTTTTGATAAAGCATCTCATACTTTTTATGTGGAAAAGATGAACTATGAAATAGTACAACTAGATGAATCAAAAAACTGAGTAACTCTGTCATGGGTGCAAAGTCAACATGACACGGGGTCTTCAGCAGGGTACTAGCAATCTATGCTTTGGTATTATGCCATTTAACATACTTTTATCAATGACTTGACTAAAGGCATAGGTGGCATGCTCATCACATTTTCAAATGACAAAAAACTAAAGGGAATGACTAACAATAGGATGCAAAAAGATAATCAAGAGGCTAAAATATTGGACTGAATATAAATGAGATGAATTCAATAGAAATAAATGTAAAGTTTTATTCTTAGGTTAAAAAAAAAATTTCATCAGTGCAAAATGGAGGAGGGATGGGTAGACAATGATTGTTCTCAAGAGGATTTGCTGTTTGGTGGTTTTAGTGGGCTACAAACTCAGTGAGTCAACAGTGTGATGTGAAAGCCAAAAATGTAATGCAATCTTAGGCTACATTAGAGAGGCATATGCCAAAAATGGAAAAGAAAGAGGAAAAGAATCCACACGCATATACAGCAGCTCTTTTTTTTTTTTTTTTGGTTATAGCAAAGAAGTGAAAATTAAGAGAGTGGCCATCAATTGAGGAATGGTTGAACAAATTTATGGTATATGAAGGTAAAGAAATAATATTGCACCGTAAGAAAAAATAAAAGGAGGGTGTTCAGAGAAACTAGGGAAGATTTGTATGACCTGATACAGGGTGAAGTGAGCACACATAAGAAAACAACTTATACAATAATAACATTGTAAAGACAAAGAACTTTGAAAGACTTAAGAAGTCTGATAAATGTAATAACCAACCACGATTCCACAGGGCAGGTGATGAAGCATATTACTCACTTTCTAATGGACTCAAGGGGCAGAATGAGTCATGTATTTCTGGAGTTGGCCATCATGGGACTTTCTTTTGCTTGTTTATGCATATTTGTTACAAGGGTTTTTCTTTTCTTTTAAATGTGAAGGGGATAGAGGTGAGAGGAAGAGGTAGAATAGTAGAAGGATTGCCCCCAAAAAAATGAAATTGGAGGGGCAGCTAGTTGGCAAGGTAGATAAGCTCCAGCCTTGGAGTCAGGAGGTTCTGAGTTCAAATTCGGCCTCAGATACGTAACACTCACTAGCTGTGTGACCTGGGCAAGGTACTTAACCCCATTGCCTAGCCAAAAAAACAAAAGAAAACAAAAAAATGAAATCAGGATAGCTTTGAAAGTCACACATCAAATTTATTATATACTTAGAATGAAAAACAAAATGTATGTGTTAGAGGTTTGCAATTTTTACATACAATTTCATTCTTTTATTCTACCTTGTATACATAAATGCTCGTTTTATTTGGCATGTTAGATTCACAAATAAAAACAAACATACAAAAGCAATGTGTATAGCCCAGATGATGGGGTTGGAGCGTGAAGAGTCCCTGTCCCTTGTTATTACCTCAATGAAGTGTTCCGAGCAAATGATGCATTGAAGCTCATTTTCTAGTACATCATTCATCTGGTTTAGAACCTCTTCCTTCTGCGCTCTCACTTTCTCTTTTTCTTCCTGCAAAGATATACAGCTCTATTTATCACTAGAAGAACTACTGATTGATTACTGATTAAACAAGACAGGAAATGGAGTTAAAATGCTAGAATGATTCAAATGGAACAGCCCACTTCCAAGAGTTACTACTTCTCAAAAGTCATACTAAATGTAGGCTTTTCTTGAGTTTAATTTTTTAAAATTTCTTTCCCTTTTTTTTCTTTTCTTAAATAAAACTTTAATTTTTCTTCTCTCTTCACGCTAAATTAAAAAGGTAGTAAACTGTTTTGTAGGTGGATACTACTATTCATTAGAAATCTGAGATGGTACTAAACATTGCAGACACTAAAGCAAGACAATAAGCATACTCAGTCCAAGTTTAGAATTAGTAAAAATTTTGGTTTTTCAAGAAATATACTTATTCCTGAACAATGATGAAACAGTACACCAGAAGCAACTCATTAAAGAGCTATTATCTACATAGTACACTTTTTGCCAAGAACACTACACTAGAAGGCAGAAGATCTATTCTGTCTTCTGTGATTTATGGATGTGTCATCCTGGGTGGATTAAACCTCCCTGGACCTTACTTGTGTCACCCATTAGATTAAAATAATACTATATATATCTCTACCTGAAGGAAGAGATTTGAGCCAATTGCATTTAACAAAAATTTATTGAGTGCTGATAGATTCAAAGGAGAATTCTATTAAACTTTGAAAGAAAAATTAGTGGCAACAATATAAAAACTATTCTCAAAAATTGAGAAAGAAAGCTACTAGATTCCCTTAATAAGACAAATGTAAAATAAGAAAAATAACTAAACCAAGGAAGGAAAAAAACATAGGAATGTTTTTTATTAATTAATGTATTTCAATTATTAATGAATCATTAGTCATTAATGAATATCGATTCAAAGGTTTTAAATAAAATCCTGTCAAACAGACTATAGTGATTCATCCATGAAATCATTCATCATGACCACACTGAATATACCAGAAATGCATGAATGGTTTAATATTGGGAAAATAATCAACATAATTAGTTATACTAAAACCAAAAACATCCAAAACCACATGATTTTCTCAAAAGATGTGGAAAAAGCCTTTGAGAAAGTACAATACTCATTTATGTTAAGAATCCTTTTTTAAAGCATAAGCACAGAGGTATCTTTTTTTAAACATCATAAAAAGTATCTACCTAAAATCAAAAGCAAGTATCATATGCAATGGGGGTACACTAGAACCTTTCCCAATAAATATGAACTAAAGCAAGGATGTTCATCTTCTCTATGATTATTTGACACAGTTCTGGAAATGCTAGCAATAAGAATAAGAAAAGAGATGTAAATTAAAGGAATAAAGGTAGGTAAAGAGTTGACAAAACTATGCCTATTTGTTGATGACACTATGGTTTACTTAGAAAATCATAAGAGAACCAGCAGAGATACTCATTGAGACAAAAGCTTTAACAAAGGTTTTGCAGGCTACAATATAAGCCCTAATAACAAAACACAAGAGGCAATAATAGAAAAGGAAATCCTATTCTAAAAAATTACAAAATTCATAAAATACCTGGAGATCAATCTAACAAACCACACAAAATATTCACATATTCAATTACAAAGTGGTCCTTAAAGAAATAAAAAACATCTTAAACTGGGAAAATATTCAGTGCTCAAAGCTGGACCATGCCAGTATCATAAAAATAACAATACCACCCAAGTTAATTTACTGTTTTAATGCTATGTCAATCAAATTTTCAAAGGGCAACTTAGCAGAAGCTGATAAAAAAATAACAAAAGTCATTTGGAAAAATAAAAAAAATCTAGAATAGTATGGGAAATAAAGAAAAGAGGAACGGACAGAGGGAGACTAGCTCAAACTATATTACAAAGTAACACTCATCAAAACCATGTGGTATTAAAAAAGATAGGTAAAATGATGGAACACTACACAATGGAGAATCAGAAACAATGGAACTCAATAAACTAATGTTTGACAAGCTGGAAAAACATAAATTACTAAGGAAAGAACATCCTATTCAATGAAAAACTTTTGGGAAAATTGATAAGCTTTTTAGTAGAAATTAGGCTTACAACAACACCATACACCATATTCCACAATACATTCTAAATGGATGTTGTTAATATTAAAGAGCACATTACAAAAAAATTAAAGAGAAACATCACATAACTCTCACAGTTATGGGTTGGAGATGTATTAATTAAACAGGTGACCGAAACAATTACAAAAGATAAAAAAGTTAACTTTGATTATGTGAAACTGAAAAGCTTTCTGGACAAACAAAATGAGTACACCTAGGATAAAAAGGAAAGTAGTTGAATGGGAAAAACTTTTTTGTATCAAATTTTTCTGATAAAGACTTAATATCCAAGATATAGAATCAATTAACAGACACATGAGTATATGTATATGCACAAACATCCATATTTATTTATAAGACCAAAAGAATGTTCAAAGGATATGGACAGTTCTCAAAAGAAGAATTGCACACTACTGACAATCAGATGAAAGAAGGCTCTAAATCATTAATAATAAAAGAAATGCAAATCAAATCAAAACAACTATGTGGTTTTACCTCATACCCTGCAAATTAGCAAAGATGACAAAAGATAGGAATAATCAATAGAGGAAGGATTGTGGGAAAAGAGTCCCATAAGTGAATTGTTTGTGGAGCTGTGAATCAATACAAACATTATGAAAAAGAATTAGGAAATATGCAAATTAAGTGACAAAATATCCATATGCTTGACCCAAAGATTCTATTACTAAACTAAGACTCCAAGGAGGCCAATGATAAGAAAGTCTTTATATACACCAAAATATTTATAGCAACATTTTCTGTGATAGCAAAGAATTGGAAACAAAGCAGATGTCCACTGAATGGGGAATGGCTAAACAAATTAGGGTTCATGAATGTAATGAATGCTACAAGAAACATCAAATGTGATGAATACAGAAAAATATGGAAAGACTTACACAAACTAATGCTGCAAAATAACAAAGAGTATACATGGCTCAAAAAGAAGAGATATAAAAAGACATCCGTCCACTGCTTTGTAGGGGTGGTAAGTCCACAAGTGTTTTATAGTGCATACATATTCGTAATTCTTCAATGTATTGATCAGTTATGCTCATTTTCTTCTTTTTATACAAAAATATTATTTGTCATATGAGATTACTCTCTGGAAAGGAGAAGGGAATGAATATTATGGAAAATTACTGTGCTAAAAAAATCAATAAAAATGTATTAAAAATAAACAAATTAGAGCATATGTTGTCAGATATATACGGCCAATGCGTTGCTTCATTTTATTTGTTACAATGGAGAGTTCTATTGGGAAGTGACTGATGTGGAAAAAAGATTTAATAAGAAATTTATTTTTTCAAAGTGTAAAAAAAATTTATTAATAACCTAGACACATAGATACTCTTTTAGGCACTAAAGATATCAAGACAGAGGACACAAACCCTGATCTCAAGGTGCTCACAATGCAGCAGGAGAAAAGATGTGCTTGGAAATAGTCACAGGAATAAGAGTTCTGCAACTGGAAGGTTTTTCAGCATACATTTAATTCAACCTATACTTAAAAATGAATCCTTACTACAACATACCTGACAAGTGATCATCTGACTTGTGCTTTAAAACCTTCAATGAGGAAGAATCCAACTCCTGAGGGAGCTCATTCCACTTTAAGAAAGCTCTAATTGTAAGAAATTTTTTTCTGACATCAAACCTAAACTGACTGATTTTTAACTACCATCCGTTGCTCCTAGTTCTGCCTTCCAGGACCAAGCAAAACAAATCTAATCCCTCTTCCAAACATCATGTCCCCCACTCCAAGCACTCATCTCTCATCCCCAAGTATTCTCTTTTCCAGGGTAAACATCCCCAGTTTCTTCAATCAATCCTCATGTAGTATGGAATGAAGACCCTTCACCATCCTGGCTGCTGTTCTCTGGATACTCCATTTTATCAACACCCTAAATTGTGGTACCCAGAAGAGAACACAACACTCCAGACATGCCTTGCAGGGAAGAGTACAGTGAAACTACCACCTTCTCATTCCTGGAAGCTATCCTCTTCATGTAGTCTTGCACTCCAAGACGACGTGAGCCTTTTTTGGCTGTCATATCCCTCTGCTGACTCATACTAAGCCTTCAATCACTAAAAACTCCTAGGTCTTTTTCCAGACAAACTGCTTTATAACTATGCCTTAATCAATTTGCACTTGTAAAGTTGATTTTTTTTAAACCTGAAAGACTCTATATTTACCATACTTAAATTTCATCTTATTAGGTTCAATCCAATGTTCTAGCTAGAGATCTTTTTGGAACTTGATTCTCTCATACCTTTTAGCTTTGTGTTGTTTGGAAAGCTAATTATGACATCTCTGCCTTCATCCAAATCATCAACAAGCACAACGCCACACACAAATCCCTAAGATATTCCACTGGAGACTTCCTGCCAAGCTCATATTAGCCACTCGTGGGTCTGACCAATTAGTTCTGAATCCATCTAACTATTATTACCATCTAGCCTACATTTCTCCAACTTTTCCCCAAGAACAAGAACACTGCTAGAATCTAGGTTAAACTATCTACAGTATTCTCCAGATCTATTTGTTTAGTAACTCTGTCCAAAACAAAAGGAAATAGGCTACTGTGGCATGACCTATTCCCTAGAAAAGCATGCTTCCTTTTCTACATGATCAGAAATCGCAAGGGGGCAGCTAGGTGGCGCAGTGGATAGAGCACTGGCCCTGGAGTCAGGAGGACCTGAGTTCAAATCTGACCTCAGACATATAACACTTACTATCTGTGTGACCCTGGGCAAGTCACTTAACCCCATTGCCTAGCCCAAAAAAAAAGAAAAAATTAAAGAAAAGAAAAGAAATTACAGAGGCTATGTAGCACTGCTTCCCCCCACCCCTTTCATTTTACAGACCCTCTCAGAGACTCGCCCAAAGTTAGAGTCATTTTAGGAGTAGAGTTGGGATCTGCACCTCAGTCCTCTGATTCACAATCCAGCACTCTTTTAAACTATGATGTTTCCATCATAACCATCTCTTTATCTCTTTAATGATCTATTCAAGATAATGGCTAAGTTTGGCTTCAGGGAAATATACC
This sequence comes from Vombatus ursinus, assembly GCF_900497805.2. Classification (NCBI taxonomy): domain Eukaryota; kingdom Metazoa; phylum Chordata; class Mammalia; order Diprotodontia; family Vombatidae; genus Vombatus; species Vombatus ursinus. Next base: position 14,455,257 of record NW_020954589.1, on the reverse strand, counting down.
TTCCTCCCTTCACTGCAGAGGTGGGGGACTAGAGAAGTCAAGAATACCTTCAGGGATGGCTCATTGGGTGGGGCAGAGGGACAGACACATCCAGAAACAAATGTGACTTTAAAATAAAAGTTATCAATAAAAAAGATAAAATTTGATAACTAAAAAAATTAATTTTATAGCTGCCAGAAATTGAAGTTGAGGTCACTGGCCTATGATATAGATTCTATTGTCTTCTCTTTTTTTTTTTTTTGAAAATCAAGACATTTGCCTTTCTTCAGGCTTTCAGAACTATCTTTTGCCTTTCTTTGCCTTCTCCAGCATTCACAGTTCCTAGACCATAAGAGGCACTAAATAAATGCTTATTGACCAAGAGCTGTCAATTATCATCATTCCATCTACACTGAGCCCCTCCTCTCCTATCCCATACCTCAGAATTCTACTATGTCATTCCCCATTCTCTTCTTTGCTATGGTCCCTGAGAAGAGGACGCCCTTCTCTCCTTGCCCAGACCAAGGTTAGGCAAACCATGACTCACAGGCCATACATATGTAGCCTGCTGCCTGTCTTTGTAAAATCCATGACCTAAGAATGGTTTTTACATTTTTAAATGGCTGGGGAAAAAAGACTATTTCATGACACGTGAAAATTATATGAAATTCAAATCTCAGTGTCCATTAATAAAGTTTTATTGGAACACAGCCACACTCATTTGTTTACATATTGTCTATTGCTGTTTTCACACTACAATGACAGGGTTGAGAAGTTGTGATAGAGCCCATATGTGGTACTCTCCCTGCTTTAAAATGCTTTTTGGTACACTCTAAATCACAGTAACATAGTTATAAAGTGACAGTATTTCAAGTACCATGTGTATCACCATACTATAACATTTTAATTTATATTTTATTACCAGGGCATGCCCATAATGTTAACAAGAAAAGAAGAGGGGGAAAAATGTTTTACTATGATTTTTTTGAGCTCAGGACTGAGACTGAATTTTTCTGAAAGAGAAGAACCACATGAAACCACTATTAATTGAACACTGAATGACTTTTGCTGCAGACTTGATCATTTTTCCCACTTAATTCAATCTAAAATTACAAGGCAAAACAGTGCTTATATGTGAAACATGCTACAATAAAACCAATTTGACAACAAGTTATGTTGTTTGAATAAAAGGTAATGTCAAGCTTGTTTATATACTTTCCACGCTGTCAAAAGTTAAAAGAATTGAGATCTACAATTCTACAGACTTGCAGTGAATTTAATTTTCCTATCTCAAACTACAGTTCCAGCAGTGTATTTCTGATTTCCCTATTTCAAAACCCATTTTAACTGAAGTTGAGGAGCTTCCACCTAACTTTCAATTGGAAGTGAATAATCTACAATGCAATGGCATGCTAAAAGGCAAAAATCAAGAGAAGAACCTAATCAAGCAATAAAAAATACTCAATTAAAAAAATATGCTTGTGGATTGTTATCAGTATTTGGCAGTATCTAGCTACGTGAAAAGTCATTTTCAAAGATGAAATACATAAAACCTCATTACAGATCAGCATTAACAGACAATGATAGGGAACACTAATTTTGAACCCCAATTAAGTAAAAAGTTATCCCCCAAAAAAGAATTCTATTATTCTCATTAGTACATCTGTATTTCAAAAAATTGTACTCAATTTTTATATTTTTAATTCTGTCAATAAAAAGTCTGTGGAAATGTGTTTTCTCTCATTATATAAGTACCTATGTAATAGCCTCAATTGTGCCTCTTGGCCTGCATAGCCTAAAATATTACAGAAATTTTGCTGATCTGAGGACGACTTCTATTTGGGGCAAGACAAGGGGCAGTGGAGTTGATAGTGGTAGTGATACAAAAAAACAGGATGGCATTTAACCATTATGTTAAATTTAATATAAACTTTAAAAATAAAAAAGTAAATTGGACATAATAGAAACCCACAGTTTCACATGCAATCCTCTCTGTTTTTTGAATATTAAAATGTTCATGTTTGTTGATGTTAGTCAAGTTTATAATAAAAAAATTAAAACAAAAACTTAGACCTGTCATTTCCTAAACCAGGGATGGGGAACCTGCAGCCTCAGGGACACATGTGGCCCTCTACATCCTCAAGTACAGCCCTCTGACTGAATCCAAACTTCACAAAAAAATACCCTTAATAAAAGGATCTGTTCTGTATAACCTGGACTCAATCAAAAGGCCACATGCAAGGATCTAGAAGGCCAAATGTGGCCTCGAAGCCACAAGTTCCCCACCCCAGTCTTAAACTATTCCCCTCTCTCCTCCCTTTCAAAGCCAAATTTAAAGGGGGGAAAAACCTGTCTATATTCACTGCCTCAATTTCCTTATTTCTCATTCACTTCTTAATCTACTTTGTAACCTGGTTATTGATACCACCACTCAAGTAAAACTATTCTCTTCAAGGTTTCCAATGCTCTCTTCACCTTTAAATCCAATAGCCTTTTCTCATTCATCACTGTACCTGAATTGAACTCTTTGCAACTGTTGACCACCTCTGCCTCCTGGATCTTCCCTCCTCTCTGGGATTAAGTATGCTATTCCAAATTGGTTCTTCTCTCTCCAATAACTCATTCATTTCCTTTGGATTATCATCCATTTCCCACCCACTAAGTGGAGGTGTTGCCTAAGGCTCTATCTTGGGCCTCCTCTTCTCTCTAACCTTTCCTCTCAGTTATCTTAGCTCCCATGGTTGCAACTAGCATCTCTACGTGACTGTCCATACTATATATCCAGAATTAATCTCGCTGAAGTAGCTGAATAAGTAACCATGAGAGACAAAAGTACTAAACAGAGCGTAAGCATCAACATTCTGGCAATTTGCCTTTTGGTGGAAAAATAAAAAAAAATCAATGTTCTCTCATGTTCAGGATATCCCTGGGACCCATACAACTGACATTTCCCCTGCACTGAGGAGAAGCCAGAGTACTTGCTCTAATAACTGTTCCATTGTATGGTGTTGGGATGCTGCTTAAAAACAAATTATGTGCCTTCAGTTTCCTCTCCTCTCACTGTTAACTCCCTACAGTCTGGCTTCCAACTTCATTATTTCACCAAAACTGCTCTCTACAAAGTTATCAATTACCTCATAATTGTCCCAATAGCCTTTTCTCAATCTTCCTTCCTCTTGACAGCTCTGAAATCTTTAACACCATCAATCACTCTCTTGCCCTTGATAATCTCTTCTCTGGAGGTTTTTAGGACATCCTTCTCTCCTAGTTCTCCTGTCTACCTGATGCCTCCTTTCCTGAATCTTCATCCAGTCTTATCCACTAACCATGGGAAGCCCACAGGGCTGTGTCCTGGGCCCTCTTCTCTTTTCCCTCTACACTATTTCACTTGGTGATCTCATCAGCTTCCCTGGATTCAATTATCTTCTCTATACTGATGATTCTCCAATCTACTTATCCAGCCCCAACCTCTCTGCTGACCTCCAGTCTCACATCCCCAACAATTTATTAGACATCTCTAACTGGATGTCCTATATAGCTTAAACTCAATATGTCCAAAAGGGAATTCATTATCGTTCCCCCTAAACTCTACCTTACCCCAAATTCTCAACCCCTTCCAAACCTCCCTATTACTGTCAAGGAAATCACAATCTTCCTAGTTGCTAGGCTCAAAACCTACGCATCATCCTCTACTTCTCACAATCTCTCACCATCCCATATCCAAAGCCTGTTGATTTCACCTGTGCAACATTTCTTGAATATAATACCTTCTCTCCTCTGATATTATCACCACCCTAGTGCACGCAGGTCTCTACCCAGCAAGTCCTATTTCCTAACACCTGGACTATTGCAGTAGCCTGCTGGTGGGTCAGCCTGTCTCAAGTCTCTCTTCATTCCAGTCCATCTTCTATTCAGCCACCAAACTGATTTTCCTAAAGCACAGGTCTGACTATGTCACCCCCTACCCCCAACACACATACCCACACCACACCTCCAGTGATAATGGTCTTCTTGTCATTCCTCAAACAAGACACTCTATCTCCTAACTCCGGCTGTCCTCCCCATGCTTAGAATGTTCTCCCCTTATCACCTACTGACTTCCCTCAAGTCCCAAAAAGAATCCCACCTTCTATAGGAAGAGATCCCTTGATCCATCTTAATTCTAGTACTTTTGCTTAGTTGATTATTTACTGTGTGTCCTGCATATTAATTTGTTTGTACATAATTGTTCACATGTTGTCTCCATTAGTCTGTGAGTTCCTTTGCAGATAGAGACTAGCTTCTGCCTTTCTTTGTATCCCCAGTGCTTAGCATAGTGTCCAGCACATAGTACCCACTTAATAAATACTAATTTACTGACATTGAAATCACAATTTCAGTACCTTGGTCAGTTCCAGTTCTTTATTCTTGGCTTCAATGATTGCTTCAAAATCCTTCTTGCTCCGACTTAACTCTTCCATTAGAATGTGATGCTGCAGAAATACATCCAGATATAAATTTAACACAGCTTTTAATGTGTCCTCCTCTCTCTAAAATAGTCACATATTAGCAGCCCACCACTGTGTGTTCTTTGTTCTACAGTTCACTGAAAATGCACAATTTTATAAAAATCCTTCCTTTCTTGGATTCTCACAAATCTCTCCCTATAATTTTTTAGTAATCTTTTTTTTTTTGGTGAGGCAATTGGGGTTAAGTGACTTGCCCATGATCACACAGCTAGCAAGTGTTATGTGTCTGAGACCAGATTTGAACTCAGGTCCTCCTGACTCCAGGGCCTGTGCTCTATCCACTGTGCTACCGAGCTGCCCCTCTTCCCATAATTTTTTGAAGAGTAGGAAAGAGAGAAAAGAGAGCAATCAGAGATCCCATAACCAGTAAAGAAATAATAATAACCTCATCTTATATTTGTATACTGTTTCACAGTTTCCAAAGCATTTTGTACGTTGATTTAATCTTCACAAGACTTCTGGTACAATTGGCCAGGCAGGTATTTTTATCCCTATTTTATACATGAGAAAACTGAGATTCAATGAGTTTATGTCATTTTGTCTGGGTCACAGTTAATAAAAGAGGCAGAAGCCAGGGCCAGAACACCTTTTCTAACTCTTGAGTCCAATGCAGAACTAGGAGATACAAACTGAGGAAAGGCAGGCTTTGGTTCAGCGTAAGGAAAAATTTCCTGGCAATTATAAATATCTCAACGTGCCTTGCAAGGTAGTGGCTACCCCCATCATATGAGGTCTTCAAACAGAGTGAAGAACAATTCATTCTCTTGTTGAGAGAATTCCTGCTAAGGGATTCACTGGACTTTGAGGGACTATCACTAGTGATATCAGATATCACCAGGAAGCCAGATATCAACTGTTTGGCTTTTAGAGAACATTAAAGGGAACTGAGGATCCAGAAAGTCCAAGTAAGCATTTTGGTTGAAAGAGAAAACCATTCCAAAAAAACTACTTCAGTCAATGCCATCCTGGCTACTCCCTCAATCCATGTGCTGCCAGAAAGCTGAACACCACTAGTATCTACTAGAAGTCAAGAAGGGAGCAGCAACAAGGAGCTTCTATTTTATTTCTCAAAGTTGCCATGTTATACATTACAGAGAGTGACTTATGGTTTGCACTGGGCATAAATCTGCAGTTGTAAATGCAATTTAAACAATTAGCAGAAAAGAAATTCACAAATTCAACACAAATTTATATCACAGTAATGACCATTAACTAGGGGTAAAATATAAACCATTCAATAAAGAACACTAGGCTGTTGCCTTGACTTTGCCACTCTACCTGTATACAAACCTCAGTTTCCTCATTTGTAAAGTGGGGACATACCTGCCTGATGGGCCTGATGTGGAAATAAAGTCAGATTATAGTTGCAAAGACACTCCAATGGTTTTTCCCCCCTTTAAAAGAACTATATAAATTTAAATTATGATGATCCCTTTAAATCTGGTTTCAAGAATGGTAAATAACAGGCTGCTTCTCAACGCTGGTAGTAAAAAGTGGCTGGAATTTGTTAAATTGTAAGCTGAGAAGTATCCATGAGCCAAGTACCAGAGCACATAGCAGGTGTTCTTTGTTCCAACATAAGGTAATAAAGGGAGTAGTATATTTCTCAAGAGGGAGTAAAAAGGTATGAGGGGAGATCAGATATTCCTATGGTATCTTCAAATAGCGGAACTTGACTCTTTTTTTTTCCAGTCAACCTCAAATAAGATTTTCAGCAAATGTGATCCAGCTAGAGAAACCTGCAGTAGGGAATATGTAAATAAGTAAATAATTTTTGAAGACAAAAAAGTCTTTTCTTGAAAAGAAAACTAAGACAGCACTGATTTCTTCAACATTCTTTTCCCTAATGGCATTTATATGTTCTACTTGGGAAGTCCTGGGTGCTCTCTGGTGCTGATAATGTGACACTGTTTCTCCTAGAAGACTGGTCCACAGGTCTAAGAAAGAAGAGCATGGAGTTAAACTTTCTGGGAGTTCTCTATTAGAACAAATTCTTATTCTAATGCTCATCTTTGTTAATGAGGCCTGAATCCATTTTCTTACTACCCTATGCCCTGACCATAAAATAAACTTACATCTGACTTGTATTCAGGATGAATAAAGGAAGGATGAGGCAAGTTTTCAAAGATTCAACAAAACTTATAGAAAGAACCAAGGAAGAAAACAGTGAGTAGTTAAAATAAATGAACTAAATTACAAGGAACTTTTATCAGGATTTCAACCCTGTGAACCTGTAGCTTCTTGTCCTTTCAGTAAATTGATCTGCTTCACTGATCATTAAATTGAACATTCTCAAATTGGCCTGAAATGTTTAATTGCCATTTTCTGCTAATCACTGTGGTCCCCAGTCCCCATCTTTGGCTGGCTATACCTCTGAATGGGTGAGGTCGGCAGGGGCAGCAATGGACCCTACAGCCCAGGAACAGCTGACATTTTTTCCCCTTACTTTTCTAATTGCAGAGTCTGCCCCAACCCATGAGCCTCACAATTCCCCAGAGGCTCTTAGTCCATTTTACTAGAGGAAGGACTGCTCAAATGAAGTTGCAGGCTTTCGTGCTGGGGTCTGGAATGTCTGTGGGACTCCACATCTCCGAACTGATGGTGTGAGCAGCTGCCATCTGCTCCATTTGACAGACTGGAGGTGCAGGGGAGGTGGAGGATAAGTAGGAGAAGCAGCCATCAGTCATGCAAGGCTTGGCTGCACCCCCTGCTCTACAGTTGATGGAACAATCTCAGCCCAGTGGCAAGAGATAGGTTACCTCCTGCAGGGCCTGTGCCAGCTGCTCCTTCAGGTCCTTTTCCCCACGCTGTTTTTCCAAACCCTGCAAAGCCAAAAACAAATGGAAGGTTTCCTTGAGGGGAAGTGAAAGGAGCAATAAAATCCAGCAACATGCAGAGCAGAGTGGATGGCATGAGCATCTAGGAGCAGTGGGAGGGAAGGGGGGGGGGCAGGAAGCAGGTGGGAACAACTCCTGTTTTCTCTCAAGCTGTTACCTACAAAGAGATTTAAACAAAATTGCCTGACTTTATAGTGCCTATGATAAGATTTTCACCTTTAACTCACTTCCAGGCTACTCTGCAAATAAAATGAATTGTTCCAAGCATCTTTCACAAGATAACAGTTCTTTGATGTAAAAGAGCATTTGATCTCAGCCTCAGTTTCCTCACCTATGAAATATCTGTACTACCTACCTCACAGGATTGTTCAAAGAGCCATGGATTTGGAATCAAAGGACTTGGGACTAAATTTTAGCTCTGCTGGCTGTTAGCTATGTGACTTTGGATAAGTCACTTAATACCACTGTGGCTCAGCTTCCTCATCAGTCAAATAAAAACTCAATGAACTACGATACAGAGTGTTTCAGAAACATTAGATAGCTGATTGAAATGTCTCAGCCTGTCCTGTAGGACCTTCCTACTCTTAAGCCACACAATCTCACAGGACCACAGTTTTAGAGCTGAAAGGCACCTTGAAGGTAATTCAAAAAGCCTAACCTCTTAATTTCACAGATGAGGAGTATGGTCATATAAGTTAAGAAGTAGCAAAACTGAGAACCAAATCCAGATGCTTTGACTCTAAAATCAGCCTTCTTTCCACCGTACCACACTCGCTACTCTCAGGTGGGTTTGGGAGCTGGGGAGGCGGCACCTTTTCATCCCAGGATACATATTCTGTTCTTTATCCTCTGTCACAGCTACATCTCTTCCTCTGTCAAGGTGTCTGCTGACCTTATTTTTACCCATTTGTGTTCATCACCTTCTATGTGAATTTTCCCTCTGAACTGCATTAGTTCTCTTAATACAGTCTGTATCAGATCATGCAGTTATTAACATCATCTTAAAATTGTTCATTGGTTTTCTCATGTGTGTTAAGTCTCATTTTCTCAACGAGATCATAATTTCTTTGAAGGCGAGGACCAATGTTAAGCTTCACTGTATTCCCACATGACCGAGTGCATGCACACAGTAAAAGCTTAATGAATATCACTGAAATATGTGGGGGAGAAAGGATTAAAATGCACTTTCCAACTTCTTACAAAGATTAATAACCTTATCAGAAAACTTACCTGCTCCCTCTGTCAGGGAGAGGAAGTAAGATCTCTAAGTGCATGGAAGGTAATGCTGCTTACAAAGACGCTTCACTCCCCTCAACTTCCATACATCTGCCCTCTTCTCACATTTGGCAAGTGGGCAGTGGAATTCTTCAATCCAGTTATTTTTTTTTAATACTTGGTTGCTTTGCTGGGTCCAGGGATAGTTGTTACCAGATTAGATTTTTAATTTTTTTTTCAATTAATAAGTATTATTTTCTCTCCCTGATGCCTTTCTCCATTAGGGGAAAAAAATTGTTTTAAATTGTAAAAGGTCATTTGGGCAGGTGAAAGGTGAGTAACCTGGAGGGAAATGTCCTCTGTTAATTTCCAGAATTGTACCAGGCTAAAGGCAGCAAAGATTTACATACAGGCAATCAGCCCAAATGCATAGAACTCCATTTGCTGCCATTCCCAAAATCACTTATCACAAGGGTATGAAGAGGACAGAACTTAAAATTCCTCAGAAATAAGAAAATTAGGCTCAAGTTATGAGCTTTTACATCAAAGAATTAATAAGCAGATGATTAATGTGAACATTATAAATTATCTTGTCCTGAGTCACTTGATTCAAAGGTGAAAGCTAGTCTTTACAGAACCTTTTGGATCCTTGTCTCTTAATTTTACTTAGCTCTTGACCAGTTTGATATTAAGTAGGCAGGGTATATGCCTATATGATTTCTGCCCACATCAAGAATTTGATGTTCTGAAGCATTCTAGTCTGTAGGCCACAGAATGCACTTATTGCACTCTTGGCTGTTCCTGGAAAATGATCCTCCAACTCCCAACTCTGTGCCTTTGTGGTGGTCGTACCACTTGTCTGGAATTCTCTCCTTTTATCTTGGCCTCCTGGCTTCCTTAAAATCTCAGCTAAAAGCCCACCTTTTCAGATGTTTTGTGACCCACTTTAATGCTAGTGCCTTCCATTTGAGATTATCTCCAATTTATCATTTATATATACTATTTGTATATAGTTTGCATGATGTCTTCTCCATTAAACTGAGGTCCTTGAGAACAGAAACTGTTTTTGCCTTTCTTTGTATCCCCAGAGGTTAGCATTGTGCTTGGCACACAGCTGATACTTAATAAATTCTTGTTGACTTGACTTAATGAGGTATTCAGGGATAGAGACACGGACACAGTTCTGCCTGGACCACAGTCATGACACAACTAAACCAGCATGTCTTTCAAAATCAAAATTGTCAGAAGAGGGACTCAGTACACCAAGTGTATACCAAATATCTAAATTGTGGAGGATCGGATACCTCTGTTGCTGGCTGTTCAAGAGGGAGAAGGAAAGGATCATAAAACCCAAGCAAAATCATAACTTTGTCCTCTACAGCTAAATTATTATCACAGTCTGGTGTACAGAATTTAGTTTTGGGCAAGTTCTAGTAAGGGCAAGATAATCTGTTAACCTAAATCTGTCTTCCAGGTAAACATCATTCAGCTTTTTGTAAAATGACAAATGCTATCAACAACCAATGGCTCATACTCCAAATCATTTCTTTTTTTTCTTTCTTTTTTTTGGAGGCAACTGGGGGGTCAAGTGACTGGCCCCAAGTGTCTAAGGCCAGATTTGAACTCAGGTCCTCCTGATTCCAGGGTTGATGTTATATCTACTGTGTCACCTAGCTGCCCCACTCCAAATCATAGAAATGCATATTGAAATAACTCTGAGATTTTACTTTTCACCCACCAAAGTAGAAAAAGTGATAAAAAATGGAAATGGTCACTGCTAGAAGGGTTGTAAAAAAATAGGCACTGTGATACACTGTTGGAGGAATTGTGATGAATTGGTCCAACTCTTGGAAAACAAATTGGAATCAGAAAAAAAAAGTTGTTAAATTTCTCATATCCTGCTACTGTTTATATATACCCTAAAGAGAACAAACAAAAATGAAAAGTTCCATATATTCCAGAGTATTGATTTTTTTCAATAGCAGAACACTGGAATCAAATTATGCACCCATTGATTGGGGAATGGTACACAAATTGTGGCATATAAATGTAATGTGACTGCAAGAAATGTTGAAGAATGCAAAGAAACGTGGGATGACTTGTATAAACTGATACAAAGGAAAGAAAACAGAATCAGAAGACCACAATAGTGTCCAACTCTAATTCAATGTAATGAGCAATCTATCCCAGAGAACAGAGAGTAGAAAGGTGAGAGACAAAGGGTATGGAATAGTACATATGCTTTTGATGTGGTTTGAGAGATTCAGGGACCCCCCAAGGACTGAAGTATAGGACTGGGTCGTCTGGAATGAATTCACGAACTCAAGCAGTCTTCCAGTCAGGTGGCAAAAATTTTATTATAATGCTAATATGGTGGGCAGAGCTCCTTAAGGGATTCTGCCATGTCTCTATCTCCGAACACCTCTTACAGTGAGGAGTCAGTGGTGGCATGTTGAAAAAATAACTATGATGTTAAAAACAAAAGTCATTAAACATTTTTAAAAATAAAGAGCCAGAAAAACACAACCGAATTAACAGGCAATTTACTGTGGCATTCCAACATCTTGATCTACACTGGTTCACTTTTCCTTGATTCACCCTTGTTCTGACTATGATGCTTGCCTTGAATCCCAAATTCTAGTTTGGTTCCCTCTTCATCTACTGGTTCTGATCCTAGATGAGGGGGAAGTGAAAGGAGAAGACAGTAAGCATTTATATAGTACCTACTATGTGCCAGGCACTGTGCTAAGCACTTTAAAATATTATCTCATATAATAGGGTCCTCACAACAACCCTTTGAAGTAAGTGTTGTTATTATCCCCAGTTTACAGTTGGGGAAACTAAGGCAAACAGATTAAGTGACTTGCCCAGGGTAACATAGCTAGTGTCTGAGCCAAGATTTGAATTCAAATCTTTTTTGATTTTAGGTCCATGACTCTATCTACTGCACTATCTAGTTGCCTCTGGGTTCCTGGACTACATCTGCCACTCATCTGGCCTGGTATCCTAATTCTGATCCTAACCCTGATTTTTGCCTTACACAATAATTCCCTTTAAGCCTCAACCATAGATTCCCTGGTCTCTGTCCCAAGCTTCCACCTCCTGTATCTAGTGCTCAGCTTTTATCTCTAACAATATGAATCAATCCAGGACACCAAGTCTCTGGAAGGGACAGGCACGAAACATATACCTCTAGTAAACTGCCATTTATTTTCTCACATTCCGTACCTCTAAGTGCGGCTTCTTCTCCTGGAAATTTTTCTCTAGTTGCTCCACTCTCTGCTGCTGCTGGACCTGCTCCGTAAACAGCTGGTCCTGTAACTCCTGGAGCTCCTCCTCCATCTTCACCATCTCCTTCTGGGCCCCCTTGTGGCTCTGCTGCTTCACACTGAGAACAGCCACCTGCTTCTCCTGAACCTTCACCTTCAGCTTGAGGATCTTGGCCATCGTCTTCTTAAATATGTCCAAGCTGCTCTGAGACTGTGACACCCATGGGCCTTTTTGCTTCTTGCTGGGCAGCACTGCTCCTTTTTCTGAAACAGTCTGAAGGTCACCCTCTGCTGCTCTCTCTCCACTTGGTCCAGGAGAAGTCAATTTTCGGTCCATGCTTTCAGGGGCCTGTTTGGCCATTTTGGCTCTTCCACAGGACTTCCCCAACTGCTCATAGTCATGCGACACTTTATTTACTTTGGTTCTGGAGTCCGAAGAGCCCTCCACTCCAGGGCTATCCGACTCCTCTAAACTACATTTCCTTTTGGTTCTCGAGCACTTAACTACTGTCCTGCTGTTCCTCAGGGCAAGACACAGATGGATCTTTTCCCAGTCTTCTTCTACTACTTCATACTCATATTCTGCCTTCTCCTTATTTTCTAATGGAACTCCAAGCTGGATTCGGTCTCCCTCCCGAATAGGACAGGCCTTTAAAGGTTCCAGGCGCTCCTTGTTCAGCCAAACACCATTCAGACTCTGGGGAATGAGAAGAGATAGAAATGAAAAAGCTTCACAATGTTTATTCTCCTTAATGGGGGGAGGGAGGGACTCTGCTACAAATCCTTCTGGCATCCTCAGAAGGAAAACTCTTGAGAACAAATTGCAAGGAAAGTAAACAACTACTCTTAGAAACAGCACTTTTCAAGTGCAGCTTGGTTTATCTCCTATATATTTTATATTCATGCCTCCACTGAGAACTACCTGCAGAACAGGCAGGAATTATTTTATTTCAGGTAGTAATAATAATAATCAGAATTTAACACTCTGAGATTTGCAAAGCATAGTACAGTACAGTACAAATGTTATCTCTTTTGATCCTTACAACAATCCTGTGAGGTGGTTGCTATTATTATCCTCATTTTACAGATGAGGCAACTGAGGCTGAATGAAGTTGAATGACTTGTCCAAGGGTCACACAGCTACTGTCTGAGTGAGAATTTGAACTCAAAAGCCTTCCTGATTCCAAGTCCAGCGCTCTCGAAGAATCACTAAAACAAATGCAACAGCAATGAAGGAAAAATGAAATTAAGCTACACCTCTTGGTGTTATGAAATGGAAAAAATTCAATTCCACTGCAGACAGCTTCTAATGGTTATGTCAGTGAAGTAAGATGTGCCTAAGAAAGCCATTGAAAAACCCGGACATAACAATGAAACCAAAAACCCCTCTGGAAATTACTACCTGTGAGCAAGTTACTTCCTCTCTCTGGCCCCAGTCTCCTCACTTACCAAATGATGTTAGCCAAGTTCCCTTCCTGTTTCTTATAATCCTGTATACATTAGGAGAATTGTGGCTTACTGGAGAGAACACGGACTTGGAACGAGGAAGACCTGATTTGCTGGGAAAGTCAAGTAACACCTTTCAAACCCTCTTCTTCACCTCTAAGATGGGTACCTCCTTTCCCTCATTTGTTGTGAGGGTGAAAATGACAATGTAGATAACAAAGCTCTTCATCAAATTTAGAATGCTATATTATCAACTATAATTATAATAAAACTTATGAAGTACACAAAAAACCAAGGAGAAAGGAACACCAATGCCTTGTACTGGGCATCATTATTCTGGAGACTAAAACAATTAAGATAGCAAAGACTGGCTTTTGTCCAGTTGATTCACTCATTAAGCACTTATGACCTACTATGCTTAGTGCTATAGGAGATAATTAAGAAAAAATGTAAATAAGGAAATGATACAAGTCCTATGCTCGAAGAATTTACAGGCTGGTTGTGGAGACAAAACGTACACACATGAAACCAGTGAACAATACAAGGTAACATATTAGCAAACATGAAGTTATGGGCACTGACCATAAATTCTGTAGTACTTCAGAAAGTAGAAAGAATCAAAAGGTCAAATTAATTCATAGGAAAAGTCAGTTTTGAGCTAGGCTTGAAAAAAAGTGTGGGACTGAGATCAGTAACTATAGCTGGGGGATATCTTAAGAGGGCTCATATGCACCTCAGACCACAAGTCTAACTCTGGGGGTAGGGCTAGAGAGGAAGTTAAGCCCTAAAATAAAGCTAAGATATTGACACCATATACATGTCACATTCAACTCCTGACTCTTATCTTTTTGTTAGTTTTATTCAACCCAAAGATTAGGGGTAATATAAAATAGCATAGTAATTCAAGAGCAATGCTAGGTAGCACGTGACACTTCCTATTCTCCTTCTCTCCATGCCTCTTCAAGGCTGTCAAATGTAGGAATTCTGCATGCAAGATTTTCCCTACTACAATCTCTGGGGCCTGTTTTTCTAACTGAATATTTTGTTGAAGAGCTGGGCTAAAGACAGTATGATCCCTTGCTTACTGTGCTCTAGAATGGCTCACTTGACCAACCCATCCCCCAAATTGTTTTAAGTCGGCCTAGAGATGACCAGCTCTCACTGATGGCAGACCTCTGACTTAAACAATACCTGACGCATTAACAAAGAACAAAGCAGCTACAGTCTAGGAGCTATTAGAAACAGGAATGAACTGAGAAAAAAATTGATACTGTACACATAGCAAACTTCTCAAAGTGAAAAAGCAAGCTGACCTTGAGAGTGTCAAAGGTCAAGGTACAAAAATTTAAGTAAAACGCAAAGGGCAATGATGGATTTAGTCATCAGGTAAAAAAAACAGTGAGTTACTATGGAACAGAAGTTTGAAGAGAGGTAAAAGGTACTGAAGGAGTAAAGAAGCAACAACGGAACCTAGATCATGGTACTTTCTCTACACGCCTTTTCAAATATCCCAAGTCTGAAAAATAAGCTCTCAGTGTTCATTCTACTATACAAGCTTTCCCTTGGTTCGCTACATTTCCCTATCTCTTAACTCCTGGTGCCACCTAGTGGCATAATTCTTATTTATTTTTAGTTTTCAACATTCATTTCTAGTGGTATAATTTATAAATCTTCCTACATCTGTCTCCCAACTCCGCTTTTCAGTCACAGGTGACACCAGGAAAAGACGAATCCACACATCCCTGACACGTCATTCAGATATTCAAATTTCAAAGGATCATAGATTTAGAGCTGGAAGGGACTTTAAAGATCATATAGTTAAACTTCCTCATTCTACAGATGAGGAAATAGGACAAGATAAGTTAAGTGACTTGCCTAAGGTCACAGAGGTACAAAGTACCACATCCTATTTCAAAGCGCTAGATAAAAATGATGAAATATGGAAGTAACATATGGAAATATGTTAGATGTGTTTGGGGAAGAAAGAAACACTAGGACAATGATGGTGGAGTTGTGTACTGGTTTAATCATCAAGGAAAATAATATGGATAATTACGTAAGGTCATATATCCCAAGAACTTGTATGGAAAAAAAGGTACAATATGGAACAAAATATTTGCTGAGGCACTTTTTGTGGTAGCGAAAAATTGGAGATATAGTAAGGACCCACTGACTGGAAAATGGATGAATAAACTGGACTACATGAATGTAATGGAATACATCACTACACTGTAAGGAACAGAGAAAACGGACGATTCAAATAAATATGAGAAGACTTATGTGAACTGACAGAGAAAAAAAGCAGAACCAAAAGAACAATATTGCCTAATATAACCTAATGACTATAACAATGTAAACGAAGACAACACTTAATGACAAGAGATTCTAGGTCAAACTAAAACACACTAGTTTGACCTAGAATCTCTTGTCATTAACAAATGGCAAACTGCTGGGTGAGGTGGTAAATGCTTCTAATCCCTGCCACTGGGAAAGCTGAAGCTGGTGGATCTCTTCAAACTCAGTGGTTCTGAGCTGCAGTGGGCTAAAACAATCAGGTGTCCGCACTAGGTCAAGAATCATTACAGTGAACCCTCAAAATCAGGAGTCATCAGGTTACCTAAAGAAGGGCGAACTGGCCCAGGTCAGAAATAGAGTAGTGAGATTGGGCCATTAAGCAGCTGCTGCTATTCAAAAGAAATACCTAATCCTAAGGAGTCAAGGGAGAGACCCAGAGGAAGGAAGGAAAGTAAGGAGGGAGGAAAGGAAGAGAAGAAATGGTAAATTAAAAGCAGTCAAAAGATGCAAAATCTTTCTATATGCAATGGCTTATAATCATCTGCAAGGATAGATCACTGTCATAAGTATTTAAATGGCTAGGAAATAAGACACTCAGAGAAAAAACAATTTGCCTAATGTTTCTCAACAAGTCAATGTGGGGGAAAGAAACAGGTCAATAGTGAGATAATATATTTCTTAGCACTCTAGTCACCCAAAACCTTCAGGTATTTTTGTGCATTCCTAAGAAGAAAAATTCACGTAGGGTCAAAGAAAGAAACAGAAACCCAAGATGATAAGGCAATGTTCACCTGCCTACTAGAATAATACCTAAGCTGTCCTAAGCACCCATACTCAAGAGCCGTTACTGAGTCTGCAGTCTGGGAATCCCAATGAAATTTTAAAGGAACACTTACTATGTGCCAAGCACTGTGCTAAGTGCTGGGGATACAAAGGCGGAAACATGGTCCCTGTGCTCAAGGAGCTAATATTCTAATGGGAAATATAACATGCAAACAAATATGTACATATAAGATATATACTGTGTAAATGGAAGGCTATTCGGAAAAAGGCACTAGCAGCTGGGGTAATCTGGGAAAAATCTTTTTGGGCAAAGTGGGATTTGAGTCTTAAAGAAAGCCAGGGAAGGGGTAGCTAGATGGCGAAGTAGATAGAGCACTGGCCTTGGAGTCAGGAGGACCTGAGTTCAAATGCAGCCTCAGACCCTTGATACTCACTAGTTGTGTGACCCTGGGCAAGTCATTTAACCCCACTGCCTAGCAAAGAAAACAAAACCAAACAAAAAAAAAAAACACAAAACAAAACAAGAAAGCCAGGGAAGCCAGAAAGTAGAGGGTGAGGAGGACAAGCATTCTAGGAATATGAGACAAGTCAGTGAAAAGGCAGAGTCTCAGAGGCTGAAGTGAGGTGCAGGGAACAACAGCAAGAAGCAGAATGTTGCTGGATCACACAGTACATAGAGAGAATCAAAGTAGGAAAGGGTCAGGCTGTGAAGGGCTTTAAAAGCCAAAAAGAGGATTTTATATTTGAATTTACAAGCCACTGGACTTGACTTTACTAGGGGGTGGGGGTGGGGGGCTAGAGGGTGGTGGCATGACACTGTTCACAACCTGTACTTGAGGAAAAATCAATTTGGCAACTGAGTAGAGGATGGAGTGAAATGAGGAAAGACTTGAGGAAGGAAGCCCAGTCACAAGTCTAGTGGAACAGTCCAGGAATGAAGTAATAAAGACCTGTGCAGGGTGGTGGCTGAGTGAGCAGAGAGAAGGGGATGTGTATCAAAGATGCTGGCAAGGCAAAATCAACAAGACTTGGCAATAGCATGGATATGTGAGGTGAATATGAATAAGGAAGAGAAAACGACACCAAGGTTGTAAGTCTGAGTGATTGGGAGGATGATGGTGCCTTTGATGCGTAACAGGGAAATCTGTAGAAAAGGAGTTTGGGAAAAAAAGATAATGAGTTTTGTTTCAGACGTGTTTCAGGCATGTTCAGACAGTGTGAGATGTCCAAGAAGCAATTAGTGATTTCAAGACTGGAGCTCAAAAGAGGGGTTAGGGCAAGGTGTCTGGGAATTAACCACATAGAAATGAAATTGAATCCATACAGCTGATGAGATCATCAAGAAAGATGGAAAATAAGATAGAAAAGAAAATGGAACCAACAGCAGATCGTTGGGGAATACCCATGGTTAATGGACATGATGTGGTTAAGGATCCAGCAAAGGAGAATGAGGATTGGATCAGAAAGATGGGCAAACCAGAGAGAGCAGTGTCACTGAAACCTAAAGAGGAGAAGGCATCCAGGAGAACAGAGCGATCAGAAATGTCAAGGGAGGAAGAAAGAACGAGAAGGATCAACAAATTGGAGATGAGCAGAAGCAACGTCATCAGAATGGGAAGGGGAAAGTCAGAGAATCAGTCTGAAATGTCTCAAGGTACCAGGAAAAGGACTCCAAAATGGTCTTTCATGTTGTCACTAACTTTTATTTTGTGCTCTCTTGAAAAAAAGAATGGTAAAAGCATTATTTTACAGGACACAACAAACACAGGTCTTCTAAACCACTTATTAAAAGCTATGAGATCAAAAACAAATTCATTCTTGATGTTATACTCTATCACAAATTTTTTGCACATTTGTCTCTCAGTGTTTTTAAAAAATAAACAAACCCAAAGCACTGCAAACCCCATCAAAATTTCATTTAAAAAAAGAAAAGAAAAGAAAAGAAAAAAACAGCACAATTCCTGACTCCACATTTAAGTGCTCATTCTCCAACTATCTCAATAAACAAGAGTGGCCATTCTGTGACAGATTATGGTGATCTGAGTCTTTTTTTTTTTTTTTATTAGAATAGTACATCATCTAAAGGCCTCTTAGCATACATCCTCAGGCAAAAAATGGAACATTGAAATTTTTGTAGCTGAAACTCAATCAACCATCAACAAAGGGAGGAAGCCAGGGTACTGAGCATACCAAACAGAGGGAGGCACACCCAAAAAGACTGCCTAGCAAAAAGGGACAACTACCCTTTCCTACCTCGGGTATACCTTTCTGAAAGAGACAAAATATGGCACACAAACTTAATGAATGCTAATTGTCTTTAAATGTACATAAATGTCTTAAAGAGATCTTTTGTCAGTAATCTGCCTCTTTATTAGGAGAGTAAGATCTGAAGGGAGAGGTTGTATGAAAAAGAGAGCCCTGCAATAAAAGGAATATAAAGTTAATGCTGAAACATGGTCTATGTATATAGCAAGGTCTTGCTTCTCAGAAATGTTGTCTTTGTCTGTTTCCCTGTTGTGGTTGTTCAACAGTTTTTTGGTTTGTTTTTTTGGTTTTTTTTTTAAAGGCAATTGGGGTTAAGTGACTTGCCCAGGGTCACAAAGCTAGTAAGTATCAAGTGTTTGGTCTGAGGCTGGATTTGAACTCAGGTCCTCCTGACTTCAGGGCCAGTGCCGTATCCATCGAGCCACCTCGCTGCCCCTTGTTCAACACTTTTTAAATATCAGTTTGAAGGCTTGGGAAGGTCTCCAAACTTCATTACTAATCCTTTTCTTCAAAGAAATAAGTAAAGCTACCACATGTTTGTACTTTCTTTCTTTCCAAGGAAAGAAAAATCAAAGGAACATTTACACTCTTACACAGACCCTTAACCTAGTCAACTCAGATTAAAAAAAAAAAAATCAACTCTTGTCTTAAAGTAAGTTTCTATAAAATTGTGCATAATTTCACTTTCCCTCCAAAATCCTAAAACCAAGTATGGCAAGATGCTCTTTATTTGATATTCAAACAGTGCCTTGCTAAGACTGCTGAGTTAAATGATTCGGTATTTGTGTATCAAAACCCTCCTGCTACACAGCACAGTGTAAAAGCAACTCCATCATACAGCAGGAAGGTACTTTCTCAAACAGCATGAATTCTGCATTCGCGTTTGTACAAAATGAAGGCCTGTTGGCTCTTGTGGAGTTCTGAGCCCTCTTCTTCCACCATCTAACATGTTCTTCCATAAGTCCTTGGTTCTGGCATAGATGATGACATTCACTGCTACAGAGTTTCAACAGCCACAAGGATTATTGAGTTAATAATTCCCTGAAGGTGTTCATACATTAGAGGTGACCCTGAAGCCAGGCCTTTAAAAAGATACAGAGACAGAGGAAAAAGAATTACATCACCCCCTAGAGAAAAACTATCAGGGGGCAGACCCAAGATGGTGGAGTAAAAGCAGTGACTTGCTTGAGCTCTCCCCTAAACCCCTCCAAATACCTATAAAAAAATGGCTCTAAACAAATTCTAAAGCAGCAGAACCCACAAAAAGAGCAAAACAAATTTCCAGCCCAAGAGAGCCTGGATGGTTGATCAGAAAGGTGTATCACACCAGACTGGGAGAAGAGCGCAGTGTGGTGTGGGTGCACAGGCTGCAGCAACCCTGGAGCAGGCGTCAGAGGAGTGAATCACAGGCAGCTGTGGCGGCTTCCAGACTTCTCTACCCATGAACACCAAAGACAACTCGGAAGGTCAGTGGGAAAAATCTGTGTCAGCGGGGAGACAGAAAAGCCCGTGTTCTCAGCTCCAGTCCCCAAGCTTGGTGGGGACAGCGGCTGCCTCCTGAGCAAGCTTCCGGCCCACAGACTGAGGGGGAATTGAGTGGCTGATCAGAGGGGGATTGCAGGGATCTCTCTGCTGGTGCAGGATTCTCTTGCTTTGCCTGTGCTTGGATCTGGGTTACAGTTCTGGGTAGTGGTCCTGGGGCAATGAGGAGCACTGGTGTGGTGAAGCTTGTTGTGGTGATGGAGAGGAAACCCTCCTCACAGTTCCAAGACAGAAAAGAGTGCTTGTGGTCACTCATAGACCAGAGCACAGGCCAGGAAAGGAGTAAACACCTCACCTTTGATCATACCACCTTGGAAGAATTGAAAATTTACAGGTCCCTAGAAGTATCTCTGAAAACAGCTGCACAAAACCCCTGACGCTTGGGACAGTACATTCTCCACGCTGGAAACAGACTCCTACTTTAACAAAGAGTTTATAACTCAAGTAATTGGCTGGGATCATGAGCAAGCAGCGCAAAAAGAGTCAGACTATATTATCTTACTTTGGTGACAAAGAAGATCAAAACAGACAACCAGAAGAAGACAACGCAGCCAAAGCTCCTACATCCAAAGCCTCCAAGAAAAATATGAATTGGTCCCAGGCCATGGAAGAGCTCAAAAAGGATTTTGAGAAGCAAGTAAGAGAAGTAAAGGAAAAACTGAGAGTGATGCTAAAGGAGACCCAAAAAAATACTGAAGAAAATAACACCTTAAAAAATAACCTAACCCAAATGGCAAAAGAGGTCCAAAAAGCCAATGAGAGGAAGAATGCCCTTAAAAGCAAAATTAGCCAAATGGAAAAGGAAGTCCAAAAGATTACTGAAGAAAATACTTTCTTAAAAATTAGAATAGAGAAATTGGAAGACAGGGACAATTTGAGAAATCAAGGCACTGTAACACTAATCAAAAGGAATGAAAAAATAGAAATGAATGTGAAATATCTCACTGGAGAAACTATCAGAACAGCAGATACAGATCCACCTACCAGGGATTAAGGAACAGATTCAGCAAGGCTTGGGGTCCCCGGAGAGGGCAGTCTACTAGGCACACTCCCAGGCAAAGAAGATTTGAAAAAGCATTTTGGGGTTTATTGGATCCCAAGTTCAACATGAGTCAATAGTGTGGTAAGCTGACCAAGAAGGCTAATACGATCTTAGGGCTAACAAGAGAGACGAAGCATCCAATAATGACGAGGTGATGATGCCACTGTATACCATCCTGATCTAGATATAGATGCTATGTTCTATTCTGGACCCCACATTTTGGGAAGGCCAATGGTAAGCTGGGATGCAAATAGATGGCACAGGGGATAGAGTGCTGGGCCAAGAGTCAGGAAGACTCATTTCCCTGAGTTCAAATGTGGTCTCAGACACTTACTGACTGTGTGACCCTGGGCAAATCACTTCACCCTGTTTGCCTCAGTTTCCTCATCTGTAAAATTAGCTGGAGAAGAAACAGCAAACCACTCCAGTATCTCTGCGAAGAAAACTCCAGATGGGTTCACAAAAAGTCAGACACAACAATTGGTAAGCTGGAAGAGTGCAACTAGGATTGTGAATGTTCATACTATATAAAAATTGGCCGAAGGAACTAGGGATATTTAGCCTAGAGAAAACTCAGAAGTGACACAATAGCTGTCTCCAAGTGTTGGAAGAATTAGTTTTGCCCTGCTTGGTCTCAAAAATCAGACTAGGAACAATTAGTAAAAACTGAAGAGAAATATTTAGGTTTCATAAAAGGCAAAATTTCTTAAGATTAGATTTATCCAAATGTGGAATTGACTACACCTTGGGATGTAATGGATTCCTCCTCACTAGGGATCCTAAAGCAAAGGCTAGATTGACCTCTTGGTCAGGTTTATTGTAGAGGGGATTCTTGTTCAGGTCTGAGTTGCATTAAATGGCCACTGAGGTTCATGCTAACCATGAAATTCAATGATCCTGAGGCCTAAAGAGACCATTAGAGCACAGGAGTTGTTTTACTGCTTATTTATTCATACATGATAAGTCCTTTGCATTTACTGTCAAGTTAAATAAAAAATATTCTATATCTGATGTTTTATTCGCCTGATTACTTGCATGAGTTAAGACTTTTTCTTTAAAAAAAAAAAAGCACACACATCTATGTGTGTATAGACCTAACTGTAAGTATAATTCTGACATTCCTTGGAAAAACCCTCAGAGTATAACTACTAAAAATTACTCAAGATTAAATGTAATATACATACATGCAGAGGTTCAGTTCTGGGCCACAGAAATATTTTGTTGAAATAAAACAATCTGGACATAAAACTGTTATCCTGTTCTTCCTCTCACTTAACTTAGATCTGATGTCTAAAATACACTAAGGTCACCAAGATCCCCAAAAAGCCTTCCCTCGAGCTTTCTTATTCTAGTTAACTACTGTCCCATTTCCACTGCTAATCATCCTGAAAGACTACCAAAACCTGATGCCTCAATTTTCTTACTCATTTTTTCAATTCTAGCCCTCCACCCATTTTACAGAAATTTTTCTTTCAAGGATCACGAATATCTTTGTTTTAAACTCTTGACCTCCCTAGGATTCTGATACTGTTTATTAGTACCCTACAACTAGACATCCTTCAGAGAGACCACATTCTGGTGTTTTTTCCTTCCTCTAGTCCTTCTCCGTCTCCTTGTACTTTGGTAAGGGGGGCGGGAAGAGAGATTATAATTCAGAATAATGTTTGTTAAGTCAGTACTAAGTTCTGTTTATAGATTTACACTCTATAGTATGTATGTGTATCGTAAGATCACATTACCCTTCTTGGTCAGTTTATCAAAGGAGTAACATGAAAGCAATGTTTTAGGAAGATTATTCTGGCAGTAGGACATAATTAGCCTTGAAAGTCAAGAGCTAAAAGTAAGGAGGACAACCAGAAAGCTACTGCAATAGCAGAAGAGTATTAGGTAATAAGGCCTAGACTAAAATGCAAGGTAACAAGGGGAACACAGAGAAAAGGGAATAAAAAACACAATGATTTTTCAAAATACACTAACCATATTATCAAAGGATTCACAATATTATACGATGTGGAATTCTAAAGTGTACATTCTTTTTCAATGTTTCACTACCCTAATCCCTCCCACCATCAAAAAAACAAAACCATCATACAAAAGACGAACGCTCATTTGAGAGACAGGTATGAAGGAAAAGTCTAGGGAACAAAGAGGCTATAGCGAATAGAAGTAGGAAAAAGGAAGAACAAGATTCAGGGATACATCTCAATGACCCCGAAAGTGTTTCAGGTGCCTTACTGGAGAGAGGTCGAGTAAAAATGAAGGACATTTCTAGGGGTAGCTGATAAGCTGAGGCAGGGATGTGGATACAAAATCTACTTAGGGCAACTAGATTAAATCCAATTTAACTTAAGAACAAAGGGGATAAAAAAGGAAGATTTCAGCTGGCCAGTTTCTCATCATGCCTTTAGCCTTTTTGGGGAGACTTGAGCATGACATTCTACGGGCTTGTTGGGAACAACAGGATTGTTTGTTCACCCTAAGCCCTAATAAGCAGGGTTTTTTCCTTCCTTTTCAGTTCACCAAAGCTATATTTGAGAGGCAAAACTACAGTACAGACTACCCTGAACCTCAGCCAATCAGTTCAGTCAACTACCATTTATGAAGCACCTACTATGTGTCAGCTAAGTGCTGGGAGATACAATTGCTAAATGACCTCATTTTGTTCCAAAGCTGAACCTGAACTACCAGTAGAGGGAGAGATAAGCATTCGTATAGCACCTACTATTTGCCCAGCACTGTGTTAAGGGCATTTACAAATATTATCTCATTTGATCCTAATAACAACCCTGCAAGGCAGGTGCTGTTATCCCCACTTTACAGTTGAAGAAACTGAGGAAAAGAGGTTGTGACTTTTTTTTTTTTAATGGTCAAAGTTTTATTTGTGCAAATTTGTTTCTTAGGCTTTATTTATACCTGCATGATAACATATATTTTCCACTAGAGTCTACAAAGCCTACACAATGTCACCAAAGTGGTTCTAGGTTGCTGAAAGTAATTCCACCAGTCTATGATGTGATAGGTCCTACCAAGCTGGAAAGGCTTTGCCTTTAGTCAT
Organism: Vombatus ursinus; assembly: GCF_900497805.2. NCBI lineage: Eukaryota > Metazoa > Chordata > Mammalia > Diprotodontia > Vombatidae > Vombatus > Vombatus ursinus. The sequence continues at coordinate 14,431,021 of NW_020954589.1, read as the reverse complement.
GTACAGGTGTCATCCACAGACCAGTCAAGCTAAGTTCAGAGAAGCTTAACATCAAGAGGTTGGACACTCGCTGATAAATTTTTCTATAAAAACAAAACAAAAACAAAAACCCCAATAAAGAATCCAAGGCAAGCAGAGTTTGCCATCTCTTTTGGAGGGAGCGCTCACATTGATGAAATTATGGATCATTTGAAGTCTAATATCATATTCAATTCTATTCTAGCTGCAAAGCAACCTTTTTTAAAATATGAAAGAAATCTAAGAAATGAACTTTTAAAAATATTATTCCTAATATTACTGCTCTATATAAAATATAAAAACAGTAATTTTAGTATTCTTGTGGCCTAAGAATGTATTTACTTTTCTCACCTGGGATCAATCAGAAGACAATTATTGCCATCATCATTATTTTACCTAGCACTTTCTGAGTTTCTAAACAAAACACTAACTCCTCAATTTCAGAATCAAACTTCAATGCAAAAAAATGAGAACAATGTTGGGCAAAAGTCAACTATATGTACTTTATACTGAACGCCCAAATAATTCCCAAAGATAAACAGATATGTTGGTCAGGGTAAAGTGAAGGGTAGTTTAATATACTGAACCATACTTCAACAGAAAACTTCACAGTCTTTCTGACCAAACAAGAATGTTCCCAAAGTCCACCTGCAAAAGTGCATGTCTTGTAGGCAAATTTTCACACAAATAATGACTAAATAACATGTGGTTTGCTCTTTAATTAAATTATAAAAATTATGTTATGTTGATTCTTGAGATTTTTTAGCTCCTTCTCTTGCTAATCTATCTTCATTGCCTGCAAACCCTGAATGACCGGGAACACGCACTCATTTAATGTCTATGCCTTGAATAAGTGTATCAAGCTTAACAGTCTTCTGTGTTAATGACATCTTTTCCTGTGCTTGTTTTCCAGTCATTTTTCTTCCAGTCTTTAACCCAACTTGCCATATCACTTATGGTAAACATACTATCTGTGTAGAGAATCAGTTTACTGATGTTTTGATTCTTGGCTTGTTCAATTGCTTTACAGGCAGCATGTACTTCTGCTCTTTGGTTCGTCTGTTGACCAGGAAGTCTATCACCCACATTTAGGGGATGGTCTGGCCCCCAATAAACACCAATGCCTGCTCTCGATTTCCTCCTCCCATTACTGGGAGCAACAGCCATCTGCATATACCACAGCTGTATCTCCCATGTAAGAAAATATATCTTTGAGGTCATAAAAAAGGGAAAAGGACCCATGTGTACAAAAATATTTATAGCAGCTCTTTTTGTGGTGGCAAAGAATTGGAAATTATGGGGATGCGCATCAATTGAGGAATGGCTAAACAAGTTGTGCTATATAAATGTAATGGAATATATTGTGCTATAAGAAATGATGAGCAGGCAGACTTCAGAAAAATCTGGAAAGACTTGTATAGACTGATGCTGAGTGAAGCGAACAGAACCAGGAGAACATTGTACGCAGTAACAGCCATGTTGTGTGATGACTAACTTTGACAGACTTAGCCCCTCTCAGCAATGCAAGGATCTAAGACAGCTCCAAAAGTCTCATGATGGAAAATGCTATCCACATCCAGAGAAAGAACTATGGAGTTTGAATGCAGATCAAAGGATACTATTTGCTCTTTTATTCCTTCTGTTTTGTTTTATTTCCTCTTTCTTGTGGTTCCTTCTATTGGTTGTAATTCTTCCTTACAACATGACTAATGTGAAAATATGTTTAATAGAAATATATATATAGCCTATATCAAATTGCACCCCTTTTTGGGGAAGGTGGGTGGGGAAGGAGGGGAGAAAAATTTAAAACTCAAAAGCATATGGAAGTGATTGTTGATAAATCAAAATAAATTAATAAAAAAAAGAAAGGAAAAAAATCAAAGAAAAATGTATCTTTGCTAAGTGAAAGTACTGAGTCTTTATTTTGTTTTGTAAGCTGTGAGCAAGGTTCTTCCTCTTCATCTGATGACTCACAGGGTCTCTTGTTTGGCTTCACTCTGGGGTCTTCTCTGTCACTTTTCTTTTTCTGCTCTGTTGAACAATCAGGGCTTGCCGTATTTTGTACAAAGGCCCAAGCCTCATCCTCAGTAGCAAACTTCTTGAACCTGGCAGCAGGAAATCTGTTCACTTGTGCTTAACATTCACTCCAAGTGGGGAGCTCGCCGGTCTTGCATGGAACATGCCAGCACTCAGGTGGCACGGGCCACAGCGGCTAAAGGCACCCATGACAACTCTGGGGCCAGCAGCCCAGAGCCTCAGCATGGCCAACTCTGGGGCATAGTGGCCATGGGGAGGACACTCCCCACACCCAGCATAGGCAAGGACTCGGGGGCTGGTTAAGTGTCTTTCACAGGCTTACCCAGCTAGCAAGTGTCTGAGGCCACATTTGAACTCAGGTCTTCCTAATTCCAGGCCCACTGTATCACCAGCTGCTTCCGAATCAGACCCAGTCCAGGCTGGTGCTATCTTGAGAAATTGGAACATAAAGAGTTCAATGAAGGTAGAGATTAGCAGTACAGAGGAAGATAAGCCTGGATTGGCCATCATGCTTCTTTTTAGTGGCACTTTTGGTGATGCCTGTAAAAGTGTTGGCTGCCTACTGTAATGTACTCTTCACTCATGGGAGATTAGAGAATAAACTGCCTGTGACCATTCTACAAGAAGAGAGAAATTCTACATTGCTGACCAATCTTCCCAGGACTTCTCTATCATGCCCATGCACTGAGTACTTTTACCACCATCCCCCTATCTACCCCAGCTTCCTCTGATAGATTTTTTTTCCTTCATTAGAATGTAAAATCCTTGAGGACAGGCACCATCCTTCTGTTTGTATTTGTATTCCCAGTGCTTAGCACAGTGCCTAGCACTTAGTAAGTGCTTAATAAATGTTTGCTGACTCACCTGACTTGAAAGGCAAAACACTCAGGTCCCAAGTCACCTGGAAAGTCCTAGACCTTTTTGCCCTTTGAAGTATGAGGAGGTAAATTTATTCCAGGAAATAGTATGGACTTGAGATATATGAAAATGCATAGAATCTACGAACGTCAGAGGTTCCCCAGGGCCAGGGGGCATATCTAGACCTATTCAAAGGAAATGTTTTAAGTATGAAGAAGTCTTGGAATGGCTTAATCCCCTGATCTGTTTCAAGCCTGATGTTTTGCTTTCTAGTACCTAGTATCCTGTCCCTTCAAAACTACTGTCATAATTCAAATGTTTATAGCTTAAGTTAAACTCTTTTCCCAGACCGCTTACCTCCTTCTCATAGTCAAAACACATTAAATTATATACAAGGGGAAAGAAAATGGGTCAACAGATTTTATGAGACACATAAATACTCAGTGCTTAGAAAAGCTGCCTGTATAGTAAGTATGTTACTGGCCAGTTCTCACACTTAATCAGTATACCTCAGGATAGTTCGTTTTCCTGCACCCTCTCAGGGGCTCCTGGCACCACACATGTAACCCAACACCTCACAGGCCAGTGAGTATTTCACCATCATGATCCAAACCTGATTGTCAGTTTTCCTTCCTAGGAACCTGCATGATGCTATTGAATTCACCCTGTTCACTAAGCTTATAATCAGCTCCTTGTCATATTCCTAAAGCTAACTCAGCATACTCTGGAGCAGAAGCCACCCAGGCCACAGGGCTATACAGATACCCTCGTACCTGAAGGCTCCAATTCAGTGTTAACTGTGAAAGGACTCTGACAAACTTTAACTGCAGACATATAGGACACATACTACTAATAACCCACTTTTCCTGGCAGCCTTCCTAAAAAGTCTGTATCAGCAGAACACACTGACACACACGAAGAAGACAGGAGACCAAGGGACCAAGAGGACCACTCAGCTGCCACCTTAATGCAAGCACAGCCCTCCCTGCTTCTCCTCAGATCTCATGTAATATAAGCACTCTGCTTTAGCAGAACTGTAATTGCAAGGGCTGCTAGGTGGCACAGTGGACAGAGCACCGGCCCCGAAGACAGGAGGACCTGAGTTCAAATTTGACCTCAGACCAAACACTTGACACTTATTAGCTGTGTGATAATGGGCAAGTCACTTAACCCCAATTGCCTTTAAGAATTGTAATTGTGTAGTAGCACTCAAAGTGTCAAAGACTACACTGTCTCTCCCACTTAAATAATTTGGTAACGTGCAACTCAGATGTACAGAAAAGCCAGTACTCTCTCAATTGCCAATTGCATACCGGATCCTGCTGCTTTCCAGAACTGCTGCTACTATCATGAGAACTGGGAGCTGTGGAAAATGAGGGCCACAGGCTGAGAACAGAAGGACAAAAGAAAAGGAAAAGAATCTTTATTTTAAAGCTTACACAATCAATTAAGTTCATCAAATGTGTAATAAGTACCTATTACGTGCAAGAGACTCTGTTAGACAGCAAGGAGAGAAAGACAAAAAATGAAACATTCTGACCCTGACACGTGGTAGTAAAAAATGGATTCCTGCTCTGGCTTGGGTTCTCCCAGACAAGTTCTGAGTCCACAAGCTCACAGACTCAGAAATGGAAGAAAGCTTAGAGTAGGAATTCTTAATCTTTTTCATGTCATGGACTTTCTGATCATCTGATAAAACCTAAGGCCCCTTTTTATTTTATTGTTTTTAATATTGTTAAATTAACAATTTAGTATTGTTAATAGAAAGCAATTACAATGAAATAAGATATATTTTTTCTCTATTCCAGGTTACAGGACCCCTGAAATCTATCCATGTACCACCTTGGGGGGTCTGTGGACCCCAAGCTAAGAATCCCTGATCGACAGGGTCATCTTCAACTCCTTCATTTTACAGATGAGGAAACTAAGGCCCAGATATGTTAAAAAATTCATCTAGGGGCACATAGTCAATGAGTATAAGAGCTGAGATTTGAACCCCAGATCCTCTGACCTCCAAATTCCATGCCCTTTCCACTGTACCACACTGCCTCTTCAATTCAGATTCTGTTTTTTCGCCTTCTTTTCTCCTCTCTATAACCCCTTGGTGATTTTTTCATTCCACCACTTTCAATCACCCATTTCTATGCAGATAGCTCCTAGGTCTCTAATTCTGATTGCTTTCCTGGGGTTCAGACCCACAATACATACTTCCTATTAGGAAGCTCTACATAAAGGGATTAAAAACTCAATACGCCCCAAACTCAGCTTCCTATCTCAGGTTTGACAGAGAGGAAACATAGGAGACATAAAAGAAAGAACATCTTACTGTTATCAGTGAACCAGTTGCTGTTCCTCCCTTCCACACTTCCACGCTGTGCGATTCTGGCTAAGTCACTTAATCTGTTTAAGTATTAATTTCCTCATCTATAAAATAGCCTAAAAATAATTTTAGTACCTACCTCACAGGGCTATAGTGAGGCTCAAATGAGAAGCAATCTGAAAACATTTTAAACTATGCAAATGGCCTTTATTATTATTATTATTATTTCCCCCTAAACCAGCTGCTCCTTTGGACTTCGCTATTTCTATCTAAGGCAACACCAATTACTCAGTCTCACATGTCCATAACCTTGGAATTGTCTTTGACTTTTCTCTCCATCTTTTATATCTGATCAATCACCAGGTCATCTTGATTCCACCCCAGCAACACCTTTAAAAGCTGTCCTTTCTTCCCTATTTCTTCTGCCACTACTCAGGACAAGACCTCATTACCACCAGCCCTTGCAATCACAACAGCCTTCTCTGGACACCAGAGTAATCTTTCTTAGCTATAGATCTGGTATCACTCTTCTCAAAAACTTCCAGAGTCACTCACTACTAACTGAAAAAAGTTCACATTCCTTTGCCTAGCATTCAAGGATCTCCATAAACTAGCAGAGTATTTTTCTGCTAGTTTTCTGTAGAATATTTTTCCATTTTTCTACACACTTATTCTATAACTAAACAGAACTACTCTCTACTACTATAATGCATAATGCACTCTCCTGCCTCCACCTTTGCTCATGTTGTTACCTACAACTGGAATGCCTTCCTCCCTTTCTGCCGCCTCTTCTGTGAGGCCTTCCCCAAACCTCTACCACAACCTCATTACATGGATCTCACACAGCACTGTTTTGCAATTTTTTAAAGCATTTATCACATGATACTGTTTATTACAGTAATCAGAGTTCTGTCTTCTCCTCTTCTTAAATCAAGAGGTTCCCAAACTTATTTAGCCTACTGCCCCCTTTAAAAAAAAAAAAAAAAAGATATTCAGTGCCCCCTAGGGTTAGGTTAAACCTTATTTTTATTCAACACCCCTCAATTGTACCCAAGGTTACTACCACCCCCCCCACCACGTTCCAGAGCCCTCAGGTGGCAGTATGGCCCACTTTGAATCTATGTCTTAGACTAAAAGCTCTATGAAGGCAGGGCCTTTCTTATTTAAAACTTTCTATCTCCATATGGAAGGTATTTAATAATTGTTTGGTGAACGAGCAAGCTTCTGGAATAGCATCTGTCCCAAATCAGGTATCCCTTTTGAAGACCATTAGGGTGAGTACCACATGAGTACTATGAATTCTTCTACCTTGTTGTCCATCACTGTCCACTGGCCCTCAGCATTCTGCTTGAAAACACAGTGGTTTCGGGAAATCATCAATGGACAAATTTTAGAAAGCAGCTGGTACGTGACATCGAATCCTCGACCAACTGTCACCTACAAAGACAATGAAAATGAGAGGCAAAATTAGATAAAATATTGAAAGAAAAAGGTGTTTGTAATAATATTAACCAGTAGTGTTTAGAACATTTTACAGGGAGGACCAGAATTATCTTTAGGCTAACTAAGTATGTTCATATACCCATAAATAAGATGTGCCTTGCTACCTGGGCAACTTTAACCAATGCCCACCTTTTTCTACTTCCCAAGATCATTAAGGGTAGATCATTCCAATATTTGCCAGCAGATAAAAATAACAATGAAAATAAAATCAAAAGAAGAACTTCAGGTCAATTTTGAAAGAAACATAAAGCAAATATTTTGTCTGTTAATTCATTTGATTCTATTTTGTTAAATGTATTTATTTTATTTTTTTTAATATTATTTATTTTATTTATTTATTTTTATTTTTATTGGGGTTAAGTGACTTGCCCAGGGTCACACAGCTAGTAAGTGTGAAGTGTTTGGTCTGAGGCTGGATTTGTACTCAGTTCCTCCTGACCTCAGGGCAGGTGCTCTATCCACTGTGCCACCTAGCTGCCCCTATTTTGTTAAATGTTAAGGGTCTATAAATTGTTTTTTATTCTGTATGTATGATTTTGTTATTGATTACATTTATAATAAGAAATCACGCATTTAGAGAATGCTTTCCACACAACCACCCTATGAGGTAGGTAATACAAGCATTATGAATACCATGTTTAAAACACAAATTTTTATTAATGTATTTTTAAAAATCACTCATATTTTCTACTATATCCCTCCCTATGCCCCTCCAAGAGAGCCATCTTTGATAACGAAGAATTTAAAAAGAAAAAAAGAAAAAAAAAGTCTCACAAACATTAACTGTGGTACAGGGGGCTGCAAATCAAAAGCATCAATCACATGGTTAGTTTTAAAGGGCCAGAGCCCCTCAAGACTTATATGCCATGTGAGACAAAGAACCAGTATGATATCAATGAGAGACAGCCCGATTATCTAATCTTAAACAGTGGTTAGAAACTCTATCCATCGTGACCCACAGTTTAAGAAGTGGTGAAGGGGTCATGAGTGGAAAAAGTTTAGGAAGCCCTGATCTAATGGACCAGTAAAACAAGGAGAGAGGAGCAAGGAAATAAAAGACTGTACTCAAATTTGTTTTCACCTGTTAACATTAGCCAAAATAACAACAACAACAAAAAAATGTGACATAAGATGGAGTATTACACAAAGAGGGTGAGGTGTCATCTCATTTATCTTATTTGAAGTATATTCTGGTTGTTATAATTCTTTAGCATTTTGCTTTGACTATTGTTTTGTTGTTCTGTACACTGACATGTGTATATGTATGTATTTTCCTGGTTCTGCTCACAGTACTTCAGACTTTATCCATCAGTTCACAAGAGCCTTTCTATACTTCTCTGTATACACACTGTTCATAATTTATTTAATTTTATTTTTATTCAGAACTTAAACCACTGCCCCACAAAAAAGGACTTTTCCATATAAAGAGCAAGATCAGAAAGTTTTTTTGTTTGTATTCCCTTCCTGGTATTCTCCTCCCTCTTAACTCCTCCCTCTACTCCTATCCTTCCTCTTTCCCCTCTTAAACCCTCAGAAAACAACCAATCTGATCCCCAACTCCTCAATTGTTGTTGTTGGTTAAATTTAACTCAATGACTACCCTCTGAAGTGTTTAAGTTCTGAAGGGACACTAGTTTCTTCTCCCTCATTATAAAATCCCATATATACACCAATAATAATAGAAATAATAGAGTAATAATTAGCAATGATATAGTGCTTTGAAGTTTGCAAAGTGCCTCCCATATCAACTCATTTGATCCAAAATGTTCCTACCAGTACTTTTTGTGGCAATAAGAAACTAGAAACAGAGTGGTTACTCCTTAACTGCTAAATGGCTGAACTGAATAGGAACGGATGTCGTTATATTTATATCACAATATTATAGTACTACAAGGAATAAATAGGAAGAATTTAGAGAAACTTGGTAAGACTTGTATGAATAATGGAAAGTGAAGTAAAACAGAATCAAGAGAAAAATATATACAATGACTAAAATAAAGTAAAAGAAAACAAGAGTAAAAGGCATCTGAACTCAAACAAATGTAATGCTAGAGAACTGATGATGAAATATACTTAACTTCTCTAGGTAGAAATGTGGACTACAGGTACAAGATGAGGTATATGCTCATTTTACAGATAGAGAAATAAATAACAGCAAAGAATCCACTCTTTAAACAGCATGAATCCATTATTTAAGAAATCTTCCCTATCATCAATCTTTTATTTTATTCCTCTACTCTAGGTTTCCTATGCCTTTAAGTATAGAGGTTTTACTTTACTGTTTGTAGTTTTTCACTTACTGCTTTTGAATTATTCTCTACTTGTTTCAAGTTGCCTGGTGTCATGGAAAAAGTGCTGAATTTTAAATGGATCTAAGGTCAAATCCTGGTTCTGTCAATTAGTAAGTACCCTTGTGGCTTTGGACAAAAAACTTCTCTCTCAGGGTCTCAATTTCCTTGTCTATAAAAAGAGAGGGTTGGACTAAATTTTTAAGGTTCCTCCTAGCTCTAAATCTATGATCCTATTGCACATCTGTTGTCTCCCTAACTAGGTAATGAAAAGCACACCAAAGCAATTTTGTACTCTGTATTGAGAATGTTAAAGTCTTAAATGGATTAAAAAAAATACCTACCCTCACAGAAGCATGACCTAGTTAGGTGGACATTAATATTTCGATGTACCTATGACCTCATCGATGTGGGCATATCCCCTTCTGCTTGCAGATCAGTCAATCCACACCCCCCCCCAATTCTGTGAACTCTGTCCTCATACATCCACATGGGTCCCTCCCTCTCTCATGACAGCTTTTCACTAGGTTTTTTTGCAATCTGCCTACAGCAGCAAAATACTCTGGCTAGCCGTCTCACATCCTTCAGCACGAGAAGCTTCTCCCGTTTCCAATCATATTTTTCCTTCCTACTGCCACATCCCTGCCTCTGGCTCTCCACTGTTCTTTGGTCCTCATGCAACTTTGATTTTTCAGAGATCACAGCATTCCAAGATTCACAACTATAATATTACTAGGAGATGACCTGTATTTTAAAAGTGGATCTTTGTGTTGGGAATCAACTCGTTAGGCAGCTACATGGTACGGTGGATAAAGCTGGACCTGGAATCAAAATGACCTTACTAGTTGTATGACCCTGGGCAAGTCACTTAATCTGTTTGTCTCATTTTCCTCATCTATAAAGTGGGGACAAGAACAGCACTACCTCCCAGGGTTATTGTGAGAAATATTTATAAAGCACTTTGCAAATTTTAAAATGCTATATAAAAGCCAGGTATTATATGCTATTATCTTAGAGAATACTAAACAATTTTCCAAATGTAAAGCCCTATGTTCTTCCTCCAACTCAGTTCTGGGTTCAACTGTCCATCTTCAGTGCCTATCCCAGATACATGTGCTAGGATATTATCACAGTGCACTAATCATTCAGTGGCATGTCATAATATGAACAAGTTATTTTTCATCCATCCAGTTTGCCTATATAGATTATTAGACTAATATTATTTATTTATGGATCTCATTGAGGAAGCAGCCTATAAGGTTGCAAGGACTGATATTATCTGTGCATAAACAGGAACATCTGGAGAACCTCATCATCTATAGGGAATCCCACTAAGATTCAGACCTTGCAGAAGACATCTTCTATAGCAAGAGTGAGCTCCTTTGGTGAACATACATCTCCTTGATACTTGAAGTGACATTAATACTAATCACAGTGTCACTGAAGAGTCATCAGTGACAGAGGAACCACTTTAGTCCTCAGTGTGCTATATGATAAAGTAGAAATGGCAATTAAGATGAAAAAGTTAGGAACAACTGCTGAAGTAGATGCCAATCAGTACACACAGAAAAAGTTCATGACTGAGGAAATACAATCTTACAACTTACTGTTTTGTTTTCCAAAATACCAAAGAGGAAGATACTCAAAAAAAGGTGAGTGCAAGAACATCACTAACTACTGATCTATGTTTAAAATATTTATGCAAATGATCTACAGAGATATTGAGGGCATTTTCAATGAAAACGAGAAAGGAAAGGAGAAGGCTTTTGCAAATGATTCTCTACAGCGACCATATCTTTTCAGTCATGCAACTGAGTAAGTTGCAGACAATACCAGATCTCACTGTTCACCATTTGATGCTTTAAAAAAGCATTTGACTTAGTAAAGCAGCCTCAAAACAACCAAAAAAAAAACCAAACCACCCTCTCATGGGAATGTAAGTCTGATAAATTCAATCACCAAAATCTATTCAGTCTTCTGATTAACATAAAAAATACTTGAAAGAACCAATATGAAAAGAAATTTAAAAATATTTACAGAGTAATCTTTCATTCACTCCTGCTTAGGTCATTATGGGTTCTCAAAGTCTATGTCAAAAGCATACAAGTTCTAAAAAGTTCTAACCAGGTTGGAATTTTTTTTTTTATCATGTGATAGCAACATTATCTACCAAGGTCCTTGCCATGTAGGCTAAACTAGTTCCCCTCCAGCCTCCCAAAAAAAGTAATAAAGCCATTCTTGAGACTTTATTGGTCCAGGAGACTAAAACTTGAACCATTTCCTGGTAGCCTAAATACAAAAGCCCAGTGCACATGGAGTCAGGAGTTCTTCCAGCTTGACACATAATTCTGGGCAGGGCATCATGATAAATGCAGAACCAAGAGAGCTATGCCTTGAAACAATGCTGTTTCCTAGCTGAATATCCCTTCCATGTTACTGTTAAGTAGAACTCTTTTGTTAAATATTACACAGCGTACTGTTGAAAGGAAAATTCTTCATTTGGGTTTTTCACCCTGATTAACTCAGGACAAACAGAATTAAAAGGATTTTATTATAAGTACATCAAAGTAGCAAAATGTAGACTGACTGATCACTTAATATCAGCAATGGCTTCATCAACCAAGGCTTCAAGGGGGCACAGCAACTTTAAAACAATTTAGATAGGTCTACCTCTGCAGTAGAGGCTGGGCCCTTGCATCTCAGTTCCTCCCCAAGGTAGTAAGAATGTGACACTGCAAGTAGGGGTACATGACAAAGAGCAGGTAATACAAAAAGCTTCAGGTATCTGGATGATTCCTTCCCCAGCAGAACCTCCCCCTACACTGACTGATAAGCAGGGAACAATGGCACACAGAGTCAACATAACAACAGTATAAATGACTCATTTCATTCTAATCTGAAACCCAACCAAATGGAAGGGCCTTGAGTAAGACCAGGCCCACCACAGTCTGCAAAAAAATCATTAAGATTGTCCAGTATCAACCAATTAAAAAAATTTACTGTGTCCACTATACGCTAGGCACTGTACTAAGTGTTAAGGACAGAAAGGCAAAAATAAAATATTCCTGGCCCTCAAGCTTACATTCTATGGGGAAATAAAACATGTGCACAAATGAGGATAGTACAAGGATAATTGAGGGGTATTCACTGACAAGAAGGCAGGAAAATGATCCTGGATTTGGAGTCAGAGAGTTTGGATACAAATGCTAATTTGCCACCCGCTGAACCGTGGGCATGTCACTTTATGCCTCTGGCTCTCAGTTTCTCCATCTGTAAAAGAGAAGGTTGAACTCTGACCTCTGAGGTTCCTTCTGGGTCTAAGCCTCTGACCCAACAAGATGACAACCTAAAGTGAGCCCAGCAGGAAGATAAAGCTTCTCAGAGGTAGAGTTGTAAGGAGGAAGTGCCTTTCAGGCATGGGAAATAGTTTGTATGACTGATGAGAAGTCATAGAGTTCAGAAAATAGTTCAATTGGACCGAAATAGAGTTCATAAAGAGCAGTAGTATGAAATAAGGCTGACAAGATCAGTGGGAGCCATATCTGTAGTAGTATTTTTCAAATATATAGAGATGTTGTGACTGATGATACAAATTCAACTAAAAAGCTTTACTGGTTTCATGAAAGTTTTTGTAATCAATAAACAATTTTCTCAATCAATAGATAGTAATGGCATACAACCCATGGCCCAAGTTATTTTGTCTCTTAATAAGGTGCAACAGAATTGCAAAGTGCCATTTGCAGAGGTAATTACATTAATAAAAATCACAGACCCTTCAAATACTTAAGTACAAAGCAACATCAATTCAAAGAGTAGTGTCTTAAATTTCTCCTGCCCCATTACTGCCCTGATACTCTAGGCCTTTGATATTTCATGCATAGAATCTTACACTGGCTTCCTATTTGCTCAATCTGCTTTCAGTCCCTCCTTATCCTAGCCACTATACCATCAAATTAGTTATCTTGAAGCTTAACTTCATAGGATCAGAGATTTAAAATTGGAAGGGGCCTTTAGAGGTACAATGCCTACATTGTACAGATGAGGAAATTACATGTCACTGTATGAAATAAAAGCCCAGAGTTTTCTACAAAAGGTTTTCATTACTGCAAAGGAAGACTCAGAAAACTCAAGGAAATCTGCTCCTTTTATTTTGTCAACGAGATGTAAAGTTTTCCCTTTAATTCAGTGTGAATGACTATGCTAACAAAGGCACATTCCTTCTTCTGTAACAGCTGAAAAGAAACCTCTTTTGGGGTAACAAGTACACCTTTCTTTAGCTTTATACAGATCAATAAGCACTACTCCTTTTTTGTCTGGATTAAGAGAATGGTAGAATGGTATAAATATTACTAGTCTAATTGTAAGGGACACATATGTCAAGTCACCTGTTGGAGGAGAGTGTTTCACTTGGAATGAATAAACTGTAGTTTTAAATGTCTTTGCCTCATGTGCTGGCTTATTGACAGAGGACCCAAAGAGAATTTATGAAACAATTTTTAACGTCAATATTGATGGATTATAACCCACATAAGCAAAATCTCTTTGGGTGGTCCTCAGTAATGTTTAAGAGTGTAAAGGAATTTCCCAAAACAAATGGAGGAAAAAATTCTTCCAAGGGATTAGCTCTTTGTTTTTTCTGAAGGGAACGGAATCAGTGAGTACACAAATAGTGGGAAAAGTCCCACAGGTGCAGCAAATATGTTAGGCGCCATAGTCTCTCTAGTCATTGTTGCAATGTGAGTGATCCTAACTGTGAAGGGAATTATCTCTGTACATTTGGCCTAGGGACCTTTAAAAGGGGTGGTACTGTCTCAACCCAGGGTTCTAAAGAGACCCAAGCAACCCAAACCAAAAAGGAAAGGAGCCGCCAACATTTATTTCTTTTGTACCAAGCCACTAAAAAATGAAAAGAAGGGAGCTCAATAACTGAAGACAGTTTCTTGGGGACTGGCTGTAAGTTCTGTGGGAAAGCTATTCATGCAATTTCTTATTCATTCAGTTATATCTCTCCCGTGCAGAGAAAAGAGCTTATTCTGACCAAAGTGTCCTTGGGGAACTTATAAGGCAGACACAGGAGCTAAGTGAGCTCCCAGTCCTAAGCCTTTTCCTAGTTCTCTATTGTTTTATAACTAGTTCTAGGCTTCATACAGCAAGGCTATTAGATGGGAGATTATCTGGTGGCTGCATGTTCGCTCATGGTGGAAAATGATAATAGAGTATTTGGAAACACTGAGCAGTAGGAAACTTTTTTAATGCTGAACATATCCTAGGAAAAAGAAATTTTATTTGTCTTACTACACCACTTTAAAATAATTCAGAGGTGGTTTTTCCCCTAGTAGTTCATATTTATGTACAATTATTCTTTGTAAACATAATGCTAAGGTATTAAAAGAAACAATGGTTAAAAACATGTGTTGAAGCATGGCAGATGCTTTGAGTAAATAAATCTTTGTAAAGGAGGAGGTGTGGGAGAGAGGGATGAAAAGGGTAAGGGGTACTTTAAAGAAAGGTATTATCATGAAAACTTTTGACTATTCACTGATAGACCAGGGACTAACATTTCTCAGGTTATCACACTAAAATTGATAGCAATTAGCTACTAAAACAAAAACAAGGCCCACAGGCCTGCACACGATTTAAATAATTTACCACATGAAACTTTTGATAATGACTTTTGACTTGAATATTTTTAACCAGACAACTTTTAAACAGCTCTTTTCTAGTTATATGGATCAAATAAGATATATAAAGTGCAAATTGCTATTTAAATGTCAGCTAATATTATTTGATGGCTCCATAAAATCAACACAATGCCTTCCACAAAAAAAGGGTCCTCACCACTTGCTTTTTCATGGAACTTTCACAAAACAGGCAAGTACCTAGCTTGTTAAAAATGTTATCTTCCATACATTTTAGGCCTTGCATGATGTTGCTATCTGGAGGATCATTAAACAATTTTATCTCTGTGGAATGTTGCATCATCTTAATATAATATGAAAGATTTTTTTTTGCTCTGAAGTAATTTTTATTTTTGGTAAATAAATCATGAAAACAGTGGGATGGGAATCTTGTATTGCCTACACCTTTGTCAAATGTGTAATTACAGATGTCATGCTATAGAAAAGTCTATAAAAGCATGCCTATACCCTTCTTACAATCCTATCAAAAACACCTGTTTGGCAGCTAGGTGGACAGTGGGCAGAGAGCCTGTAGTCAGGAAGACTCAAGTTCAAATTTAACCTTAGACACTTACTAGCTATATTATGCTGGATAAGTCACTTAACTTGTTTGCCTCAGTTTCCATAACACAAAATGGGAGTAATAACAGCACCTACCTCGTAAGGCTGTTGTGAGGATCAAATAAGATAGATATTTTTTTTAAAAATGCTTCAGAAACAAAAGAATATTCTGATACATAACTGTCATAATGATTTCACAAATATTAAAAAGTACCCAAATGGATCAATAATTAATGATTTCTTCTACGAAGGCTTTTTTGAGGAAATAATACCATCTGTGAACTTTTTTATTTTAGAATCTTACTATCTTTGAGAAAATTGATCCCCTGGTAATACTCAAATTATGTCACCTTCAGCATGTATTATTTCCTACATATTTGGTTGTTATTTCAATTTCATTTTTAAACATTCTCAGAATGATCCAGGTTAGTTCAGTCCTAAGTCATACTGTCTGCTTGCTCAATTCCCCCATATAGTTTTTCCAGAATAAGATAAGACAATTCTAACTATTTCACTGCCATTCTCCACAATGAAGCAAATCGTAAATAGCTGCAATTAACTGAATTAAAAGACAAGATAGTAGGCAGGAGATCCACAAAGCTGCTAGCAGGATGACTTTTACTTTTAGTTGGGGGAATTTTCCCATGATGGGGAACCTTCAGAGAGCAGATGACAATGGAGCTAGGTACTGAAGGAGAGGCATGATTTAAGCAACTCGAGATGAGGACAGCCATTCCAGCCACAGGGGCAATCCCAGAAAATAAAGAGAAACAGAAAAATGCTAGAGGGGTTTGGGGAACATTGAACAGTCCAGTTCAGCAGAATCACAGAATAGAATTTAACTGATTATAAGCCAGCTTAATGTTCTGTTTCAGATGTCCAAATCTTATCTCCCCAAAGATACTATGAGTTTCCTGAGAACAGGAATCTTTTGCAAACAGTATATAATTACATTTTTAAAATAAGGGTTACTGAGATAACAAAGAATGGTCTTCTGTCCTGGAAAATCTGAGCCATTGATACATAATTCTTCCATATTTTCCACAGAATCATCCAAGTACCTGAATACTTACTGTATGAAACTGAAAAAATATGAAACCTAATAACACATGTGTCTTTTGAACTAGAATAATTACAACTCTTCTTTCATTATTTTCATTAAAATGTTATCAAGGTAGGAAAGGAGACAGGTCAGCAATTAGTATTATTTTCTTGGTCACCTTTTGGGGGGTAATAACAAATTCCAAGCTTTTCCCCCCATGCCTTTTGTATGCTTTTTCAGATACTCTGGGAATGGATCCCTCTACACCCTAAAAAACACATCAAAACTGCTCGGGTCCAGCAAAGACTGCTGCCTCACCTCTGTGGATAAAACACTGGAGTCGGAATCAGGAAAACCTGAATAAAAATCTTGCTTCTTACACTTACTAATTGTACAATTCTGGTCAAGTCCCTAAGCCTTTCTGAGCCTCAGTTTCCTAATCTATTGTTGTTCCTAACCTGTAAAATGAAGACAATAGCATCTACCTTACAGAGTTGCTGTTGTTTATCTTTTTGTTAGACAAATCTAAATCCTGAAAAGGGTATGTTGGGCTCCTCCACTATTATAATTTTATTAATTCTGCCTGTAATTCAATTAACCTTCTCTTTGAGTATTTAAAAGTTAATTATGAATCCAATAACCCTAACCCTAACCCTAGTCAAAGGGCCACACTTGAGGACCTAGAGGGCCATATATGGCCTGGAGGCCACAGGTTCTCCACCTGAATTATACAATCTGGTACATACAAATTGAGTACTGATGTTGATTTATCTATGGCACCTTTAAGCATTATGTAGCTTCCCTTTTGATCTCTTTGTATTTATTTTACTGTTGTCTATCTGCAGGGTCCTGACTGCTAACAGTAACATCTGGAAATCACTTGCCACAATAACCATAAAAGCCTAGAAACTGCTTCATCCAGAAAACACTTGATTTTTTTTACCTAAGCTGAGTGGTATGGCAGCTAAGAATCACAGCAGCATAATAAGCTTATTTCTAAAATCTTAGAGGAGAGTAGTGGAAGATAGAGATGAACTATCTCATAAAAGTGAAAAACAGTGTAGGAAAAAACAAATCTACAGAAAGCTTTACAAGAGACCTCATCTAAGCAAAATCATTCCTAGAATATTTAAAAGGGAAGGCAAATAATGGATAAAAAAATGAAAAAGATCTGTCAGTCAGCAAGAACTTATTACATGACTGTGACATGTCAAACTGTGTGGGGCACTGTGAATACAATGACAAAACAAATAGTCTCTGCATTCAAGGAACTTAAATTGTACTGGAAACAACATGTACACAGGAGACATCAAACTTGAGACATAGAAAACTCTTGCTGTGTAGCTGAACCAATTTAAAATGAACTGGATTGTCTTGTAAACATTTTAAACTCAACATATCCATAACCAAACTCATAATCTTTCCCCCTAAACCCTCCCCTCTTCCTCACTTTATTGTTATCAAAGATACCACCATCTTCCCAGGCACCAAGGCTCAAAACTTAGGTGTCATCCTCAGCTCCTTAACTAGGTGGTACGGTAGCCTGGAGTCAGGAGGACCCAGAGTTCAAATCTTGCCTCAGACATTATGCATGTGTCCCTAATCAAGTCACTTAACCTCTGCCTCCGTGTCTTCAATTGTAAAAAACAGAGATTAATCGCACCTACCTCACAAGATGTTGTGAGGATCAAATGAGATATTTTGAAAGTGCATAGCACAGGGCCTGAACATAGTAGGGGCTTAATAAATATTTGTTTCCTTCCTTCCTCTCTCACCCTTCTCCCCCCAACCCAATCTACTGTCAAATCGTGTTGATTTTATCTTCATAATGAGAAATTCTATCTCTCATATATGCCCCCTTCTCTCTTCTGATACCGTCACCACCATGGTTCATTGCAAGTGCTCATTACCTCACTCCTGGACTACTATAATAGCTTGCTGGTTGCCTTCTGCCACAAGTCTCTCCCCACTGCAGTCCAACTTCCATTCAGCTGTCAAAGGGATCTTCCTTGAGCACTAATTTGGCATGTCACCCCCCTAATCAATAACCTCTAGTGGCTCCCTGACACCTACAGGATCAAATATAACCTTCTGTTTGGCATTCAAAGTCCTTCATACAATCGCACCCCCACCCCACCCTGCCCTTTCCCATCTTCTTATACCTTATACCTCCTCCCCACTATGTAGTCTACAACTCAGGGACATTGGCCTCCTATCTCTTTTTCCAATAAGACATTCTATCTCCCATTTCTGGACATTTTCACTGGCTGCCCTCCTTCTCATCTCCACCTATCGGCTGCCCTGAAGTCCCAGCTAAAATCACCTACAAGAAGCTTTTCCTGATGCTCATTCATTCTAATGCCTTCTTTTCTGTTGATTATCTCCAGTTTATCCTGTCTATAACTTGTTTGTGCATAGTTATTTGCAGGTTGTCTCTCCCCATTTGACTGTGAGCTCCAAGGACTTCATAGCTCCAGAACTTAGTACAGTACCTATCACAAAGTAAGTGCTTAATATGCCTACTATTAATAAATGCTTACTGAAAAAGGTCCTCCGACTCCAAAGCTAGTATTCTTTCCACTGTATCAGATATCAAAGTAATAAAATCAGCTTTCTAACAAACTAGGCCAAATATATAAAGTGAAGTGTCCAAAATATCACTCAATTTTGGAGGGAAAAGGTAGAGAAGTGGAAAAAAAGAAAAGTAGATTTTTTTAAAATCACTTTATTGAATGCCTTTTGTTTTTCACACAAGTAATTACCATTTATAGCCTTATGCTTGCTTTAAAAAAAAAAAAAAGCAGTTAGGCAAAACCAACTGAAAAGCCATGGAATCTGACAGCATATACAACATTCCACGCCCACAGTCCTTTACTACCAGGAGGAAGGGAGTATAACTTCTTAGAGTGTAACATTACCTGTTCCAAATTTGCAAGTAATCAGTTTTTGGGTGCCATTACAGTATATAATTTTTTCCTGGTTCTTTGCTCTGCATAAATTCATTCAAATCTCATTTTTCCCCAAATTCCTCATAATTGTCTTTTTTATTGCATTATAACATTGCCCTGCATTCACAGACCACATTTGTGCAGTCATTCCCCAATTTTGCACTATCACAAGAAGTCTACTATGAATATTTTAGTAATATCTAGGACCTTTCCCTCTTTATTAAATTTTTTTAAAATTATAAACCAGAGAAATATCAACAAATATCTGTTTTTGACTTTCATGTATGTGCCTAGTACTGGAATCACTAAATTCAAAGGTATGAATCATTTAGTCACTTTTCTAACATAATTCAAAATTTTCTAGAATGGTTAGTCCACCTCTCGGCTTCACCAACAATGTATTATTGCGCCTATCCAACACTGACAGTTTCTACTTTTTATCATCTTTGCCTATTTGATGGGCTCAAGGAAAACCTCAGTTGTTTGAATATGCATTTCTATTACTAGTGGAGTATTTGTTCCTGATTATTGATCATTTGCATTTCTTATTTTGAAAACAAGTTTATATGCTCCAAGTCCTCATGTACTAGGTCTGGCTTTTGCTCTTATATATTTTGCTTAACTATTAGATTTTTATCAGAGACATTTCATGTAAAAAAAAAATTCTCCATTCACTTCTTCCGACTTTATACAAAATTTAAAACTACCATCTTCTATCAGCCTCACTTCAACCACCCTTTTCACCAACTCTCAACTTTTCTAACCTTTATCCAGGGAATGTTTCTATTTCTTCCCTCTCCCTGGCTTTTTGTATGTCACATTAGCATTCCCATCTAGATTTTAAGCTCCCCAAGAATAAGAATCCCGTCTTATGTTGTTTTTTTTTATCCTCTGCAGTATTGACATTTATTCCGTAACTGATCCAACTTTCCCTTTTCTTCTTTCAATCCCAGATCCTTTCTATATTTCTCTCTCAGCTCAATACCCTAAGGCCCAGCTCCATCTTGTCACAGCCTCAGCTACCATCCATCTCTATGTTCATGCATATTTCCTCCTGTCTATCCACATTTCACTTTCTTCTTTATGCAGCATTGCTTACTTACCCACAACTTGTATAGCCCTATTTCTCATCCCCACACCACCCCCATCTATAGTTATCCATACACATTTATCCCTTTTACTTCATAGTAAGTTCTTTCAGTGAAAGGTTTGTGTCTTATTCATATTTTTATCCCATAAACTGGCTATTATGTAACCATCAGGCAGGAGAAACAGTCTCAATCCAAATGCTAAGTGATTACCATGTGGCAAAGGCACTGTCCATAACAGAGATTCAAAGACGTGAGACAATCCCTGCCTTGAAGAAGCTCACAATATAGTAAGAGTGAATACATATTCATACAGTTAAGTACGTAAGTAAATATAAGGTAATTAGAGGAGGCAGGGAGCCCTGACAATGTTTACTTGGGAGAGATTAGGGTTTCATAAAAGTTGTTCCTAAAAGAGGCCTAAAGAAAAACAAGAGCCAGAGTTCAGGACAATTATATTCTGGGCTTGTATAAATGCACAGAGGGGGCTAAGAGATATATCCAGTTTGAGGAATAGCCAGTAGTAGTGCAGTTTCACTAGAACATAGAATAGATAAAAGGAAACATGAAATAAGGCTTGTGGAGGGCCTTATATGCCACGATGAGGACTCTGCATTTTATCCTAAAGACAATAGGGAGCCACTAAGGGTTTCAGAGTAGGAGGTGATATGGTTAGAACTGTGCCCAAAAATCTATTTTGTCAGCTGTTCTGAGGATGAACTAAAAGGAGGAGTAAACTAAAACAGGGCATCTAATCAAGAGATTCTTACAAATAGAAAGCAAAGAATTGATGTAGGTATAAATCAGGATGGTGGTATTATGAGCAGAGAGAAGGGAATAGATTTGAAATATGGTAGGGAGAGAAAACTGACAACCAGGGAACTTGCTGAATATGGTAGGGTGAAGAAGAATGAAGGTGATTTTAATGTTATAAACTTTAATTACTGTAAGGATGGCCATGCTCTCAAAAGAGGGAAGTTTAGAGGAGAAGTAAGTTGTTTCACACATAGTAAATTCAAGACACTGATGGGACATCCAGATGGAGATATGTAGCAGAGAAATGGAGGTGTGGGAGAGGAGTTTAGGGTGTAGTGGACACAGCACGGGACTTGGGATTGGGAAACCCAAAGTTCTGAACCCTTATTCAGATAACTACTACCTGAAGAGTCATTTTAGCCTTTCTGGGCCTCAGTTTTCTCACCTCTAAAATGAAGGTGTTAATCTGGATGACATCTAAGATCCTTCCCAGTTCAAGGTAAAAAAATATTTTAATGTCCCAGGTTAAGTGGATTTACATATTGTATTACCTATTTTTAACTAATCTTCATAAAATGGAAAAATGACTTTAAAAAGATTCTTGAAAAGAAAACTGAGCATTGAAGATAACATCAAGATTTGAGGCACTGGTAAACAAGATTTTCATCAGCCACATTACAAGTTAAAATCAGACAAGCTAATCAGCTATGATAAAATTCGGCCAAAAAATTAAAAAATTATTCCTCCTTGGACACATACTAGTTGTGTAAACCACTTAACTTCTCTGGACCTCAGTTTCCTTATCTGTAAAATGAGGGGGCTGGACTTGATAAATGTCCCTTCTAGTTCTAAATCTACAAACCTATGATATTAAGGAAATTTTAAAATGTGGCTTTACATCCTCTTTTATTAATGAGGAAGTTCATCCTAAGTTCACATTTCGCCTTGAGATATGCTAATGATAGTATGAAGCCATTATTAGAATGACATTTAAAACTAAGCTTTTGTCGCCAAAACACAATGTATATCACTTATAAAAACTACCTGCACACTTAAATTTGCAAATTTTATAACCTATTTAAAAATCTAGCAAACTAAAAGTTTCAATAGGTTCCCAATTCATTTGTTCAAAAAAAAAAAAAAGGGTAATTATCTTCTGAATAGTTTGCAAGAACTGACACCAGGAAAGAGGGAAGTTAATAAGACAAATTTAAACAAAAAGCTATGAACAAGTTTGGTATCTGGGTTTGGAAATTGTGTATCATGATTTAGTAAATACAACCAAATGAAGCATTTGTTTCATCTGGACCTACAATATCTTTATATGAAGTTATTTTTTTCAGCTATGCCAACCATTAAAATGAAGTAACAGGATACATCAAATTTAGCACTAGGCCTCTGTATCACAATCTGTTCAATCAAAATGTACTCTTAAATAAAAATTTTAAAGATTGTTTATTTCATCTATATCTATCTCAACTATATCTATCTCATTTTTGATATCTTCTATGTTTTATAATATACCTATGTGCAGACAGTAGTATACATATAATTTATAAATATACAAATATACGGGTGCTCAAAAATTCCTTTCTTATAGAGGTTTACCAAAAAAAAAAAGTTTGAGTTCATCAGCACAGTGGATAGGAAATGGGCTTAAGAATCTCTAAGACCTGGGTTCAATTTCCTCCTCAGTCTCCCAAATACTGGGTATGTAAGCAGGGCAAATCACTTCTCAGTGCCTTCCCACTTGCACTGGTAGAGGGAGTTTCCTCAAGCAGAGCGTCTTATGCTGATAAAATCATATGTTTAATCCAAAAACAAAAATTCTGAGTTACTACAGAGATATATTTAAATCTAAAGAAACAAATGAAATCACCAAGAGTAGTTAGTAGAAGTGAAGTAGGCTATCAGCACTCGAAGGTTCAGGTAGAAATAGAAAGAACAGGGAGCACCATCGAGGAAATCAGAATGAAGGAGTATCCAAGAAAAGGGGTAGTTGACTATGTCAAAAGATACAAAAAATTCAAGGAGGAAGAAGCCTTAGAAGAGGCCATCAAATCTAAGTTAAGAGGTTATTGTTAAGCAATTTGAGTAGAATGACCGTGTTCCTGACAGAAAGGATTTGAGAAGTGAGGTGCTGAGCTTTTAGTGAAGCAATGGGTTTTTCCTAGGAGCTGGGCAACAAAAAGAGAAGTAGTGTTGTATGGGGGGGGGATGGTAGGGTAAAGGGAAGGACTATGTAACATCCAGGCAAGTTTTTAGGCACAAAAGAAAGAGCCAGTGGATGAGGCAATACCCACTAAGAGAATAAAAGATGGACTAAACTGCTGGGGGGAGGGCGGGGCAAGTTCATAGGGATGACAAACAAGATCAAGAGCACCTGTAGAAGCATAATATTTGGCAAGCAGAAGTGTCACCTTTGTCAGAAGATATCAGAGCTGTTGCCATGGTCTAGTGATTTCACCTTTGCAACATCTTTCCAATTTGCCCCCTTCTCTGCTACGACACTGCCATAGTACAGTCTCACTCTCACCACCTGATACCTGTACTATTGCAAAAGCCTGCTCCCTGATTTTCCTCCCACAAGTCTCTCCCCCTTCCAGTCTATCCTCCACTAAGTTATCAAAAGTGATCTTCCAAAATATAGATCTGATGATGTAAACACAACCCTTGCCCCACTCCCCCCGTAAATTCCAGTGGCTCTTTCATCTCCAGGTTCAAATATAAATTCCTCAAGTGTTCAAAGCCCTTCGTAACCAAGCCCCACTACCCACCTTTCTATTCTTCTTACTACTTACCCCGACCCGCGCGCGCGCGCACACGCACACAGACCCACACATATACACACACACACACACACACAAACAATTCCATCCAGTGCCTCTGTACTCTGATCTTCTTCCAATAAAACACTCAGTCTCCGGACCCTGGGCTTTTTCGTCGGCTCTCCCCCATGCCTAGAATCCTCCTAGCTTCCTTTAAGCCCCAACTAGAGTCAATCTTCTACAGGAATCTTTTCCCAATCCCTCTTAATTCTAGCATCCGTTAATTTCCTTTTTATCCTGTATATAGTTTGCTTGCAAATACTTGTTTGCATGTTGTCTCCATTAAGGCTGTGAGCTCCCCAGCCCTTAGCACGATGCCCAGCATATACTAGGAGCTTCATGAATGTTTACTGACTGTGGAGGGATCTAAGAGGAGGACAACAAAAGGGAGATGAAGAGGCTCATCAGAAAATGGGCATTAATGTTCTCGTCTCTCCCAGTCTGGGCTCTCACTTCCCTCCTCAAAGGCCGCCCCCTCCCTTCTGCCCCGCTTCTCCCCCCCCCCGCCACCTCCCCCAGGTCCGTAGGAGACCCCTGACAAGAAGGCGGACACACGGGCTTCAGCTGCCGAGGACTCCCACATCCGAGCGGCCTCTTTCCCCACCCCACCCCCCGCCTCAGTTTCCTCCCCCGGCCCCCTCACCTCGCTGCGATCCTCCAGCAGCAGCCACTCAGCGCTCATCCCCACCCGCCGCAAGCACCAAGCCCGGCTGCCGCGGCCGCGGCCGCCGCCACCACCGGGATCCCCCATGGCCGGGCAGGCCGACACAGACCCAGGCCCGATTCTGGTCCCGGACCTAATCCCGGCCACGCTCTCAGTCAGCACAGGGCAAGGCCCCTGCCGGGCCCAGAGGCCCGGCCCCCTCTCCTCAGTCTTCCCACCGGGACCTGAGCCTCCGCCGCCGCCACCACCGCCATGTCTAAAGTAACAGACAGAAGTAATCAGCACTTCCGGCCCGCGCAACCGCAATCGATTCCAGGAGCGCTCGAGGGCCGCCGTCCCCGTTCCCGCCCCTCCCCCTGGACAACCAAGACCGCGCCCAAATCGCAGGCACGTGAGGAAGCACCACACCCCCTCACTACCCCCGCCTCGAGAAAGCCCTAGCGCATGCGTCATTAGGGCATCAAGTGGGGGGAGGGGAGAGGGGAGAAATGCGAAGGGAGGGCCTAGGTGAGTCAGTGGGCGGGGTCGCCTCGCTTCAGCTTGTAGTTAGGGGGACCGGACCCTTGTTGACACCTCCCAATTTTGTTCTCACAGCTTTATGAAAAAAATAAAATTGAGAATGAGAGACGGTTACATTTGTTGTATTCCCCAGCGCATTGTGAGAAACTGAAATGTTGGGGCTGCTGGGTGGCGCAGTGGATAGAACACCGGCCCTGGAGTCAGGAGGATCTGAGTTCAAATTCGCCCTCAGACACATAACATTCACTAGCTGTGTGCCTCTGGGCAAGTCACCGAACCCCAATTGCCTCACCAAAAAAAAAAAAAAGAAAAAAACTGAAATATTGAGTCCAGAGTGAAGAGGGGGAGGGGAAAAGGGAACAAGCATTTATTAATTGCCTATTATGTGCCAGGCGCTGTGTGAAGTGCTTTACAAACCTTTCATTTAAGTGCTGATTGTGTTCATGACGTTTGAATTTTAAATGATTCATGAGTTATTTTTCAAATTATGAGCATTTGGTGGATTTAACATATTTACTTTTAATAAATACACCACTTTAAAGTATTTGTACTTTAAATTATTTCCAAAATAATGTTTTTGCATGACAGTCATTTTTACCACAGATTTTATTCCAAAACAAAAAGAATCTGTTAAGCTCTTACTTTATGTTAATATACTAGGAACTGGTCTTTCTAAGACAAAAATTAGAGACCCTTTAAAATAGATTTAAATGAAGTTAAATAATTTATGAATATTGTCAACCCTGAAAACAAATGACCAAAGAGTCACAGAGGTTATGCAATCTCTTTTAACTCTGAAAATACCAGAGAGCTCACAGGTTATCACAACCACAGTTAACACTGAAAAATAAAATAAAATAAAGCCAAAGAGCTAACAGTGGTCGTAAGCAAAAAGCTTTCTTTATTCTGTTGGAGGAGGGAAACTGGACACGTGTGACAGGGGCCTCCTCTGATACAGAAAGACCCATTTTAGTGTGGGCAAATCTCAATACACAAACTACTGGCTAAGCAGTGAGTCGTAGCCCTGGCATTGAGGGATGACAGCAACAATGAGACAGGTTTGATTCAGAGCAGGGCTTCGTGACCAGAACATGAGTCCTGCAGAATCTTGTCTCAGCTCAGGGACCACCTGGTGCTGGTGTGAAAAGATTCTGAATTTTTCTGTGGATGAGTTCAGCCAAAGGGTAGGTGCAGAGGATTGTTGTTATGCCAAGCTCAGGGCATAGCTTGCTTGTTGGGCCTTAGCTCTGGAAAACAGGGTGTCTCCTAATAGTAAAAAGAGAGGGGTGGTCTTGGCATGGGGATCCTGACATTATCATACTTCATATGCTTACTGTGGAGCTCATTTGTAAAATAAGGCAGTTGTGCTAATGACTTCCAACATCCTTTACAACTCTAAATCAAGGGATCCTAAATATAAACTTCATCCCCCTCAAAATAAATTAACATATAAAGCCTGTGCCTATGATTGTGTTTTTTTTTTCAGTGCATAACTTTTTTTCCCCTTTCAAAGTGAGGCTTAGGGAGGTAATCTATATTTGCGGATGGTTTCTGTTTGTGCAAATATAGTATTTCACATTGGCCCCTCCTCCTTCAATGTTATTTAATCTTATTCTGTCCTTATTAGAACAGACATAAGGGCCCCCTGGTGGGGGGGGGTGCTGTTAAATGTTTAATTCGCTCTTCAAAAAAAAAAAGTATGCAAGACACACTTTTAAGTTTAATTTGCATTATTGACATTTTCTCCATCACTTCAGACAACCGAAAAAACAATAATTCAAACCTTGATATGTAATTTTGCTAATTTCAGAGCATTTAACTGACCATAATAGACTCTCCTGAGCGTTTTCCAGCTGATTCTAGCACATGGCTATGGGCTCACCTCATATGTGGTGCATCTTTTCATACTTTTCTAACTTAGACCCCTTTGATGTTTTTGGTTAGCCCCCTTTGTTTTTACACAGAAAACTTAAATGTTTCATTAGCTCACGTCATTCATAAAGCACCCTGACACCCTGAGAGACAGGAGGTCACCACGTGCCAGACAGTCCAACAGAACCACCACCTTGACCATCACTTCCTCTCAGACCCAAATGGAAACAGCCTAGGATGATGAATGCAATAGCTATGGAAATAGCAATGCTTCCAGCCCAGCTATCCCCCTGGGAAGCAGCCCCTGTGGAGATGCACCTTGGCCACTGCTCCTGCAGGCACTGCAGCCACAGATATTGAAGACCCAGGAAAGAAAGTACTTGTCATCAAAGTCCTTGCCATTGTCAAATGGCTCAGCATCAGAAACTGATAGATTTTATCAGTGGAAATGACATTAAGAAAGACACATTACCATCTGCTTTGCCACTGCCCCCTAAGGACCATGGGACATTTCCATCTCTCTTGCTGTTGAAACTTTCCATGTGTTGAAACTTTTCCATGTGGAATCCTCCAGTTGGAATGTAAGCACCTTGAGAGCAGGGACTGTTTTACTTTTCTATTTGAACCCCAAGCACTTAGCACAGTGCATTGCACACAGTAATGCTTAATCAAATGCTTTGTTCGTTTGTTGTTTCATTCATTATTTCTGAGACGGCTTTGGTCTGTGTGTCCTTCTTAGATTTTGAGGAAGGTTCAAAGGTGGTCAAAGAATATATGGTTGTCCTTTGTTCTTGGAGAAGACCAAAATGGCATCATTATGGTAGAGTCAAGATACAGCGTGTCCCACTGTGTCTGATCAGACCAATGCAAGCTTGGATGGATTCTCTAAATTCACGTATCTCACATTTCTTTTGAGCTACTTCAATTCTGCTTTGCTTATAGAGCACAGCACTTTCTCTGCTGAGGGCATCGTATGGTGCTGGGTGGTCCTATACCAATGTCTCTGTGTCATACAATCAATTCCAAAGTTCTTGAGACCTTGAGAGTGTCCTTGTATCCCTTTTTCTGACCACCACGTGAGAATAGAATATTCAGTTTGGGGAATAGCCAGAGGTCAGGTTGAGGTAGAAGGTAGACTATGTGAAGAAAAGTAACGTTAAATAAGGCTGAAAAGGTAGGTTGGTGCCAGATTGTGGAGCATTAAATGTCAGGCTAACCACTTTGCATTTTACTCTAGAGACAACAGGAAATAGCTATTACTCCACTTTTTTTGAACAGGGGAGCAATCTGTTCAGACCCGTATCTTATGAATGTTATTTTGACAGGATGTGGAGAGAGGAGAAAGCCAGGGAGGGGGCCAATTAGAAGTTTAATAACAGTAGTCCAGAAGAGAAAGTGTTGGAAGAAAGAAATATGGTAGAGGTTGAATGACAGAACGTGACAACTGATTGGATATTGGGGGTGATGAAGAGTATGGTCTCAAGGATGATTCTCTAGTTTTAAGCCTGGGTGGCCTGGGAGGGTGGTGCAGCATCCTCAATAGAAATATGGAAGTTTGGAAGGTTTGGTTATGTTGATTTTGAGGTCGTTATAGGAATTTTTTATTTCCTTTTATTATTTGAGATTCCTATTCCTATTTCCTATTCCTATATTCCTATTATTATTTGAGATTCAGGGCCTCTCCTCTTTGCAAATTTTGGCTAAAAGCCTGTCTTAACTATCAACCTCACCTGACCAAAACCTATCCCATGAGATGTGAAAATTTACTTACAGCCATAAACATTCCTTAGATAAGAAGCCCTAGGAAGAATCTCAACTATTCCTGACTCCTTGCCAACATGTAAATCTGCCTATTTGTGAATGTAAATGTAGTTTAATCTGTTACCTGATTTAGTTTACTTATAGTCTGTTTGACAGTTTGTTTCCTTAAGAGATGTATGAGATTATGACTCTAAGTTTGTTTGAATTTTATAACATTGAAAAAAGTATGAGATTATAGATCTATCTTCTATTTAACTTTTATGTTCTCAGAGAAATGTACAAGATTGCACCATGTGAAAGCACTATTTCTCTGTCACTCCGATATAATTTTGCCCATAAGAGGGCTTGTAAGGCACCTAATTGGAGTTCAGGTTTTGTCTTTCTCTCAGGCATACTGTGCTGGAGCATATAAATAAAACCTAGGTTTTTTATCTTTATAATTTCCACATTGTGGTAAATATATACAGTATTTGGCAGTAGTAACCTACCACATGAACTCAGGGAGGAAATATTTTTTTCCCATAAAAAGGTCTAGATTGGACACACTCCACAAAGGTAAACGGGCTGGACCCCCAATATAACATCCTGGCAAGAGCTGTGAACTTTCCTCCAGGGAGGGTTGATTCTTTCCAGACCCCTCCCAATCTCAGTGGCCTTTTCTGCCTTCTTTATTCTCAGCGAGAGCATCCCATTTCCTCTCCCTTCCCCCAAGGGTCCTTTGTGCATTACACCTGTCTCCCCAAAACCCTCCCCACCTGGCAAGGGGATTGCTTTCCCCCAAACCCAGATGAGTTGCCTTGCCTTGGAACTCATGCCCTGTTCAATGCCCTGGATCATCACAGGACCAGCTGGGGTGGACAGGAGGAGGGGCAAAGGGAAATAAACATTGAAGGCAGCTTCTCCTTCAAGATTGTAAACTGCCTCTCTCCCCCAACCCTCCCCTCTCAGTTCAATGGAAACAGAGGACCAGTTCAAAACCAGGCTCTGCCATTTAATACCTGTGTGGCCTTAGGAAATTCACTTTTCTTTGTGGACCTCAGAAAATGACAGAATCAGATTAGATGATCTCTGTGAGAAATGAAAGAGTTAAGTTTCCACATAAGTAGATAAGAAATCAGCACAGACAGGCTAACTTCTCCGTGGGGCGGGGGGGAGTGATAACACAATTCTAGGCACATAATGTATGTTAGCGGTGGGGTATATAAGGAAGATTGTAACCCAGAAGGATTAGGACCAATCCTGATCCAGAAGGGAGGAGTTAGGCAATTACTAACTATAAAACTTGCTCTGGTTTCTTTTACCCCGTGCATTTCTCTCCTTCCAAGGAGGTGCCCCCACTTCTCTCAAGAATCGAAAGAACACACTTCAACCTCCTTAACAAAAAGTCTTTGAGACACCAGTCTTCGGAACTGACTCTGGGGTCATCTTTATAACAATCTCCAAGATCCCTTCCACCCACCTTGAAATATGGTTCTATGATCTCTTCCTTTGACATTCATCTGTATTCAGTGCTCACTGAAATTTATCTTTCACTTGAAGACATCTCCCCTCTTGACACTCTCTCCAAGACTGACTTTGACTTGGCTTCTTCTTTCATTCTACTGGGCACAGGGCCTGGAGGAGGAGTTGGCATACTCCTAGCATCCCATTGCCACTTTTATACCTTTCCTCTGTCACTATCATTCAGCAGCTACCTCTCCTCTTTTAAATTCACTCCAATCTGTCCTGGTTTTTGTAGTGGACCTCCAGACCACTTTCCCTCCTCAATCAACCAATCAAAAAGCCTTTACTAATGAGGATGGGAGCTAGGCCCCAAAAAGGAAAAACCCTGGACTTTCCCACATGGTCAAATCTCTGGAGGTTGCCTGAGGCTACAATCCCATCAATTGGCCTTTCTTTGTGGCTACACCCAATCTCCCAATTCTATTACCCTTTATTTAGCCTAGCCCTCCCTATGGCCCTCAGCCATTTCCCACACTTAATCCTAGCTAGGCTCCATTGTCCAGGTCCCAGGAGTTCTGTTCACCCCAGTTTACTGGCCACTCCCATACAGATCTCCTTAGACCCCTTCTCTAGTCACCTCCAAACTACCTGGCCACTCCTAGATCCCTCCCACAGTCTTTCTGTATATAAGGTCCATCTTGTCACCATTAAGGTGCTCAGATTCTTAAAATCTAGCCACTGCTTAGATTCTGAAAATCTAGCCATGGGCTCAGATTCTTGTAATCTAGCCAACAGCTCACTAACATTCAGACTCCTTAAGAATATGCCCAATGTGTTGGATGTTCTAATAATCCTTGTCTTTGGCTGAAAGAAGGCTTGGGTTGAACTCTTCCGGGCAGGACCCATGTGTTGTGATTTTGGGGTTCCAGCACCGCTAGACCCTTAAACCTCGACATTAATCAATTACTAGAGGCAAGGACAGGGCAGCCAGGTGGCTCAGCAGAGAGAGAGCTGGCCTGGAGTAAGGAAATTCATCTTCCTGAGGTCAAATCTGGTCTCAGACACCTACTAGCAGTGTGACCCTGGGCAAGTCACTTAATCCTGTTTATCTCAGTTTCCTTATCTGTAAAATGAACTGGAGAAGGGAATGGCAAACCATGCCCAGTATCTTTGCAAAGAAAAACCCAAATAGGAGACAGGAAGAATAGGGCATGACTAAAAAGAATGACTGAACAACAAAAAGATACAAGGTCCTGTGGGTTATATATTCTGGGGATATAGATGAAAGAAAGGGTGCCCCTGTGAGGCTTCAGCAAAACAAACAAACAAACAAACAAACAAACAAAACCAAAACAGCAGGAGTATTGAGAGGCTGATAGAGAGGGACATTGAAATGTAAAGGCAACTGCTTTCAGATTCAAAATAGATGTTCCCCACCCTAGAAAGATTCTGAGGCTTGAATAGCTCTATTGTTTATGAATTGACCAACAAAATAGGTTGCATTCAAGACAAAAAATGAAACTTGGCCAATGAGGACATTTGTTTTTCTTGACTATGCATGTTTACTATACCGGCCACACTGACCCTCTCCTCCTATAAGGAGCAGGCTGCCAGAGTCATACTCACTCTCGAGTCTTCGGTCCTCAGCCGGATAAACACACAGAGACGAGCCATCGGGAGGCACCAACACCAGAGCTTTATTCAGAGGCCATCACAGCAAGCCATCACAGCAAGCCCAAGCAGCAAGGCCAGAGCAACAGAGCAGGAGCCAAGAGAGAGAGCGTGATCTGACCACGCTCGCCCTTAAGTACCTACTTAGCCCCTCCTCCCCAGCCCGCTTACTAGCCAATGATTGTAGGGTCAGATACCGGAAGGGGCTGTCTGAGTTTAGCACACCAAGGAAGAGGGAGTGATGTAGGAGGCTAGGACCGGATACAGGAAGGAGGCGTCTGGGATTAGTGCATAGACAGAGTAAGTGACCTAGGAAGTCAGGAAGGAGGCATATGGGGTCAGTGCTACACAAAGGGACCCAGGAAGTCAGGAAGGTCACAAGATGGAGGAGTCTGGGGTTGACGTTGCATATAGGGAGGGGACTAAGCAAAAGGAACTCAGTCCTCTGCCGTCCCACTCCCACGTGGCACCGCCCCTTGCCTCAGGAGCACAAGCTCCAGCTACTTCCTTGCACCCAGCTTATCTCACATAGCACTGCCCACTGCCTCAGGGCTTCTCCGTACCCAGCCCATCCCAGTTCACCATGACTCCGCCTACCACAGCCCCTGCCTCGACTTCCAAAAATACCCAGATCCTACCCTAATCTTGCCACAGCGTCCACCTGGTAGTTGCCAACATCAGACAGTCCCTCACAGTTTACTACCAGGGTTTTGTTTTTCTTTTTTCAGTCTCAATTTTGGGGGAGACAGTTGGCTGGGGGAGGGGGCTTAGGAAACACCCTCTCACCTTCCTTTGTTGTTCATTTGTGTCTGACTCTTGGTGACCCCATTTGGGGTTTCCTTGGCAAAGATACTGGAGTGGTTTGCCATTTTCTTTTCCAGTTCATTTTACAGGTGAGGAAATTGAGGCAAACAGGGTTGAGTGACTTGCCCAGGGTCACACAGCTAGTAAGTGTCTGAGGCTAACTCCAGGCCCAGTGTTCTATCCACTGTGCCACCTAAATGAAAGAATTTTGTAGTATTCCAGCTGAAGAGAAGAAATTACTACCCAGCCAAGCTAGTGGCTGCAGGTGGAAATGACTTCATCTGTCCACTGAAGAGTGAACTCAAGGAGTTCACTAAGTGACCAGCAAAGTGACCAGGAGTTCTCATGTGTAACACCCCCTCATGGATCACTCACCCAACTCTCACTGGCAATTGGGTCCCCAAAAGAGTGGCTATTCTACTTTCAAGGTTCTAGAGGTAACCCTGTGGTTGGCTATTCTCCTGAGCCCTAGCTCATAAACCCCCTATTTGTGTGCATTCCTTTAAAAATCAGCCAGTGGATTCATTAGTAGATTCTTTAGCAAAGTCATTTACTCTAAGGCATGGCAAGAACAAAAGTACAAACATTCCTCATTCCCCCAGCAGTTTGGAGGTATGTCCCATTTTAGTCTCTGGAAAGAGAATTCAAACTTATTTCAGTTCCTCTGTAACACTGATCCTACCAAGTTCATGTCCAGATTCTGCATGGCTCCCCAAGGAGTCAATATCTCAGCTACCTGTGGTCTGGGTCCCAAAGATCCTTGGTATATTAGATGCTGGGATATCACTCTCCTTTCACCTAAAACCCAAGAACAAAGGGAGGCAAAGAAAAAAGGCCTAAATTCACAGCACCACATTTCTTTGGAGGGGAGAAGGCTCTTACAGTGTTGTCTCTCACCAGCTTCTATGAGCAAAGGAGTCAAAGTGATGTACTGGCTGATTTTCTTGTTACTAATGCTTTTTTTTTTTTTAGTGAGGCAATGGGGTTAAGTGACTTGCCCAGGGTCACACAGCTAGTGTCAGGTGTCTGAGGCTGGATTTGAACTCAGGTCCTCCTGACTTCAAGGTCAGATCTCTATCCACTGCACCACCTAGCTGCCCCTGCTAATGCTTTTTTGAAGGAAATCAAAGTTCTGGCTTTGAAGCCAATCAAAAAGTCTTCTTGTCATTATATAGTGAGTAGATCAGAACCAATAACAGAATATCTATACATGCTCAAGGCTTTCCAAGGCACTTCTATTACACACCATTATACAACTCTCCTAGAAAGAAGCAGGCTTTCCAGTCTCTCCTTAATGGGAAATTTGGGTCATCTAAGGACATCGATGCACTCTGCACATGTACCAGTTCCCCATTCTTTTTTTTTTTTTTTTGTGAGGCAACTGGGGTTAAGTGACTTGCCCAGGGTCACACAGCTAGTAAGTGTCAAGTGTTTGGTCTGAGGCCATATTTGAACTCAGGTCCTCCTGACTCCAGGGCCAGTGCTCTATCCACTGCACCACCTAACTGCCCCCAGTTCCTTATTCTATAAGTAAGAACATACAAGATACATACTGAACAGAGTGGTGGTAGCCTTACAATGGAAGATGATAGCATCTGAGGAGACTAAGAAAAACCTACTGTAAGAGGCTGTCCTCAAGCTGAGTCCTGGAGGAAGCCAGAGATTCTACAAAGTGGGGGATGGGAAGGAAAGTATTTCAGGTATGGGGGTGGGGGCTACACATTAGGAAAATTAGATTGGCAGCTATGTGAAGAAGGGATTATGGTAGGGAGGATGAGTCAGGGAATTTATTTATAAGGCTATTGTAATAATTCAAGCAAGAGGTAACAAGGGCCTTCCTGAACAAAGGTGGTGGCTGTATAGTAAATAAAAGGGGATGTACATGAGACATGTTCAAAGGAAGAAATATTAAGATTGGGGTTGCTGCTTTGACCCTTGAACTGGCTCAGTATTTTATGAAACCAAAGAAAGTACTTTTCTGTATCGTCAGCATTTTATTCTTTATCCTAGAGCGGGAGTTAGTGTCAGATGGACCCATCAGAGATGTTTAATTATTGGACTGTCTCTACTCTGTCCCTAGCAGAGACCTGAGGGTAGGGAGTATTTCATTTTTGTTATTATAAATTTATAACTTGGAACAATACTTTTCTTTAAAAAAATAATTTAATGGGTATGTGAGATAAGTAAGAAAGAGGAGTTGAGGATAATACTGGGGTTAAGAATGTGGAAGATTGGAAGGATAGAGGTTCCATGGGAATTTGAGATACCTAGGACATTCAGTTCAAAATAAGCGATTAGTAATGTGGAACTAGAGCTCAGGAGAGAGATTAGGACTGGATAAGAAGATCTGGAGGCCATCTGCATAGAGCGTTAACTGAACCTATGGGAATTGATGAAATTGCTACATGAGAGAACAGAAAAGAACAGAAGGACTAAGATAGAGCCTTGGGGGACCTCTATTTTTAGAAGATGTGAGATGAATGAAGATCAAGCAAAACAGACAGAAAAAAATAGGTCAGACAGGTAGCAGGAGAACCAAGAGAGCAAAGTCATAAAAATGCAGAGAAGAAAGAGTATCCAGGACATCAATATTGTCAAATGCTGCAGAAATGTAATGAAGGATTAGGATTAAGAAAAAACCAATAGATTTGGCAATTATGAGAGCACTGGTAACTTTGGCTAGAGCAGTTTTAGTTGAACGATCAGGTTAGAAGTCAAATTGCAGAGGATTTAGAATTGAGTGAAAGGAGAAGTGTCTGCTCTAAATTTCCTAGTTTTATTTTTTAAAATAGTTTACATTTATTAGCATTGTTATATTTGTTATGTATCATCATCATAATCTCCCCTCTTCTTTCTATCTCCTCACAACTGAAAAAGCAAAAATGAAAACAAATCCTTGTAAGAAAAATACTTAGTCAAGCAAAACAAATTCTCACTTTGAGATGTCCAAAAATGTGTTTCTCAATCTGCATATTAAATCCATCACCTTTCTGTCAGGAGGTGGGCTAGCATGCTTCATTATTAGTACTCTGGAAATCATTGATGGTCATTGTATCCCATTTACATAACAACAGCAACTTTATAAAGACAAAAAACTTTGAAAGACAAGAACTTTAATCATTGCAATAGCCATCAATGAAGTAGAAATGAAGCATTGATTATAAATGGTCTTCTCAAAAAGTTTAGGCACAAAAGGGAGAAGAGATATGGGACGGTAGCTAGCAGGGATGGATGGATCAAAGGCAGATTTTTTCAGATGGGGGAGATATGAGTATATTTGTAGTCCATAGGAAAGCATCCAGTAGACAGGAGAGACTGAGGAGCAATGAAAGAGTGGGAATAATTGAGGGGCCAAACTTGTAGAGAAAATGGAATGGAATAAGATCAAGAGCACATAAAGAGGAATTTACCTTGGCCAGGAGAAAGGCCACTTCTTTATGTGATATAGGAGTGAAGGAGAAGATAGTGGCAGAAGACTTCTAAGTGACATGAGATGAGAAAGAAGGGAGAAAAGGAACTCTCAGTAAATGACCTCATTTTTTTTTCCTGTAAAATATGAAGCTAGGTTCTCAGTTGAGAAGGTGGGAGGAAGAGGAGCCATGGGAGGTTTGAGGAGGGATGAAAAGGTTTTTGAAAGTCACTGTGATTGACTAATGTGACAGAAAAGGAAAATGATAAATGTTGGAGAAGATGTGGAAAAATTGGGACACTAATGCATTGTTGGTGAAATTGTGAACTGATCCAACCATTCTGGAGAGCAATTTGGAACTATGCCTAAAGAGCTATTAAACTGTGCATGCCCTTTGATCCAGCAATACCATTACTAGGTCTATATCCCAACGAGATCATAAAAAAGGGGAAAGGATCCACATGTACAAAAATATTTATAGCAACTCTTTTTTACGGTGGCAAAGAATTGGAAATTGAGGGAATTCCCCATCAATTGGGGAATGGCTGAACAAGTTGTGGTATATGAATGTAATGGAATACATTGTGCTATAAGAAATGATGGGCAGGCAGATTTCAGAAAAAACCTGGACTTACATGAACTGATGCTGAGTGAAGTGAACACAACCAGGAGAACATTGTAAACAGTAACAGTAACATTGTGTGATGATCAACTATGATAGACTTAGCTCTTCTCTGCAATATAGTGATCCAAGACAATTCCAAAAGACTCATGATGGAAAATGCTATCCACATCCAGAGAAAGAACTATGGAGTCTGAATGCAGATTGAAGCATGGTACTCTCACTTTTGTGTGTGTGTGGTTTTTTTCCTTTTGTTCTGTTTCTTCTTTCACAACATGACTAATGTGAAAATATGTTTTACTTGATTACATATGTATAATCTATATCAGATTGCTTGCTGTTTTAGGGAAGTGGGAGGGGAGGAAGGGAGAAAAATTTAGAACTCAAAACCTTTCAGAAAATGAATGTTGAAAACCGTCTTTACATATAATTGAAAAAAATACAAAATACTATGAAGAACTTAAAAAAAAAGTCATTGTGATGAGTGGGATAGTGAGTCTGTTAGGGAGACACAGGATTGCCTTACCATGCATGGTGAGGGTTCAGTTGAGATTATGTACCATAAATTTGTAGAGGAGCCAGCCAGCACGGTTTCATGGTTTTCTATAGCTAAGCAGCACATGACTAGGAGCAAAGGAAATAGATGGTGGAAGTTATTTATGGCTGAGGCTTGGCAGGAAGAATTAGCAATAGGATAAAGGGGCAAGGGATTAAAGAGAAGAGGACAGTGTAGAGCTAAACTGATTCACTAAGAGCTCAAGATGGAGAAGGAAAGGAAGTGTAGCCAGGGTGATGGCATAGGAAAGAACTGAAGGCTGAAAGGATTGGAGGTCATGATGAGAATGAAGAACAGGGTTTGGGGTTGAAAGGCAAAGAAAATGGTAGAATGACAACAGATTGTGACCAGATAAAGAAATTTCAGAATTCATGAACATGGAAGTAGAACACTTGTGGGTGATGGTAAGATCAAGGGTATTGAAGAGGTGTAGAGGTTTGGGGGTGCTTTAATGGACCCCCCAAGATTGTGGCGCCGAGTCTGCCTGAAAGAATTCAACCCAAATCTTCTTCCAGCCAGAGAAAAAAGTTTATTAAAGATAAATCACATATAGGCCAGGTGACGCCCGTGAGGACAAGCAGGCATGAGAGTCTCAGCCTCTGGGTGTGAGGGGCTCTTAGCATCAGAATGGGAGCAAAGGTGAATCTTAAGTACAGAAAGACTGTGAGAGGGATCTAGGAGTGGCCAAGTAGTTTGGGGTGACGGGAGGAAGGGCCTGGGGAGATCTGGATGGGAGTGGCTAGTAAGCTGGGGTGAACAGAACTCCTGGGTCCTGGACCTCATGGTGCCTAGCTAGGATTAAGGGTGGGAAATGGCCAGGGGCCACAGGAAGGTAAAACAATGGAGGGGAGATTGGGTGTAGCCACAATGAAAGGCCAGTTAAAGGGGGGAGGTGGTTGGGAAAAAGGGTCCAGGTGGGAATTCCATTTGGAAGGTCTGAGAGATTTGAATAAACAATGAAAATAGATAATGAAGGGAACTGGAAGGTAGATGTTTGCTTTCAAAGGGAGATAAAGAGAGACAAACAGGAGCTAGGTTCTTTTTAGGGTGAGGGAGGAAAGCGCATGGGAGGGAGGTAAGGAGAATCTAAAAATTTAAGGGTTTTCCTTTTGGCCCCCCACGACAAAAACATAGGGTCAACCAAAATAAATTCCTGCGGAGGCTATGTCCAAAAGTGCTAAGTCTCACTCTGCATATCTAGTTCATTGTCTCTCCCTCAGGAGGTAGACAGCATTTTAAATCATTGGTCTTCTGGAATTATGGCTGATCATATGTTTGTTTTACAGTGTTGTTAAAGTATATGTTGTTCTTTCTGTACACTCCACTCAGAATAAGTTAAAAGTGAGACTCAAGTGTTACTTACTCTTCCTACACCTTCTTCTTCTTCTACACATGAGTCTCACTTCTTCATTTGTATAGACATCTACTTACATTCCCTGTTTAGGTGAGATAAGTTCTCCCATTCCACCTTCATTGTTCCCCTTATTTTCTCTACTGTATTCTTATTTCCCTTCCATTACCTTTTTTTGAAAAATCATCAAAACATAACAAAAGTCATTAGCAGGCTCTCTATCCAATTTGATTCCTTTTATGACACTTTCATATTGATACTTTGTGTCTTAGGGGCTCATATCATCCCTCTTCCTCTATTAAAATGCAAATATGGGGTAGCTAAGTGGCATAGTGAATACAGAGCACTGGCCCTGGAGTCAGGAGGATCTGAATTCAAATATAGCCTCAGACATTTGACACTTAATAGCTATGTGACCTTGGGCAAGTGACTTTACCCAGATTGCCTTGTTGAAAAAAAATGCAAATATGTTACACTGTGAAAATCTTTTCTTATCACTTGCTTTTATTTACTTTTTTGTTTCTTCTTACTCTGGTGTTTTTATTTCAAACTTTTAACTCAGCTCTCATCTTTTCATTGGGAATTCTTAGAAGAACTCTACTTAAAGATATATATATATATATAATATATAAATATTATATATAATATGTATTATAATGTATATTATATATATATATTGGGGGGCAATATGTATATTTTGGGGGGGGCAAGGCAATTTGGGTTAAGTGACTTGCCCAGGGTCATACAGCTAGTAAGTGTCAAGTCTCTGGTCTGAGTGCAGATTTGAACTCAGGTCCTCCTGACTCTAGGGACAGTGCTCCATCCACTGCGCCACCTAGCTGCCCCAAGATCTATCTTTTTTTTAAATACACTATAGGATTATACTCAGTTTTTCTGAGTAAGTTATTCTTGGTTGTAAGCTTGTACCTTCTGTCTTTTGGAATATTGTATTCCATCCTCTCTCCTTAATAATTGTAGTTGCTAAGTCTTGTTTGAGCCTGAGTGTGGTTCTTTCTTTCTGGTTGCTTTGCAGTACAAGTTTTATTTTTGTTTTGTTTTGACCTAGAAGCTTTGGGTTTTGATTAGGATGTTCCTGGGAGTTTTCATTTTGCAGTTTCTTTCCAAAGGTGATTAGTAGATTGATTCTTTCTATTTTCACTTTGTCCTTTGGTTCTAAGAGATGTAGGCAGTTTTCATTCATGATTTTTTTTTTTTTTTGAAAAATGATATTAGACTCTTTTTGGTCATGGAATTCAGGTAGTGCAATGATTCTTAGATTATTTCTCCTTAATCTATTTTCTAGGTCATTTGGTTTTGACATGATATACCTTACATTTTCTTTTTTTAATTTTTTTATTATTTAAGTTTGTCTTAATATTTCTTGTCTTCTTGTGGAGTCACTTGATCTTTCTAATTTTCAAGGCATTTATTAGTTAGGTAAGGTTTTGTATATTGTGTGCTATATTGTTTCCTTTCAAAGTCTCTCTTCTGTAACTCTCATTTCCTTTCTGATTCTTTCCTTTATTACTTTCATTTAGTTTGTAGTATCATTTTTAAACCCTTGCATTTCTTCTTGTAATTGATCTTGTAGTCAAGCTGAGCTTTTCTTTGGGGATTTGTTTGTAGGTGTTTTGGTCTGCTATCTTGGCTGGTCCTCCTGTAAAAGCCTTTTTCACAAAGTTTTGCTGAGAGAAAAAGAGAGACAAAGATGTGGGCATGGTAGGATCCTAGCGAGGGATTTTTTAAAAACAGTGGAGACTTAGGAGGATTTCTAAATAATATGGAATGGAGCAGTAAATAGAGAAAATTTGAAGATTAAAGAGAGAGGGAAAGGATGATGGTAATGGCAATCTGCTGAAATCAACATGAAGGGATAAAATCAAGAGTTCAAGTAGAGGGGTTTCCCTTGGCAAATCCAAGGTCCATCCTATCCTCAGACACTAGAGCAAAGGATATAGTGGAGGTCAATGTCAGAGAGATGTGAGATGACAAGGAAAGAAGGGGCAGCTGTCCTCAAAAGGTTCCATTTTTTTTCAGTGAAGTATAAGGCAAGGTCCTTAGCTGAGGTGATATGGGAGGAGAGACCAGAAGGTTTGGAGCAACCAATGTGGTGAATGGGATAGGGAACTGGTTGGGGAGAATTGAGTAGGTTAAGTAGTATTACTTTGATGTAGTGGGGTCCAATTGAGACTAGATAGTATAAATCTATCTTGGATACAGTCAGCATGGTGTCATTATTTCCTTCCATTCGATTCATAAGTACAAAAGTAGCAGGGAAGAAAGGTAGATGATAGAAATAATTCAGGGCTTGAGTTTGGCAAGATACTATTGGTGATGGGACAAGGGAACAAGTGTTTCTAAAGTAGAGAATAGTGTAGAGTTGAACTGATTCACCAAAAGATTGAGATTAGGAAGGGAGGAGAATGTAACCAGAGCAAGGATGATAGGCTGGAACAATACGGAAAAATGGAGGCATTCATATTCACAGAGAAGAGTAAACTTAGGAAGAGTAAGGCATAGATATGGAAAGATAAAAGATGCTCAGATATAGGAAATTCAGAGTTCTTTTTTTTTTTAAAGGCAATTGGGGTTAAGTGACTTGCCCAGGGTCACACAGCTAGTAAGTGTCAAGTGTCTGAGGCCAGATTTTAACTCAGGTCCTCCTGACTCCAGGGCTGGTGCTCTGTCCACTGCACACCTAGCTGCCCCCAAATTCAGAGTTCTTAAGCATGGAAGTGGAACTCTTGTGGGTGGTGGCAAGATCAAGGTTATGACCTTCTCTGGGTATAGCTGAAGTAGAGAGGAGGAGCAGGTCTTGGAAACTGAATATTCCAGAGTGGCTACATTGTAGGCTAGGCTAAATTTTTTTTTTTGCTCATAAAAGGCAAAGAAGCTGTCTCCAAGACTTTACTGATCCAGAATGTTAAGGCTTAAGCCTTTAATACTTATGGGCCTGAGGCCAGTTGCCCTTCAGACTTGTAGGATGTCCCACTGCCATACCAGTAATCACACCTTGCTGACCAGAAGTATTTCTATGTGGATAGGAGGGGGCCTAGGGACTGCATCTATCTGAACCACTGCTATGTTCTCGCTGAGTATCCTTTCCATGTTATGGCTAAGAAACTTTTTTTTTTTTTAAACAGTGAGATAGTCTATGAATGTCATTATATTCCAATCTTGAACCTGAACTACAATCCTGTCCCAAATCAGTCCTGACCTACAATAAGTATACAGTTGAACAGGTAAAGACTGCAAAGAAAGTGCCATGTAGTAAGGGGAAAAACCCACTGAATTTAGAGCCTAATCATGGCTATGCCACCTTTGTAACCTTGGGCCAAGTCACTTAACCTCTCTGGGCCTCAGTTTCCTCATCTGTAAATTGAAAGGACTGCATCCAATGATTTGTATGGTCCCTTCTAGTTCTAAAAGCTGTGGGCTCATGAAAGCAAAGTCAGAGTTGTGATATTGGATCAGAAGAAGCAGGGATGGCAGGCCTAGAGGTTGCAGTGGGGAAAAAGAATGGTTTAAGGAAGATTGAAGCAGGAGTGTTGGAAGGATAGGAGAATATAATCAGAGATATTTCAGAGTTAAAGAGTGAAGGCAGTAAGTTTTGAGTGATAGCACCTAAGGTAGAGCTTTAGATCAGGGGTTCTCTTATGTGCCATGTACCCCTTTTGTAACCTGGTGAAACCTATGTTTCATGTTTTAAAATGCATAAAATATATAGGATTACAAAGAAGACCAAAAAAAAAAGATGCATTTTTTTCTCATACAGGTTCACGGACCCCTTGAAATCTGTCTAACTCTGTTAAGAACCTTTGCCTTAGATGAAGATGGTAAATACAGAGAGGACATGTTCATTGATTTGAAGTGGAGATAGAGGAGGTCATGGAAGTTAAGAAGACTGATGAAGTACAAGACCTTAGTACAAAAGTACATTGGTACAAATCCTGAAGTCTCAAAGTATGAAGACAAAGGTTGGGATGCAGACAGTGGTATGCTGGAGCCACCTTGGACAGCTCTGATTAACGGCTCTTACTGAATTTTCAGTGTGAGCATTTGCACCTCAGAATTTGGTTCAGTTCAGTCATTTTTCAGTTGTGTACAACTCTTTATGACTCCATTTGAGGTTTCCTAGGCAAAGATACTAGAATGGTTTGCCATTTCCTCTTCCAGCTCATTTTATAGATGAGGGACCTAGGCAAACAGGATTAAGTGATTTACCTGAGGTTATACTGCTAGTAAGTGTCTGAAGCTGAATTTGAACTCAGGTCCACCTGACTCCAGGCCTGACAGTCCGGCTTGATGCTCTATTCACTGCACCACCTACCTGCCCCTCAGAAAGCAGTAAATGTTACAAATTGGGGCTTGAGTCACTGTTTGTTGTCTAGATAAGAAAATGATGAAGAAAGTGTTAGTAATGCAGATTAAACTTAAAAGTATGTCATGTGTACACCCTTCTTTCGTCCCCCTTCCCCTTCCCACCAAAAGTTCATTGTTAAATATTTTATAAGCACACTCCTGATTGCAGAGGGTTATTTCAGGCCAAGTACTGAACTCCTTAAAAAACAGGAGTGATCAGAAAGCTAGAGCATAGCAACAAGATTTAGACAGGGTGATCTTGATAGATCAATTGAATCTCAGGAGAGGTTGATGAATGATAGAGGCAAAGGGAAGGTCTGGAAATGTCAATAAGTGGCAAAGATTTTGAAGGTGGGGTAGGAGCTGACCTAGAGAGATAGGAGAGTACAAGGAGAGGTATTAGGGAAGAGGGATTTTTTTGCCTCCACAAGGTAGCAATTCTAAAGTACAAGATTAGAGAGGAAGTGAGACTTTTGCCCAACATGGGATGATGGCCACTGGTGGTGATGGAGCTGCATTGATTTCACAGAGGGTAATGGTGGGTTGTACATAATGATGGTGGGCAGACGGTGAAGGCCACCAGAAGGGTTATGTGGGCAAGAAGACCTCTAGTCCCTAAGCTGAACTATCCTAACCCTAGTCATGTGATGATCAGAGAGTCTGTGCTGTCTCCTTTCTCTTTAGCTGTGTAAAACCTCAACCTACCGGGGTCTCAGTTTCTTCTTCAGTTAAATGAGCATACAATTTGTACCAATTACTTCACAAGGCTATTGTGAGAAAAATGTAAACGTTAAAGCCCCATCTAAACATGAACATGATTATTTCTG
The DNA here is from genome assembly GCF_900497805.2 of Vombatus ursinus. Lineage (NCBI taxonomy): Eukaryota > Metazoa > Chordata > Mammalia > Diprotodontia > Vombatidae > Vombatus > Vombatus ursinus. The sequence goes on along the minus strand of NW_020954589.1, from coordinate 14,387,235 downwards.
AAAATTTCTGCAAAATAAGGCATTTTCTGAGTATGTAAATATCAAAAGACAAGGATAAAGAAGTAGATGGGGGTTGTTCATGAAATCAGAAAGATCTGACATGTGACCATACACAAATCACTTCCCAGTGCCCCAAACCATTCTCTAAGTTTCAAGGCAGTTGCGGATAAGCATCAGTAGAGGGAGTTTCCACACTGGGAATTTCCTTACTGTAAAGAAATCATAGATCTGATTTTTAAAAAACTAAAGAACAATTCTTGAAAATTGTGTGCGTGTGCATGTGCATATTCTATGTCCTCAATTTGAGGAGACCAAGGGAATTTTGAGTTATTTTGGCATTTTTGATCAACAAGCTTATCATTTCAATCCTTGCTCTTACCCTGCTACACTCTCATCCAATCATGTATTTGGGCTTGTTGATTTTCTTTTCACAATGTCTCTTCTCTCTGGCCTGTCCTCTTCTCTCCTGTCACATCATCCCTTCCCCAGTTTAGCCAATCATTGCAATAGTCTCCTAATTGGGCTCCCTGCTTCTAGCTCCCCCTTTTATCCTTCACACAGCTGCCAAATTGATATCCCTAAAACAGAGATCTGACCAAATCACTTCCTAACTTTTCTCTGGTCAGGCTGGCTTGTTGTTAGCTCCTCCCCTCATAGGATACCCCTTCTCTGCCTCTGTGACTTCACGCAGGCTATCTGTCCTTTGTGTTTTCTGTGAACTTTTCCCCCATCTCCACCTCTTAGAAGCCCTAATTTCCCTTAAAGCATACCTCAGATGCTATCTTATATTATGTATATATTGTGTATTTTCTTATTTTTTTAAAATAAAATTTTTACTTTTATATCATCAAAATTTCTCCCAGTATTCTTTTCCTTCCCTCCCCCCCCCCCACCCCTGTCAGAGGAAGGCATCTCATATAATGATATTAAAAAGGAAAAGAGAAAAAAATTCACTAAAACTGATCATTGAACAAAATCACCAAAAGAGTCTGAAAACACATGCAAGGAACCACAGCTGTGGACTTTTCACTTCTACAAAGGAGTGGGGTTGGGGTAGGGGTTTGGGCGTCTTCACATATCCCTTCTTTGGAGCCAGGCTTATTCTTTGTAATTTCACAATACTCACTTTTGGTTGTTTTGTGTTTTTTCTTTCATTTCCATTATATTCATTGTGTGTTTGTATACTTTATTCTGCTTTGTGTATTTACATGTAATTATATACGTACGTGTGTATTTGTGTATATATATGTATATTCAATGGACTCTGAGGGAGACAGGAGGCAGTATGTTCCAGGCAAGTCAGACCACCACATTGACCACCGTCTCCCCTGAGACCTGATGGAGACAGCGCAGGACCCTGAGTCCAAGAGCCAAGCTTGGGAAAAGCAGTTCCACTCTAATCATCAAATCTGCTTCTGGCCCTACAGCTATCATTGAGGGAAGAAATTATCGTGAAGAAGGGGCCCCAACTTCCTCATCACCACCAGCAACAACTGCTGACCACCAACCACCAACAGGTGAACAGACACAGGAGCCCAGGGAGTGGCAGCACTACCCAGACTACAAAGCCTGCTTCCAACCCAGCCCTCACAGTCACCATCTGGGGAATCCACAAATTGCCAACCTACTTCCACACCCTGGACAGGTAAGAGTTAAATCAGTAGGGCACCCTGAGAGAGATGAGTAGCACAGACCCGACAGGTCAAACCTCCACCACCATCTGGACCATCACTACCCTGAGAAAGCCCAATGAAGACAGCTTAGTACCCTGAGCTCAGTACCAGGAGCCTTGGGAGTAGCTGTTCCCAGCCCAGGGCAGTTAGGCATCATCCTGAGAAACAACTTCTGTGGAGATGCAGCCCAGCCACTGCTCCTGCAGATACTACAACAGCTACTGAAGACTTAGAAAATAAAGTTCTTGTCACCGAAGTCCTTGTCACTATGAAATGGTTCAACATTAGAGAATGGCATGCTTTTGTCAGTGGAAATAATATTAAAGAAGAAGGGTTACTAATCTGCTTTGCTGATGTACCCTAAGAACTATGGAACCTTTTCATCTGACTTAGCAGCTGAGAAAAGTGAAAAGTTCCATGTGCCATCCCACCATTAAAATGGAAGATCTTTGAGAACAACGACTGTCTTACTTTTCTATCCCATTTCCTAGTTCTTAGCACAATGCTCTGTACATAATAAACATCTAATAAATGATTCATCCACTCATTCATTTATATCTTCATTTATTCATCCATCCATCCATCCATCCATCCATCCATCCATCCATTCATTCATATCTCAGTAAGATGTAGGTTTCTTAAGAGTGGGGACTGCTTCATTTTTTTTTAAACAAGTTTTTATTGATGTTTTGGCTTTTTACATTACCATGATTTCCTACAACAAATAGTATTCTTAAAGACCTAAAAAGAAAAAGAGGAAAAAATCAGCGTAACTAACCAATGATCAAAGAAGTTTGAAAATATGTGCAGAGTACACTGGTGGATCTCCCATCTCTGTGAAGAGGTAGGATGGGGGCTTCTTTTCATGTCTCTTCTTTCAAACCATGCTTGTTCTTCACAATTACTATTTTTGTTTTTGTACTCTGAGTGCTTAGCACAAGGCCGTGCACATAGTAAGGCTGATTAATATTTGTTGAACCTTTGCTGAAGCTTAATGAATATTTGTTGCATACTTGCCCATAAACCATTTAGTCATCTAAACAGGCTTTTTCCTCCCAGAAGACCCCACGATGACCTACCTGGTGTCCAGGAAAGCCACAGAGATGTCAAAAAATTTTTATCTTGGGTAGCAGAAGAAAATTAAGCATAAGAATTTGGAAAAGATCAAATCTCTGCTAACATTTCAATTATTTTTGTTGTTGTTCTTGTTTGCTTTTTTGTGAGGCAATCAGAATTAAGTGACTTGCCCAGGGTCACACAGCTCGTAAGTGACTCTAGGGTTGGTGCTCTATCCACTTCGCCACTCACCTGCCCCCAACATTTCAATTCTTAAAGCTTCATAGCTTTCAGCTTCTGGTTATCTAGACATGTGCTAAGATGAGTCACGTACAGTGTAGGGCGATGGATAGATTACTGGACTTAAATTCAGGAGGACTCAGGTTCCGATTCTACCCCATACACATAGTAGCTATGTCATTTTGAGGCATCACTGAACTCTCTGAACCTATTACCTTACCTGAAAAAAGTGGGGATAATAGCATCTGCTTCAGAGGTTGTAAGGTTCAAATGAAATAATACATAGATCTCAAATGAGACAATAAAGTGCTTTGCAAACGTTAAAGTGCTATATAAATGGGAATTACTATCTGGATGGCTTCTGGAGAAAAGAAGAATATGGAGAAAGCTCTCTCCACAGGTGAGCGAAAGGATGCAGGAGGGGCCAATTGAAGTTTAACACTGGAGACTCAATTACTGGCAAACTAGAAAAACTGCAGGTCAGTGACAGCTACCTTTAGTTTGGAATACATACATTGGTATCATTGATATAGACAAAAACACCCAAATGTTTGGGTAGCAAGGCATTGCAGTGGAGAGTGCTGGGCTTGGAGTCAGGAGGACTTGAGTTCAAACCCAGCCTCAGACACTTAATAGCTGTGTGACCCTGGGCAAGTCACTTAACCTCTGCCTCAGTTTCCTCATCTGTAAAATGGGGATAATAATAGCACCTACCTCCCAGGGTGGTTGTGAGGATCAAATGAGATAATAATTGTAGTGTTTAGCACAGTGCCTGGCACTAGTAAGTGCTATGTAAACAGTAGCTATGATGATGATGATGATGATGATGATGACGATGTCAAAAAAGCCATCTCTATGATTACCTTCCTGCACAAGGATGGTATCAATGAATGATACAAGGAAAAATTACAGCGAGCTCATTATCTTCTCTACTGGTATTACAAAGAATAATCTTTCTCCAAATACAAACACAAAAGGGGAAAATACTGTTAGCAGTTTCATATACTTAAAGATTTAGGGTTTCACTGAGGTGGGTCCTTTCTCCACTTGTGTAGATAGCAACCTCTTTGTGACTTGCATGTTTTAGAGCTGACCACAAATACATTATCCTGTGGTTAATCTGGTGAGCCTCTGCAAATAAGCTATGCTGGTCCACATCAGACAATAGTCATAATATAGTCTACACCTATTTTTCAGGTCAGTCCTGGAAACCTTGATAAAAGCATCTGCCATATTTTATACTGTCTGAGAGTATCCATGGTACAACGAGACATTGGAGAAAGGCTGGAAATTCCCAGGATGATGTGTAGTCATGCTGAAGTTGGACATTAAATTTCCCCATATTGTATATGGGAAAGTCCCACCTTCAACTGCAATGTGGTTCTACAGTAAATTCCCAGAAGACTAGGAAATATTCCCAGGAGGACCTATTAGTTAGGGGATCCATAACCATCTGTAATTGTGGGCAGAATGCACTCAATAATCTTAGAAATATTCCATTAGAAGGTTGTTAGGAAAAAAAATCTGAATCTTCCAGCTAAACCCTGTAAAGGGTGCCACCATCCTTTCAGGTTCTCAACCTTCTCTTCGACTCCTTATTCAATTGAAACTGTTCTCTTCAAAGTTACCAATGATCTCTTAATTGCCAAATCTGACTTTTTCTCCTCTATTTTCATTTCTTTATACCTTTCTGTATTTAACACTACTGACCACCTTCTTTTCCTGGATAGCTACTCTTTCTCAGGAGTACGGACACTATGGTCTCCTCCTACCTGTCTGACAACTCTTCCTTAGTCACCTTTACTGGGTCATCATCCATATCATGCCTCCTGCTGGTGGAATGGAAGGCTCTGTCCTGCACCCTCTTTTCTTCTCTCTGTTCACACTCATCTGCTGACTTCATCAGCTTCCATGGATTTAATCGTTATCTTCTCTATGCAGATGACTCTCTCCCGATGTGGGAATATATTGGGTATGCTTGTAAGCATTTCACTCATTATGTCCAGAACAGAACTTATTACCTTTCTCCACAAAACCCATCCTTTTCCAGAACTTTTCTATTTTTGTTGAGGACACCACCACCCTTAACCCAGGATCTTCACCCTGGTGCTATCTTTGATTCATCACTTTCCCTCACCTGTTCTGCCTCCCTCATCAATATCCAATTAGTTGTCAAATCTTATCATTTTGATCTCTCCAACACCTCTCACATCTGTCCCCCTTCCAACTCCCACAAAATCACCACTGTTACTGTCCAGTGCCTCCGGAGTCTGGGGGATGGGAACTCAAATCCTGCTTCAGACACTTATCAGATGTGCATAACCCTATCTGTAAAATAAAGGGGCTGGATTTATTGACCACTAAGGTTCCTCCTGGCTCTGCGGGTCTACCTGCCTCACATCCCCACCTCACTCCATCTTATTCTCCACACAGCCGGCAGTAGGTGAAGTTCAACATGTGTCACTTTTCTAATCAAACTTTAGCGGCTTCCTATTGGTTTTAAGGTCAAATGTTATGTCATCTTTATCTTATTCTTTTAAAGTGTTTCTTGTGTAAATTTCATAGGGTATACAATTATTACTACAATAACACATATGCAATTTGTAAGTGACTAGACATCTGTTGGGGGTGTGCATCAGTATTTTTTACTGACAATGCATTATCAAAAAAATTTTCAAGATCTCTTGTCTAGATAAAAAAACCTTAAGGCTCAGACTCTGTAGGATTATATTAACATTTGTTTAAAGCCCCAAAGTGCTTCTTGAATCTCCCGATTCCTCTTATGACCCAAAATGGACCTCTGCTTCTTATTTAACTATTTTTCATAGTGTCATAATCCAAGAATTGAAGACAAGTCCTTAAGTCCCCACTTTCCATGATCTCAGGGCATGAAAAATCGGCAAATGGAGGAGAAAATTCTCTATTTATTTACAATTCTTTCACTTTATCCACAATTTCCCATACAAACATAAAAACTAAAAAAATAAAACCACCACTTGGGAACACAAGTGTCTTTCTTTAATTAGTCCAGCTGAGGAAGGACCACAAGCCCCCTCCCTTTGGATAGGGACCCCCTGAGATGCCCATACCACAGGAAGGGGGAGGAAAGCGCTATGAAGAATGCCTGAGAAACAGCTCCAGATGAGGGAGACAACACATTACCGGAGTGGTTGGAGTTTATTGGCAATGAAGACTATGGGAGTCATCTGCTGCGGACACTGCTTGGTTTTCTAAGAAGACTGCTGTTCTCTATTAACCACCCCCATAAACTGTTCTGAGGGATGAGGCTGAGATGGGGTGGGAGGTGTGTGACACTTAGCCCTTTCTGAGAGTAAGAGTCAGAAAATCCAGGGCACACACCACACCTCCCTTTCCCCTTGGCACTGACCAGTCACAGTTTCCATTCTGAATAAAATGCTGAATTAACATTAAAAAGGGAAAAAAAATCTCCAGACACAAAGGGAAGGGGAGGGACTAAAAACCATGGATCTGTTTTCCTCCTCTGCTTATGACACTGTCTGTGAGAGGGTACTGAAGTTTAAGGAGTTCTACCTCCCTCCCATGAATGGGAGAGGAACATGGGGAGCAGAGCAGAAAGTACAGGGAGAACCAGGTAAAGAAGGAAGAGGAGGATTAAGGGAAGCTGTGAGAAACAAATGCATGTTCAGGGGCTGGTGCTACAGGAAGTATAACCTACTACCCCATAATCACTCTGGCTCTGAACAGCTCTTCCTCAAAAGCCATTCCCACCAGAGGGCCTGTAAAACCAAACCTGGAGTTCAGCATTATGTTAGGAAAGGAGCTTTCTAACCTCAAATGTGCTAGTGTGTAGGCAAAATTCTTTACCTTCCAAATCTGGCAGATAGAATACCTACTGCATTGGACCGAGATTGGCTTCAAACATGGGTGCACATTATAAATATAAAATCATATCTGCTACAAAGAGGACATATATTGTACATCTTTACCCATATACATAAGAACACAATATACACATAATGCCTAGGAGTGTCACGATGGAGAAAGGGTTTGAAGAGGCAAAAAGTCCCTTTCCCTCCCACCTCCATCCTTTTTAAAGGGTTGCTTGTATACCTGTTCACTTGGGTCATTCACAGCTGGTTATGGTGGGGCTAGTCTAGACATAAACGGACACCTTGCCCTGAGGGTGTGCACACATGCCAATACAGACATGCACGCAAACGCGGACACACACACACACACACACACTGAGATGTACACACACAGAAAGACACACATGCACACATGTGGGTGAATAAAGGGAAAATAAATGTTCCCAGCCCTTAAATGCACTGCATTTCCCAGATACTCTCAGGAAAGCTCTATGCCTCAACGCAACTATCATCTGATAAAAATGGTCCTAGAAAGCTGTCCATCATTGGGCACTGGCCAAAGGGAGTGGAGTTGGTGAGAGAATGACGGAGATCAGGTGTCTTAACAACATAAGGCATTTTTACCTGTGGTCAGATCAAGCTGTGTCTGGACAGCAATGGACTCAGCCAGAGGAGGGTGACAAGAGACAACCAGGCAAAGCAGGGGCGCAATCAGGCATATATCCTGAGCCTTCACCTTGTTTTGTCAGTTCCTCTCTTAGCAGGAGACAATCCTGCGCTCTCCTTTCCACCCTCCCCTAGAAGTGAGCCCACCTACACAGCAAGGAATACTGATATCCGAGAGACACACATCCAGAGACATGGAGTGGTGCACAGGCACACAAAAAGTGAAGACTTAGGTTGATGTGAGCTTTTTACAGTAGGAGTGGTTCCTGGCTTGGGGTCCAAGGGCTCAAACAATTGCCACAGTGATTAGATTGCCATCAGTGATGGGGGAAGTCCAGGTCTCTGCATGGAGGCAGCACCTATCGTCGGTAGTGATTGGGAGCATCAGCAAACATGTATTTCAGTCTGTATGCTTCTGCCAGGAGAAGGCCAATCTCTTCATTGCCCCAATGAATTGTAGGTAGGTTTTGCAACAACATAAGGAGACCCTGAAATATAAGAAAGTTTTATTATATAAGGATGCCAAACAACACGGCCAAATGTCCCACTGTTAAGGACCAAGACACAGATTTGTTCTCTCTCCTGCTTGGAACATCCCAAATGACATCAAAGTTCCCTCTCCACATCTTCTACTTCCTTTGAATCATGGCCCAAAGTACAACTTAATTCACTTAAATTAACTACTACATGAATGGTGCTATGCTACTTGATGGGGAAGAGAGGAAATTAATGTCCTTCAATCGATGAACATTTATTTTTTTTTTAGTTTATTTATTTATTTTTTAAATATGAGGCAATTGGGGTTAAGTGACTTGCCCAGAATCACACAGCTAGTGTTATGTATCTGAAGCTGGATTTGAACTTAGGTCCTTCTGATTCCAAGGCTGGAGTTCTATCCATTGCTCCACCAAGCTGCCCCAATGAACATTTATTAAATGTCTACTATATGCCAGACAGGGGTAATAGGTGGCACAGCAGAAAGAACGCCAGACCTGGAGTCGGGAAGATCTGAGTTCAAAATTGGCCTTGGATATTTATCAGTTGTTTGACCCTAGACAAGTCACTTCACCCTGTTTGCTCCAGTTTCCTCATCTGTAAAAATGAGCTGGAGAAGGAAATGATAAACCACTCCAGTATCTTTGCCAAGAAAACCCCAAAGGGGGTCACTAAGAGTCAGATACGACTGAGCAACAGTAACAAACGTGCCAGGCACTGTGCTAATTGCTGGGGATACAAAGACAAAAGTGAAACAGTCCCTGTTCTCGAGAAGTTTACAATCTACTGAAGGTGAAAACCACACATATATATAAGCATAACAAAATAGGGACAAGGTAGATTTTTTTTTTCTTCTTTGCAGGGGTAGGGGAGGGGACTAGTAGCTGAGGGGATCAGAAATCTTCTTCACATAGAAGTTGGCACATGGTCTGAGTTTTAAAGGAAACTAGGGATTCTAAGAGGTGAAAGTAAGCAAGGAGTGGGAGATAAGAATGGGGGACAAAGAGTGAAGGGGGACGGGGATGGAGATGGAGTATCATATATGAGGCACAGAGAAGCTAGTCTGACTGGACCATAAAATGTGTGAAGGGGAATAATGTGTAATAAAGTTGGGGAGGTAAGTTAGGGGTAGATTGTGAAGAGTTTTGAATGCCAAAGAGATGAGCTTATATTTGATCCTAAAGCTATAAGGGAACCATGGGATTTTAGGAAGTAGGAGAGTGACATGGTCAGACTTGTGCTTTAGGAAACTCACCCCTCCTTTAGTAATCTGCATTTTTCTTAGAAACTCATGTGTTATTTTATATTATAAACATTTGCGTATATGTCATGTCTTCCACAAAAGCGGGGCTTCTTAACCTTGGGTTGATGGATAGATTTCAGGGGTTGGGGTTTCAAGTTTTTGATGCATTTAAGAATGTTATTTTGAGGAGTCTGTAGGTTTCACCAGACTGCTAAAGGGATCCATGGCAGAAAAAAAGGTTAAGCATCCTTGCATTAGACTGTAAACTCCCTGAAGGCAGAGACCAACATCTTGCATCGTCCCTGAGATACAGCCACAGCAAGAACTTAGTAAATGCTTGAATTTAATGAAGCACCCTTCCTACTTTCTGTCCTGTCTCTCCCTACCTTTTTTTCTCTTCCCTTAATAACTGATATTTACATAGTGCTTTAAAGTTTACAAACCATTCCACACACACCATTTCATTTTTATATTCACAACAACCCTGTGAAGTATGTTGTAAAAATATTATTCATCTTATTTTATAGATGAAAGAAGTGAGACTCAAAAGGGCTAAGTGATCCACTCCCCTGTGCGACTCCACTTACTTAAAAAATGGCAGCAGAGCTGGGCTATGCATTGTGGCTTGTTCATGCTGGTTACCTGACTCTAAAGAACACTAGAAGTCAGATGATCTGGGATCTGAGTCTCACCCTGCCCTTCTTCTGCTGTAAGAACCTAGATATGATACTGAATACCTCAAACCTTGGTTGAATCATTTTTTTTTTTAAATGGAGACGCTACAAGTTGTCCTCCCTGGAAGCAACAAGGGGGATAGATATCAAAGTGCTTTAAAAAGACAGCTTAGGGGCAGCTAGGTGGTACAGTGGATAGAGCTCCTGCCTTGGAGTCAGGAGGACCTGAGTTCAAATCTGGCCTCAGACACTTGACACTTACTAGCTATGTGACCCTGGGCAAGTCACTGAACACTGATTGCCTAGCCAAAAAGCAAAAAAATAAAAAATAAAAAATAAAAAAAATAAAAAAAAATAGACAGTTTAAAGTATTGTAATTACTATTCATTCCCAAATTCTAATGAGTATTGGTTTCCTACCACATTATTCATTGAAAGAGAAAATATAACTTTAGTTTTAAAAAATAACCAAGATAAGAAGAAGAAGGAAAAGAAAGTTTCTCCTGCACAATAAATCATCTCCATGCAAAGAACTCTCATTTCTATTTTTGTTCCAGTCTAGGTAAGCTTTACTCACAAGGGACCATCACTCAGAAACTGACAAGGTCACCTGCCTGCTCAGAAATCTCCCGAAGCTTTTTATTGCTTCTAATATAAATTCCTCAGGCTGGTGTTTAAAGCCCTACACAACCTGGCTCCTATCTACCTTTCCAGGCATATTTTATATCACTCTCTTTCATACATTTGTCCTAGGTAAACTAGACTATTAGCTGTTCCTGGACTTGGATTCTCTCTTCTGTTCTGTAGTTTAAAAAAAAAAATGGATATTACTCAAAGGCATTATGCAAAAGTTCTATCTCTTAAGGCATGTTTAAATCCTTGTTAGAAATATTGGCTGTTGAATGTGGAGAGGTCAAACATTTCAAAGACTATTCAAGCCCACAATGAAACTGCATCAGTCAGACTGAAGGTTAAAAAATGAAAAAACAATACCAAAGACTAACAAAGGGTCAATGAAAAATAGCCCAATTAATCCTTAGATAACTAACAAAGACAAGTGGTCTTGCTAGAGACCTGGCAGCTGAAGGGGTTATTATTATTGATTCTTTTACAGGTCAGCTCAGACTTCCTGAAGGAAGAACAGTGAGAAGACCAATAAACAAATGAACAAAGAGTGGTTAACTACTGCTATGAAGAAAAAAACACTTGTTATGAGCAAGACAACATAATTATTGGAGTACTGAAGGCTATAAAAGGGTAGTTTTTACTGATAAAGCTCACCTTTTCATTTAAGGTCATACTGAAACCTTTTCAGAAGAAGTGTAAATGAGCTTGTAAACTTTGAGAATCTTCACCAGATTGTAAAACACCCACCCTAAAAAAATGTTTTAGGGATCTTTTTACTTCCAGAAGGGCTGGCAGTCTTATCCCCACTAAAGGGGAACCTGTTTACTTCAGTTTCCTCATTTATAAAAATGAGCTGGAGAAGGAAATGATAAACCACTCTAGCATCCTTGCCAAGAAAATCTCAAATGGGGATATGAAGAGTCATATACGACTGAAACGACTGAGCAACAACCACAAATGTGCCAGGCACTGTGCTAATTGCTGGGGATACAAAAGGCAAAAGTGAAACAGTCCTTGAGAAGCTTACAATCTACTTTGGGTGAAAAACACACACATAAAAGCATATTGCAAAATAGATTCAAGGTACATTTTGTTTCTTCTTTGCAGGGGTGGGGGAGGGGACTAGTGACAGAGGGGATCAGAAATCTTCCATTACATAGAAGCTGGGGCATGGCCTGAGGTAAGCTCTGATAAACACACTGATATACTGAGAAGAATTGTTTCAGAATTACAGAAATTTCCAAATGGAGATGGAATACTTGATATTGGGAAATGTTAACTTGACATTGCACCATGCCACATTTCACATGAGTTTAAGAAATTTATCCAAAAGTGGAGATAAACATGCTTTAATGGTTTGGGTTAAAGGAGCAGAGATGTTCTCCTTCCTCATCTCCACCTACTGGCTTCTCTAAGTCCCAACCAAAATTCCATCTTCTAAAGGAAACCTGTCCCAACCTCTCTTAATTCTAGTGCCTTCCCTCTGTCAATTATTTCCTATTTATCCTATAGATAGCTAGCTTTGTATATATTTGTTTAGATGCTGTTTCTCCCATTTAGATCGTAAGCTCCTTGAAGGCAGGGGCTGTTTTTTGCCTCTTTTTGTATCTCCAGCGCTTAGCACAGTGCCTGGTACACAGGAGGCACTAAATAAATGTTTGCTGGTTGCTGGATTATCAAAGGGGTTTATTATAGAATAAACTGTGTTTGAAGTCGGTGGAAGAAATGAGGCAGTTTCAAGACCCAAAGTGAGAAGAAACAGAAGGTTGGAGTGGCTTAGGCCATACAGAGTAAAAGAAAGTTAATCTGAAAGTGTTCTTGATTACACTCAGGAATATAAAAATGTAGCTGAAAATTAGAATGTTAACAGTAGAAGACTAAAATGCCACACAACCAAGTTACCCCAAAAGTTCACAAAGACAAACCCTTTTTGAAATAATTTCCCTCTCCCAATATAATGTCGAATTTATTTAATTATTTATTTGTTTATTTATTTATTTATTTTTAATGAGGCAATCGGGGTTAAGTGACTTGCCCAAGGTCACACAGCTGGTATGTGTCAAGTGTTTGGTCTGAGGCCACATTTGAACTCAGGTCCTCCTGACTTCAGGGCTGGTGCTTGTAATGCTGAATTTAACCGTGCTAGTGGTAGACTAGGCCTGCACAACAACATACAGCCTGTTTTACAACCTCTACGTTTTTTGTGGGCCACCTGCAATCTGTTGTCAGGATGTATGTTGTGCAGGCCTGTGATAGACACATGGATACTACCTAGACCAAGTCCTGTCCACAATTCAATAATCTACTATTTCCTTTCTTTGCAAATCCTAAATTAGCTAGTTCCGAAAAGAAGTTACTCTTTCTTGATTGTACCAATATGTATATGGATATTGAAGTAAGTAGGGTATACTTACTACTGCTTGAATTAATTTTGCAGCTTCTGGGATATCATTTAAAATGTCAAATTAAGTTGGGGGTAGAATTGTAAAAAAAAATTCTATTACCACAATTTTATTAAATGTCAGAATTTCAACACATTCTTTCTTTCGTTCAATACACTACCTAACAACCACTGTTTATGCTGTTCTTGTCCACCCACTTCTAGCCTTCCCATAGTGTTCCCTGGCAGCATCTGAGGAGCTATCACACGGAGGGAGGGCTGGGTTTGATCTGCTTGGGCAGAACTAGATTAAGTAATGGGAAGTTACAGGGCAGCTGACTAGCTCAACAAAATTAAAAACTTACTGCAATTAGAGCTGTCCAAAAGTGGAATAGGTGGTACCTTGGGAATTAGTGAGTTGCCGATCTCTGGAAATCTCAAGTTGAGACTAAATGACAGCACTTGTCAGAGATGCTAGTTCCCTGAATTCCTGGGGGAAGGAGGGATTCTTCTTCAGATACTGCTGAATTACATGGTCTCTCTGAGAGTCCTTCCAATTCTAAGACTCTCATTGGGTAACCTCTTACCTTCCACCAAGTCTCTGAGATATCACATTGCATATTAGAGATTCTATCATAAATTCTAAGCAATCCACTTCACATTAATATTGAAGCTTCTATAAATTTATGGTTTGGTCATTTTCCACAATTGACTAGTTACTTGATTAACTGGATGGATAACTATGTTATCCCATTTTCCTCAAAAATCTCACCAAATTCCCTCTAAGCTATCCTAGTGGGACCAATATCAATCTGAGATTTGCCAGAGCTATTAACTTGCCTCAAATTTTAGTTGGAAACTTTAGCCATTTTTTTGTGGGGGGGAGGGGGCCAGGACTTTTCGTACCAGAAACTTGGTTTAAGTGGAATCTAACATTCCCCCACAAGTTCCATCTATTTCTCAAAATCTTCAGATTTCTGATACATCTAAAACCTTACTTTTTGGCACATAGAGAATGTGGAGTCCCAGACATCAGTCTAGCAATCTGAACATCAGCTTCTGGGATCTCCCCACTGTTGTCACTATGTGATCCTCCTTTCGGCCCTTCACATCCCATCTGTTGAGGTGTTTTTCTCCAAGGTTACAAGACATGAACGATCAGGATGGATGTGGAAAGAGCATGAGAATGAGGTTGCTCGTTCATGGAGGAGGACCCTGCAAGTTTATCTCCCAGCTTTGCTACTGACTACCTGTGTGACTGAGGATAAGGCATAACCTCCCTGGGCCTCAAGTCTTTTTTTTTTTTTTTTTCATTTTCAACATTTACTTCCACCAGATTTTGAGTTCCACATTTTCACCCCATCTCGCCCCTTCCCCTACTCCAAGATGGCATGCATTCTGAATACCCCTTCCCCTAGTCTGCTTTCCCTGCTATCTCTCCACCCCCTTCCCCTTCTATTTTCCTGTAGGGCAGGATAGATTTCTGTACACCATTTCCTGTATTTCTTATTTCCCAGTTGCATGTGAAAACATTTTTTTTTAAACATGGGTTTTTAAAACTTTGGGTTCCAAATTTTCTCCCTTCCTCCCTCCCCACCCACCCTCATTGAAAAGGCAAGCAACTCAATATAGGCTATACATATGCAGTTATGCAAAACATTTCCATAGTAGCCATGCTGTGAAAAACTAACTCTATTTCCCTTAATCCTATCCTGCCCCCCCATTTATTCTATTCTTTCTTTTGACTCTGACCCTCCTCAGAAGTACTTGCTTCTGATTACCCCCTTTCCCAATCTGCCCTCCTCTCTATCATCCCCCTACTCTCTTGTCCCCTTCCCCTCCTATTTTCCTGTAGGGTAAGACAGATTTCCATACCCAATTGAGTATGTATGTTATTCTCTCCTTAAGTCAAATCCTATGAGAATAAGATTCACTCATTCCCTCTCACCTTCCCGTTTCCCCTCCACTGTAAGAGCCTTTTCTTTTCTGTTTTTTTTTGTGACATAATTTACCCTGTTCTACCTTTCCCTTTCTCCTTCTTCTAGTATAATCCTCTCTCACCCCTTAATTTTATTCTCCAGATATGACCCCTTCATCTTCAACTTACCCTGTGCCCTCTATCTATCTATCCATCTATATATATATATATATATATATATATATATATACACACACACATATAATTTTTCCCCTCTAACTACTCTAATACTGACAAAGGTCTCATGAGTTGCAAATATCATCTTTCCATGCAGGAATGTAAACAGTTCAACCTTAATAAGTCTCTTATGGTTTCTCTTTCCTGTTTACCTCTTCATGTTCCACTTGAGTCTTGTATTGGAAAGTCAAATTTTCTATTCAGCTCTGGTCTTTTCATCAAGAATGCTTGAAAGGACTCTATTTCACTGAATGACTACTTTTTCCCCTGAAGAATTATACTCAGTTTTGCTGGGTAGGTGATTCTTGGTTGTAATCCTATCTCCTTTGCCCTCCAGAATATCATACTCCATGCCCTCTGGTCCCTTAATGTAGAAGCTGCTAAATCTTGTGTTATCTTGATTGTCTTTCCACAATACTTGAATTATTTCTTTTTGGCTGCTTGTAATATTTTCTCCTTGACCTGGGAACTCTGGAATTTGGCTACAATATTCCTAGGAGTTTTCCTTTGGGGATCTCTTTCAAGAGGAGATAGGTGGATTCTTTCAATTTCTATTTTGCCCTCTGGTTCTAAAATATCAAGGCAGTTTTCCTTGATCATTTCTTGAAAGATAATGTCTAGGCTCTTTTTTTGATCATGGCTTTCAGATAGTCCAATAATTTTTAAATTCTCTCTCCTGGATCTATTTTCCAGGTCAGTTGTTTTTCCAATGAGATATTTCACATTGTTTTCCAATTTTTCATTCTTTTGGATTTGTTTTACAGTGTCTTGATTTCCCATAAAGTCACTAGCTTACAATTGCTCTATTCTAATTTTTAAGGAAGTATTTTCTTCAGTAAGCTTTTGGACTTCCTTTTCCATTTGGTCAATTTTGCTTTTTAGGGCATTCTTCTCCTCATTGGCTTTTTGGACCTCTTTTGCCATTTGGGTTAGGCTATTTTTTAAGGTGTTATTTTCTTCAGTATTTTTTGGGTCTCCTTTAGCAAGCTGTTGACTTGTTTTTCATGATTTTCTTGCATCACTGTCATTTCTCTTCCCAGTTTTTCCTCTACTTCTCTTACTTGCTTCTCAAAATCCCTTTTGAGCTCTTCCAAGGCCTGGGACTGATTCATATTTTTCTTAGAGGCTTTGGATGTAGAAGCTTTGACTTTGTTTTCTTCTTCTGGTTGTATGTTTTGATCTTCTTTGTCACCAAAGTAAGATAACATAGTCTGACTCTTTTTGCGCTGCTTGCTCATGATCCCAACCAATTACTTGAGTTTTAAACTCTTTGTTAAGGTAAGAGTCTGTTTCCAATGCGGAGAATGTACTGTTCCAAGCTTTGGGGGTTTGTACAGCTGTTTTCAGAGATACTTCTATGGACCTGAAAAGTGTCAGTTCTTCCAAGGTGCTATGATAAGGGGCGAGGTGTTTCCTCTCCATCACCACAACAAGCTCCACCATGCCAGCGGTCCTCCTCGCCAGAGCTCCTCCTCACCCCAGGACCGCCCCTCAGAACTGTGACCCAGATCCAAGCACAGGCAAAGCAAGAGATTCCTACCTCAGCCCTGGCAAAGAGATCCCTGCAATCCCCCTCTGATCAGCCACTTCATTCCCCCTCAGTCTGTGGGCCAGAAGCTCAGGAGGCAGCCGCTGCCCACACTTGGGACTTGAGGCTGAGACCTAGCTCCTTCTCTCACCGCAGACACAGACTTTTCCCACTGACCTTCTAAGTTGTCTTTGGCATTTGTGGGTTGAGAAGTCTGGAAACCGCCACAGCTGCCCGCTATTCAGTCCTCTGAGGCCTGCTCCAGGGTCTCTGCAGCCTGTGCGCCCATGCCAAACTGTGCTCTTCTCCCAGCCCAGCACGATATACCTTTCCCATCAGCCATCAAGGTTGTCTTGGGCTGGAAATTTGTTTTACTCTGTTTTTTTGTGGGTTCTGCTGCTTTAGAATTTGTTTAGACCCATTTTTGGTAGGTATTTGGAGGGGTTTGGGGGAGAGCTCTAGCAAGTCACTGCTTTCCCTCCGCCATCTTGGCTCCGCCCCTCGGCCTCAAGTCTTCACATGTAAAATGAGGGGATGGGAGTATTTTGTCTCCTTCACCTTCACACTACTAGTCCAAAGCAGAGTCCAAGCAAACATAAAGCACTCAGATGCCAACTGGCAAGCAAAATAAGCAACTGGGAAGTCTGCGGAAAAAAATCAGAGAGCCAGCATAGGAAGGGAAAAATAGGAGAACCATATACTCATTCTAAACTTTATCTGGCTTTTTAAAGATTCTATTTTTTGGAAAGTTTTCTTGATGCCTCCTGCTTTTCCATCATAGTCCTTTGGCAGTATGCCCATGCCACCCTCAATGAACAGTCCACTGCAACACAGGAAGAAGCTCAGCAAAACAGACCAACAGCCTCTTCATGGAATACCACATGTCCTACCCTCCATCCTCCCACCTCTTTGAAAAGAACCAAGTATTGCCATCGTCTGTTCTCTGGAACCAGCACTGGTTATTACAGTTAATGAGAGGTCAGGTGGCCGCCTTTCAGAACTGTTTTCATTTACTTATTGGATTCATGGCAAATATTGTGTTCTGGCTTTAATTTCATTGTTATCAGTTGATAAGGTCTTCCCAAGCTTTTCTGAATTCCTCATATTCACTGTTTCTTTACTGTCTAATAAAATCACATTGCATTCATATACTACAATGTTTCCAGCCATTTCCCATTTGATTGGCATTCACTTAAATTCCATTTTTTTTTTTATATCATCACAAGGGTGACTGGAATATTTTGGCATAGAAGGATACTTCACAAGAGTTTCCCAAAAGTAAATCTTCATCATTTCATAGGATTCAGAGTTGGAAGGGCTCTCCAGGATTACTTTAGTCCAACGTCCTCAATATAAAGATGAAGAAGGGAGAGTGACATGCCCAGAGTCATACAGGGTATTATGCAGCAGAGCTGGGATTCATACTCAGGTCTTCTGATTCCAAATCTGGTAACGTTTTCCATACACTGTCCATTTTCCATTCTTGGTTATCACTTCCCTCAAAGTGGTCACCTGATAGCCATGTGGCTAAAAGCTGTTCTACCTTGCTGTCAGACCAAAACAATATCAGGAAACCTGTGTATTTTTCTAAGAATCATCTATCATCACTACAGATGATCTGGAAAGCACTTCATCATATTTGAAATGGGTCTGTGAGCCTGGTTCAGAAGGATAAAATTAGATGACATTCTCAATATCAGGTTCCATTTGAAAGCATACTTTTGGTAGGAGGCCATCCCAGAATACTCCTCATTTGTTCTAACACCTACCACATAACACTCAGTGGCAGTAGCTGTGAGCAGTCTTGGCAGCATGTCCAGAACAGACTAGGAATCACTTGAATGTGTTTTCTCTTTCCTGGATCCTTTATTTGGGGTAGGTCTGGTACTGGCTTTCCCTTTCTCTTCTGCATGGGGGTCCTTGCTCCAGCTTCATGACACCGGCATCAAGGCTAGCACCACCCAGTGAAACGGAAATGCTGCCTTGAAAACACTTGCTTTATTAGTCAGTACCTGACTGGTCTGGTGTCAGAGGCCACAGATGCTTTTTGCTTTGTGTTCCCTCTGTTCTTAGGCCTCCCTTAGCAGCATGGACCTACACATCCCTTAAGTTCTGCTTCATTCTCATAATGATTTACAAATCTCCTTTTGGTAGGACTGCTTAGGTTCCCATAGCCTTCATAATCCTCATGTAGCAAGCACAAAGGTCCTTTCTTTTCTGTTGCTTGGTCCTATCTGACACTGACCACTGGGCAATGGGCAGTCTCCTTTTTTTATTCCCCTTTAGCCTATGCTTCAGGCCTTTTCACCCGGGGACATCCCACTTCGCTCGTGGCCTTCTCACCTCGGAATATTCCTCCTTCTCCCCTGCGAGAGTTCCTCATGATGTCTATTTCGGGGAGAGCCCAGGCCAGCCAACCTTCTGGTTGTGCTTCTGACTTTCAGCATTTCAACACCCACCCCCCATCCCATCCCTGCCCCTCTCCCCTCCCTTTTAGCTCCTGTGTATTGTATTTCCTCAGTAGAATGTAAGCTCCTTGAGAACAGGGACTGTTTCTTTTTGCTTGTATTTGTATCCCCAGGGCTTAGCACAGAGCCAGGCACACATTAAGTGCCTAATAAGCTTGTTGCCATTTTTGCCTTATTATCCTTCTCCTAGGAGGTCAAATGTTGCTCCTAACTAAAAAGGATCTGGGCCTTGTTAAGTAACCCACCTAATAACAAGGATTCTCACACTTGGTTTCAAAAGTCAGGCAGTCAGCCAGCATTTATTAATCACCTATTATGTGCCAGGCACTGTGCTAAGCCCTGGGGATACAGAGAAAAGAGCTGGCTTCCGTGGGTCCATACAAAGATCTGTGCTTTCACTAGGGAGGATGTTCTTTCAGGGACAGGCTGGAAGCCCCTTGATACAGCAGCAGCAGTCATCTTGGTGTTTGGACAACAACACGTAATCCACCCCGGGGGGCCACACCTGACCAGAGCCGGCACTGCCGGCACAGCCCTAAGGGGTCACCTCCAAACCAGGATGAGGCACCAGACAAGGACTTTTGTAGAGGCCTTATGTGTATACGTATTTAAAACAGCCTCCATGCGTCTCCTGGATCTGTTCACATATGCAGGCAGGGTCTGGAGGCAGACATCTCCACCTGTTCTGAGGTGGTACTGAGTGCTCTAGATGGGACCCACGGATGACAGGTTTCTGCTTCCCTTAGCTTATCTCTCTCCAATCTGCCAGGCTGCCCTGTTGTCTTCCTCAACAGGAGCATTTAGCTAGCTCCCTTATTAGCTTAAGCAGAGTACAGTATAATCTTAGCTGATATTTATTTAGCATTTATATATTTATACATCTAAGTTTTACAAAGTGTTTTATATACAGCATCATTTGAGCCCCATAATAGCCCTCTGAGGGAGGGCTAAGTACCATTTTATAAATGAGGAAACAGAGGCCCAGAGAAACTAAGTGATTCGCTCAGGATCACACAGCTACTAAGTATCAGAGATAGTACTTAAACCTAGGTCTTCCTGACTCCAAGTCCAGCACACTGCTGCCCTGAACAACCTTGGAATCTATCTGCTGGCGTAGGTATGGCCTCCTCCAGCAGCATCACATCATGCTCAAAGCCATAGCAGCTAAAAAGGAATCACACAAATCTCTACAACATACCAGCTGTGTGTGGGATCAAATTATAAGTACTAAGTAATAAACTAGTTTTCTTGTCTTTGCTACAAGCTCACAGATGTGGTGCTGCTACTCTAACACTAAACATCTAAGCCCAAGGTAGGCTTCTGTCTACTTACCTGAAAATCCTCCTCATCCAAGATTTCCTTCCGCCACTTAATCAAGAAGGCAGCACACACATAGAGATGGAAATGAGAAAATCCTTCTGGTTCAGACTGGAAAGGACAAAACTAGAGTTAGCATCCCAAACTCAGATGAAGACGCCAGGTCCCACACTTCCCTAGATTAAAATACATTAACTCAGAAGCCATATAATAACCTTTGACATCTAGGTAGCCTGAATATTACTTTAAGAAAAAGTTTTACTAGTTCCTTTTAATGTTGCACCACAGACACGTCTCAATATTTGCCCTCACTGATCCCCTCCCCCACCATGAACTGTCCCTTTATCACAAAGAAAAGCAGCAAAACCAAACATACTGACACAGAACCCACATCTGACAACTCAATGAGAGGAGGGAGGTGTTTCTGCTAAAAATTATTCATTCCAAATACTGTACTCAGTCTGTAGCAGACTTAGATGGATATAAATGAGCAGGTAGCTCAAATCTGCTACTTAACAAAAACATTCAATTTAACATTAATTAACTGCCTATACGATGTTCTCAGGCACCATGTTCGGTGCTGGGGAGACAGTTAAGATAAAAAAAAAAATCCTTGAACTCATGGAGTTTATAATCTAATAGTGGGATGAGATATTTAATCATGATACAAAGTATCACATAAGCACAAAACAAAACAAGGTATTACAAAGATTGGTAAATTAGGGAAGGCTTCATGGAAGAGGTGGCATTTGAGTTGGAACCTAAAGGACAGGTCAGAACTCAACAGGATGAGGGGGAAGAGGACATTCTGGTCATAGGAGAGAAAGTGTGAGCAAAAAGTAACGAAGGTGATAAGGGGAATGGCACATTAAATGGTAGAAAGTAGTTCATATTGATCAAAAAGTGGAAGTCACAGAAAGGACTAGTGGCATCAGCTTGGTGAAGGATCTGAATGCCAGCCAACGGAGCCTGAACTTCTCGTCAGTAGGCACAGAAGGTTTAAGAGCAGAGGAGCACCATGAAGCCCAAAGACAGAAGCTGCATCCTTAGCATGGCACTGGGGGGAGGGCAGAGAACGTCTCTGTACCTGGTAGGTGTCCCACAGCCGAATGGTACATCGGAGGGGCAGCTCCCTCATAAGCAGATTATTCATCCACCGAAAGGCAAACTGTAGATACTCAACCTCGTACCTCCTGAAGTGACTGTGTACCTGTTCTAAAACAAGAAAATGCCATTGGGCTCAACAGTATAACCTATGGAATTGGGCCTGCTGAGGAATCTGACAATTAGTTAGTTTGACAAACACTTAATATTATGTACTAGGTGCTATATTCAACCCCAGAGGGGGGAGGAAACCAGTGTCACATCTCAAGGAACTTACATTCTAGCAGCAGAAATAACATTTACACATATAAGTAAATGGAAAATAGACATGAAGTGAATACAAAGTAATTTGAGGGGCAGGCAGCACCAGCAGCAGAGGAAGATTTAAAAAGGACTAGTGTGGGGAAGAGAATTTGAGCTGTTTTGAAGGAAACTTAGGGATTCTAGGAGGCGAAAAGTGAGGAGGGCATAGGACCCAGGCATGAAGAGCAGCCTATGAAAACACACTGGGACAGGCGATGGATTGCTTTGTACAAGAAACAGTTAAGTAAGCCAGTTTGGCTGGAATGAACTCTTCCTGAGGGGGAAAGCCTGGAAAGGTAGGCTGGAGCGAGACCACAGCAAATGGGGAGTCTGTACTTTATCCGAAAGGGAACAGACAGCCACTGCAACGTTTTTCAGTAGTAAACTGACAAGGTCAGATCTTTGCTTTAGGGAATATCTGAGGTTGGACTGCAAAAGGAGAAAGGAGAAAGCATTTATATGGTGCCTACTATGTGCCAGGTACCATGCTAAGCCCTTTACAACTATCATCTCATTTGATCCTCATAACAATCCTGTAGGTGCTGTTATGATCCCCATTTTACAGTTGAGAAAACTGAGGCACACAATAGTGACAAAAAGAGGGAGGCCTGAGGAAGGGAGAACTGTTAGGAACCTACTGCAGTAATCCAGGCATGAGATAATGCAGGACTAAATGAGACTGTGGCTGTGAATGGAGAACAGGGGGTGTGGGAAACTCTGTTGAAGTCGAAGGGACCCGGGAAGTGAGGGAAAGCAAAGAGTGGAGGATTAACAAGTCATTACTTTCGTTAAGTTAGAGATGGACAGGAGGCTTCCTTCCCCTTCATTCTATGCCAACATTCTCCCTCCCAGTTACTTCACACCGGCACAGCCCATGGAATAAATCCATCCTAAGTCGCTTATTCAGTAAGTGCAAAAATTTACCAGCTTCCCTCACACGTTATAATTACCCTCCCCTCAGTATGAGTGTCTCAATCGTAAAATGGAAGACAAAAGTTTTAGGTGTTGTTAAACCCCCTGGGTAAGTAATTAAGAAGTGGTTTCAAACTTCTGATATTATCAAAGAATTTCAGGGAGCTTCAGAGCTCATCTGATTTAATGTCAGATTTGGTGAGGAATAACCTCTACAGCCTGCTTGACAGATGGTTAATGGTCCTCTGCCTAAATACTTCTAGTGAAGGGGAACTTATTCCTTCTTGAGACAGTTGGTTCCATTAATGGACATGTCTATTATAGCAAAGGTCTTCTTTATGGTGAGTGGAAATTTACCTCTTTACTTAACTTCTATCCCTTGGGGTTTTTAGATGGATAGAGCAATAAAGTTTGGCATTCTAAAGGAATACAGAATCTGATTGATCCTTCCTTTTCTTTGCTATGGCCTTCAAATATTATTTAACAGCTATATTAAAAATCTTTGTTCTAAAACACCATTTCTCTGTTATCAAACTGTCAATGCTAAAAACAAAAACTGACCACCCCATTTCAGTCAGGTCTCAGATATCCAGTGATGAAAGGGGGTCACACAGTGTTACCGTCCTAATGAATCCCTGGAACCAGCAGTTATGCAAAGGACAAGAGTTTTCTGAGTGTGCACTTCCTGTACTAGGCACTTAAGAGGATAGAAAATATAATGATATAACAACAATAATGTCAAAGATAATATTTATACAGTGTTTTAAGGTCTGTGAAATATTTTACATATGGTATCTCATTTGATCCTCACAAAAATTCTCCCTGCCCTTTTCCTGATGGTGCTAATGATATAAAACAGGAGACATTAAAAAAGGAACCATAAGCAAGAGATATAAAATAAGGACAAAGAAATGAGCCATCAGAAACTATTATACATAAGAACTATGGCTTTCTTCTTCAGAGTATATAACTGGGGTTGCCGAGAGTAGTATCATCTTAGTGACCAATTCCTATCACTTTGAATTATATACAAGTTATGAATTAGGTTATCACATGACTCAAAAGCTAAAATAGACTTAATATAAAAAGCAATGGGAAACTACGGAAGATTTCTAAATAGCACAATGATACGATACAACTATGCTTTGGAAAGATAATTCTACTCTGCTCAAGGTAATGACCAATGGGGACTTCAGAGGACTGATGGGTAAAGCATGCTCCTCACTTCTCAGAGAGAGAGGCAGTAGACTATAAACATATATATTTTCAGATATAGCCAATATATTGATTTGTTTTGCTTCATTTCACTTATTGATTACACGGGAGGGTTCTACTGTGGGATGGAGAAAAGGGAGCCAGTAGAAAGTCAAGGTGATGAAATAAAGAAAAAAACACCAATTTAAAAAAGAGTATGCTAGCTGTTACGTGTTAATTCGCTTAGAGAGAGATAAGTATGAGGTAGGGAGATCTGCTAGGACAAAGTTACAGCCATCTAGATATATAATTAATAACACGTAGACCAGAGTCATGGCTATGGAAGTGGATAGGAAGAAATACGTCTAAGAAATGCTGAAGGTTAAGAATTTTTAGGAATTCACAGAATGGTTTTTTCTTTTCCTTTCTTTTCTTTTTTTTTGGGGGGGGGCGCGGTCTACAAAGGGAGTCCTTCCCCTGATGATTTATGCTCTTGGGTTCATCAAATTATTGTTTTTGTTTTTTGTTTTTGTTTGCTTTTTTTGCTGGCTTCCATTTCTTGCTTACTGTCCTATCATTGCATCGAAGGGTACTATCTGAGAGAGTTTGGGTTCAATAAATGACTAATATAATGACAAAAGGTATCATTAAATCTTTAGAAAAATTAAAAAAAAAAGAATATTTAGGAGTTTGTAACAGAAAACAAGGAAAAGAGTCTGTCATGTCACCGACACTGTAAGCTCAGAGAGACAACAATAGGATAATGGTATCATTGATGAAAATGGATAGATTGGGAAAGGGTGACAACCATAGGAAGATGTGGTGTTAAAGATGATTAGTTTGGATGGAAATCCAGCGTCCTTTGGACCTACCATCAATCCGGCTGACCAGCTCTTCCAGTGCTTGGACTTTCTTCTGGATCCCTGGCTGGGCAAAGGTGTAGTTATCCTGCAATGACACAATTCAAGATTAAAAGAGGTCTGGGTACTGCTGGCCACAGCACTACTCAAAAATAACCATGGAGATCATAACATATATTGCATTCCCACTCTAAAAGATGCCATTTAAATAAAAAATGAGTTCAAATTTTCATCATCCCAAGCCATGCTACTAATGATCAATGGGAGTTTTCTTGGGAACAATGTAATCTGGAGCATTATTCACTGACACAGCTTAGGCCAAATAAAGGAAAGGAGGTGCCCACAAGGAAATATGTTAGCAACACAGCTTAAGAAAGGAAAAAAAGTTGGAGGAAAAGAAGGTTTGGGTTCATTGTAATGATCTGGAGGACTAAAAAGATAATCTGTTTTAATATGTACACACCATGCTCATTCTCCCTTCTGTGCTTTTTTCTGATACTGACTCCCTCACCTGTCTTCCTATCTATTCATATCCTGCTTCATTCTTCACAGAACCATCAGAACTCAGAAAGTCAGAGCTGAAAAGTCCAACTCCTTAATTTTACAGTGGAAGAAATTCAAGACTTGGCTCACATCACTGCCGACTTTCTATCATTATCACCACTAAATCAACAGGATTTCAGCATGAATCATGATATCATTCGATCATTAAGGATGGGTGTGTTACAATCAATTTCTGTGACAGATAAAATTCTGGGCTCAAGCATCGTTTTGGTATGGCATCAAACATTTAATACCTGTGCTGTACTCCTATGTGAATCAAGACTCTCAAAAAACTATCCTATGGAGCACCAATAAAAGCATTATTCTGATCTAGGTATACTAAGAAGCACAGCACCAGCTTGTCATCATGGATTATTAACTCTCTGCCAACAATCTAAGATTGCTTACTCATAGGATATTTTAGCAATAATTTTCATTAACTGTTTCTATTCCAGCTTTTATTACTTGCTGAACATGTACCCACGATGGGTCAGAATTAAGTCCTACCTCCTACCTGAAGCCGTACTGTGCTGTTCTAGCCCTCATTAACCTTCCTCTCCTCTGGAACTGCTAAAGTGCTTATAAATCTATGAGATACAACTTAATATACACACACACACATTGGGAGAAAAAGAGAGAGGGAGGATAAGTGAGTGTGGTCCTAAGATTTCATCACTGTACTCAGCTCTGACTGTTAAAGCTCCCTCCACCAATACAAATGAGCAGTTACACTGTACCTATAGTCTTTTTTTTTTTTAAGGCAACTGAGGTTAAGTGAGTTGCCCAGGGTCACGCAGCTAGTAAGTGTCAAGTGTTTGGTCTGAGGCCGGATTTGAACTCAGGTGCTCCTGACTTGAGGGCCGGTGCTCTAGCCACTGCACCACCTAGCTGCCCCTACCTATAGTCTTAAAGAGCTGCCCAGAATACTGACAGATGAGCCCAGGTTATCCTGACCCAAAGGCTGGTTGTTATCCATTATATTGCTTCTTATCTAAATAGGAGATAGGGACTATACCCAAGGAACTCCAGGGGGAGTTCTACTCCTTCTACCAATGCACCTTCTTTGCAACGCAGCCTTAGAGACCTGTCTAGAATACCGAGGGGTTAAATGACTTGCAGAGGGTCACACAGTCAATAAATGTTAGAAGTGGGGACTTGAACCCAGGTCTTCCTGGCTGCTTCTCCTTTATTTAAATCCCATTTCTTCTTCTTCGTCTTCTTTTTTTTTAAGGCAATTGGGGTTAAGTGACTTGCCCAGAGGCACACAGCTAGTAAGTGTCAAGTGTTTGGTCTGAGGCTGTTTTTTGAACTCAGGTCCTCCTGACTTCAGGGCTGGTGCTCTATCCACTGTGCCACCTAGCTGCCCCTAAATCCCATTTCTAAATTTTTTTTTAAAACAACTATTGCTCATCTATACTCATAATGGGGGCAGGAGTTACGATACTATTTTGTACATAGAAAAACTAGGCCCTATGAGTAATATGAATATGGCTTCAAAGAAATTCAGTGCTGAAGCCAGCACTAGAACGAATGAACAAATGAATGAATGAACAAAAAGTATGTATTAAGTGCTTACTATGTACTAAGCACTAGGGATATATATACAAAAGAAAGACTGTCTCTGTCTTTAAGGAGACAATACATAGAGGGGAGTGGTAGCTAGGAAAGAGTTATTCTGGTTTGGGACACTGGACAGACAGTAAATGGATAAAAAGGACAGTCCAATGACATGCCTTTGATAATTTTGACCTGATTATAGAAAGACTTGGAAAGTAGGAGAGAAGGAAGGAAGGAAAACACCTACGGTGGCAGGGAAAAAGATGGCTAAAGTAAAGATGAGGACAAGTGGTCCCCCACATATCAGTGGAACTGATGGGTTTAGCACATCTTGGGCATGTTTTCTGGTGGTCCAATTTAGAGGGTGGATCAGTAGCAGCAACACCAAGGCATAAAGCAGACTTTCCTCACTCCCAATCTCATTTTTGATTCAATGAGGTAGTGCAATTCACCTACTTTGTCATGGACAGCCACATTTATATGAAGAGGTGCTAGCGAGCCAAATATTCTGAAGCTGAGTCTTCAGGACTGATCTCACTATTGATCATGTCTTACTTCTTCTTTCATTCCCCCCCAATCTCTCTTCTTCCAGACAGCTTGATGGCAGAGGTCAATTCACCACTGGCAACTAAAGACCCAAGCTAAGACTAGTTGGGTCAGTAACAGTCAACAAAGAATCTGATCCAGATGTTGGATCGGGAATTGGGAAGGGACAAAGGCAGGCCTGAGTCTGGGTTATGTGTAAAAGATTGGTACCTAACACAAAACAACCAACCTATAAAAGAGAAAGAGAAAAGGAAGGGGATTGGGCCTAAAAATAAGGCTGATGGTCTTAATGAGACAGGACTGCCTCACATTCTAATGTCAGAGGGCATCAGGATAGAAAAAAGCATGTGGAGATTTCGAATATCAAGTAAACTATTCTACCTTTCTTTCAGAAGTTGCTTTATTTTGATGAAAAGAGGAAGGGAGCAACAGTGGCTTTGCTGAAGTGGTGACCCTGAATGAAAAGGAAGGACATCCAGGAAGGACAGGCTAGTAAGTAGCAGAGGCGTGTCATCCTGACTTGGACCCAGGGAAAGCTCACCTGTATCCCATCCAGCAGCTTACTCATGCACCAAAAACTGTCTGCTTCAATGCTTCGAAGAATATCTTGAGACAAGTTTGTCACATCAAAGTTCTCCACATCCTCTTCTGTAAAACAAAAGGTGAAGAGAGTCCAGAGGACTTATCTAAAAAATGGAGAGAGAGAGAGATAGAATCTAGTGTCTTCATTGGGGTCCTCAAGTATAGGGGAGAACCACACTAATCCACTAATTAAAATAAGATGGCTCGCACCATTCCTCCCAAGGACACATATGGATAATATGCCACTATGAGCCCATTCTCATGCTGACCCTCGCTAGATCAGCACATCTCTCCTTTTTTCTTTTTTTCTTTTTTTTTTTAAGTGAGGCAATTGGGGTTAAGTGACTTGCCCAAGGTCACACAGTGAGTACATGTCAAGTGTTTGGTCTGAGGCCGGATTTGAACTCAGGTCCTCCTGACTTCAAGGCCGGTGCTCTATCCACTGCGCCACCTAGCTGCCCCAACATCTCTCCTTTTTTCTAAGAGATGCAGTACATTCAATTTTTGTTCTTGCTTATTTAAAAAGAAGAGTTTAAGTTTTAAAAGTTTAAAAAGAAGGAACTACAAATTTAATGTTGAGCAGATTGCACCACAGTGTCCTGAGTACATTCCGGAAAAAATATATTATTTCAAAGGTTTAAAAAGTGGCTCAGAACTGTCACATGGTGGCAGTAGCTATGAAGAGAAAATCATTCTTTTCAGAATATTTTGAAAGAATTACTAAATAGTTACAAGATTATCATTATTAAGGAATTTCCCTAATCTATATATGGCAACTTTGACAGTCAGAGTAGATGATGGCAGTGTGACACTGGGTGTCATTAATCTAAATATTTTTAGATCCAAAGTCCACCTGACATAAATGGACCATACTACAAACAGGCAAAACATTTGTTATTTTATCTCCCTCTATCAAAATAGAGTACAATCAACTCTAACTTAGCAGAAAAATCTCATGGAGTCGCTTGAGGCACACAAAGGTTAAGTGACTTCCCCAGGGTCACATTAGGCATTTAATACATATTTGGACCCTGTTTTCCTCACTCCAAGCTTAACACTTAACTCACTATACTGTACTACCTCATATTAGGCCAATAAATTACCTATGATAACCCTTTAGCATTAAAGGAAAGTTAATGACTATGCAGTCATTTCTCCCCATAATCCTAAGGCATTATCTCTCTTTGCTTGTCAGGAAGAAGCAGAAAGAGTGAGAAAGACTTCTCTTTCCTTACCCAGACTGACAGCCTTTGGCATAGACTATGAAAAGCTTATTACAGATAATATAGAAAAGTTTTTCAAAATCTTCAGGTTCTGCTCCCTAGGTAGACTCATTCTTTAGACAATATAACAGACACTTAACTGTCTGTTGCTATTAAGTCATTTTTCAGTCGTGTTGGACTCTGTGACCCCATTTAGGGTTTTCCTGGCAGAGATTCTAGAGTGGTTTGCCATTTCCTTCTCCAGCTCTCTGTACAGATGAGTAAACTGAGGCAAACAAGGTTAAGTAACTTGTCCAGGGTCATACAGGTAGTAAATGTCTGAAGTCAGATTTGAAATTGGGAAGATGAGTCTTCCTGACTTCAGGCCCAGCACTCTATCTATTGTGCCACCTAGCTGGCCCATGTCTGTTTTATTTAAACTATTTAAATCCAGGCATTTAAATGTCTTTCTAATAAGGCGGTGGAACAAGTGGTCATACCTAAGTTCAGCTTCCCCAAACTACCTCAGAACAACAACAAATATAACAAATAAAGTAAAATGAAATAAAAAGGAAAAGGAAAGAAATACTTACAGGAAAATTAACAGAAAGAAAGGAAGAAATGAATAAGCAAAAAATAGCTGCCAAAACAATGAATAAATGCTATGTGGTATGAGAAAGCAAGGACAAGTCTGCAGCAAGAAAGAACAAAATTACAATAACTAATTTGCCTCTAGAAGAGAGAATGAACTTATTGCAAGAACCTCTAATGTAATTCAGAATCACAATTGAGAGATAAAAAGGAAGATGGGGTCTGTATAACATAAGAAATAAGATAGCTGAAGGAAGAATTGAGCAAGATGAACAAGAGAACTGACAAAAGATGGTGAAAAAACTCAATAATATAAAAGTGGCTCAAAAAGAAAGAAAAATTGCAGGGAGGGAAGAAGAAACAATAGCACTAGATACCATATCTAAAAAATCTAAGAAAACTTCCTAGAAATATTAAAAACTGAGAACAAAGGGCAAAAATTTACAGAATCCATAGGTTGCTGACAAAGAGGAGCATAAAATTTGACTCTGAGAAATGCAGTTGACAACTTCCAGGGCTTCACAGCAAAGTGAGCCTTTCAAGCAGTTTTTATATCAACAAGCACCATTCAAATGACGAAAATCTATGGAATGAGGACAAGAAATTAAAGAGGGGGAAAAGAGATGTACTGTAAGAGAAAACAGCCTACACTCCAAGATTAGTTATCCTGTAAAACTGAGCATACTCTATCATAGGAAAAAATGGATCTTCATGAGGTCAGAGACTTTAATTCTTTCCAGAACTGGGCAGGGCATCTGATATACACACGAACCAAACAAATGAAATATAAACTAGATAATCTAGAACTGAATGCAATAAGAAGTAAAGGATGATTTAACTTTAACATGTTATAAGGAAATCATTATTCAACTGTAGCTTTTAAGTCATAACTAATATCAATCAAGACACTTAAACTTCTATTCTGTGTAAAATCATTGGAAAAAAAAAAGGCTAAGATTTCAAAGGCCAGAGCCCCTGAAAAGAGAACATAATGCACTAGATCTGCTACAGATCTGATGGGGACAAGTAGGAGGAGCTATAAAATAATATTTCTTTAAATTAAATACTCTAAATGAAGGTTAATCAAACAAAGAGATGGAGTGGGGGGTAGAGGAGTAGGATGATTCCTAAACCAAACTCTTATCTGGCATACAGTCAGGGAAGGGTGATTTTTTTAAAAAGAAGATTCTGTCAATAAAAGTGGAGTCCTGGAACCTATCCTGGGTATGAACAGGGGAAAGAAGGAGAAGACTGTTTAAGACTGGACTGTCTTAAAGTAAGATAAGCTTCAACTGTGTTTGGGGAGGGCAGGAGTGATGGACAGATGAATGTACCATGACTAATAATTGAACAGTTAAAATAGGAAGTTATGATGCCTTGGTTGTACAGCAAAACCAAATCAACAACTGTACCCTTGAAATGTCAATGGGCTGAATTCACTAATAAAAAGGAAGCAAACTGCAGAATGTATTAGAAAACAAAACCCTATTATTTGCAGCTTATAAAAAACACATCTAAAGTAGAGATTCAAAGTGTCCAGAGTCAATATTTCAGCTCTACGCTACAAGTCTAGCACTCTGTCTATCATATCATAGTTACCCAACAATGCTTAAACAAAAGCAAAAGATGACATTATAAAAAATAAAAGTAAGACAAATAGAACTGAACATTTTAAAATTAAACAAAAAGTGGGTCTGGGGCAATATTAACACAACTTTGGCTAATTTTGTCAAAGAAAAAGAACACTAGACCTAATAAAAAATGAAGAAGGAAGATTCACAACAGAAGAAATTAAGAAATTATTAGAAACTACAACACTGAATATAATAAAATACAATGCCACTTACGGCAAAAACAAAAACAAAAAACCCTAGAAATCTAAAGGAAATGAATGATTACCTACAATAATGTACAATACTAAAATTTTTTTTTAAAAAGAAAAAGATAACCTAGTTATTTTAAAAAGAGAAACTGAGGAAGTCATAGCATTCCCACAAAAAACCCTCTAGTTACAGATGAATTTACAATCGAATTCTATTAAATACTAGGGGCAGCTAGGTGGCGCAGTGGAGCACCGGCCCTGAAGTCAGGAGGACCTGAGTTCAAATCTGACCTCAGACCAAACACTTGACACTTACTAGCTGTGTGACCCT
The DNA here is from genome assembly GCF_900497805.2 of Vombatus ursinus. Taxonomy (NCBI): domain Eukaryota; kingdom Metazoa; phylum Chordata; class Mammalia; order Diprotodontia; family Vombatidae; genus Vombatus; species Vombatus ursinus. The sequence goes on along the minus strand of NW_020954589.1, from coordinate 14,355,316 downwards.
GGGCAAGTCACTTAATCCCAATTGCCTAAAAAAAAAAAAAAATAAAATAAAAATAAACAATCCCAGCAGCACATAATGGCTCTGTGACTAGTTTTCTAAAGAAAGTATTTAAGGTTAGTCCATGCATATTTGTTATAAGGGCTCTGTTTTCTCCCCCTGTCCCTGAGGTGAGAGGGAGAAAAAATGATTAGTCATTTAAAATAATTAATTTTAAGAAGTTTTTTTTTTTAATTGAAGATGAAGACACTCTCTACTAACTTCTTTCAATGAGGCAAGTATGATCCTGGTTTCCAAATCAGAAAGGATAAAAGAGAGAAGGAACTATACTAATCAACACTGATGAAAAAAATTGGCAAAAAATTGTATTAATACATAAAAAAATTAGTTGCCACTAAGTTGGACTAAGTTGAATGAAAAGATACTTCATTAACAGAAAAACAATTAGCATAAGAAATATAAATAAAGCCATATTTACATCAACAGATGGATTAAAGTCCTCTGCTAACATATAGCATTCATTTACACTAAAAATATGCTAAAAGGATAGAAATCAAAGGGTCTTTAAAATTATCAAAAGCATTTATCATAAGTTAAGAGATAGCATTATACTAGAAGCTTTTCTAATAAGATCAGGAGTAAAGCAAGGCTATGCATGGTTAGCATTATCATTTGACAAAGTATTTTAAACGCTAGCTATGGTAATAAAATAAGAAAAATTAAGGGAATAAACAGCGGCAAAGGGAAGGAAGAATTATTCCTATTTGCTAATATATTCTGGTTTATTTGGAAAATATTAGAGAATCAACTAAAAATTGAGACAATAGTTCTTGTAAAGTCGTTGAATTCTGTTTGCTCCATTCTATTTTTCAGGAAGCACACTACTTGGGTAAAGTTTTCTACTTTATTTCCTAAGCTATTTATTATTCTTCCAATTTTTCCCCCTTATCTCATTTCATTTTTTTTAACCTTTTCCTTCCTTTCTTCCAGATACCTTTATAGCTTCTGTGGCCAAACCATTTTATTCTTCTGAAGTACTGACGGCAGTTGTTGTGAAGTTACTCTCTTGCTCTGGATTTACCTTTTTGGCATTTCAACCTGTAATATTTTTTTCCCATTTTGTTTGGCATTTTATTCTGTTTATTCATATTTCTAGCTTCAGTTTTTGTTTTAGATATTTGAGCTAATGCTAGACTCTGCCCTTTCAAACACTCTTGGATGGGGTAGTCAAGTCTTGTAACCAAATTCTGGAACTCCTGCTACTGGCTTCCACCTTTCTTGATGTATCAATACATAAGCACTGTGGAGTTTGAGTCCCCAGACCATGCCCAATCTGAATGCTGCAGGTTTCAGCGGGTTTACCTGAGATTATGCTAGGACTCCTTTCCCAGCGCCCAAAGGCATCTCTCATTTTCTACTTTTGCAGGCTTGGGGTAGATGGAGGAGTTTATGGTTATTTCTCCTTGTGGTTACGATCCTTCATGATCATCGTTTTATCTTAGTATCTACTAGCTGTGTAACTCTGGGCAAGTCACTTGTTTTGCCTCAGTTTCTCACAGGGCTGCTGTGAGGATCAAATGACAATATTTGTAAAGCACCTGGCATAGCACCTGGTTCCTTCCTGCCTTCTTCTCTTCTCTCCCCATTCTCTCCTCCATCCATCCCTCCTTCTCTCCCTCCAAGCACTCCTCAATCATGTGACACTAGCCTCCTTGACGTTCTTTGAACAAGACACTCCCTCTCCCATCTCCACGCATTCTCAGCGGGCATTCCAGTTGTCTCCTCATCTTTAGGAAACATCCTTTAAGTCCCAGCTAAAATTTCACTTTCTATAGGAAGCCTTTCTTTGCTTTTCAAAAAAAAATCTTTTATACAGTGTTTTTTTTTTAGATTTTAAAAAATTAATTATTTTTAGTTTTCAACATTCACTTTTATAAGATTTTGAGTTCTAAATTTTCCCCCCTCCTTCCCCTCCCCCCTTCCCAAAATGGCACATAATCTGATAAAGGCTATACATGTACAATTATATTAAACATACTTATAGGAAGCCTTTCTTGACCCTCCTTAATTCTAGTGCCTTTCTTTTGTTATCTCCAATTAATCCTGTATGTACACACACACACACACACACACACACACACACACACACACACACACA